>NW_024425786.1:14193180-14271759 GCF_017311325.1 Ursus maritimus
TGCTTTGCCTTTGCAATGATCTCCCCTGTCCCCTGGCTTCAGCAGAAGCTGGGGACCCCACTGCCCCTCACTCCAGCTCTGACTTCTCTGAGCTCTAGTGCTGCGTTTGCAGCCGGTGGGTGGAAACGTCATGTTCGTGACCCCGTGGATCAACCGCTTCCCCGAGTCCCACCTCCTCGTTTTCTAAATTGTCATATTTTAAGTTGTGTTCATGGAGCCCACAACGAGTCCGCCAACCTTCCCGTTTTCTAAACTCCAAGCCTGCTCTTCGGATCTGGGCTTCGAATGTCACCTTCTTGTCCATACCGTGCTTCGGGTTGCCACCATAAAATGCGGATCCCTTATCTAAAATCCGGGAGGCTGACCGCGCTTCAGAATTCAGACCCAGGTCTATGCGGTTCTAACTGACCGCTGCTCAACACCGCCGCCCCCGCCCCTTCCTTTGCCTCCTCTGGAGGCTGATGGGCCCGAGCACCTTCTCAGGCTGCCCTCCTGCGGTCTCAGGGCTGGGCTTCATCTTTTCTTCCCCAAAGCCCCCAGATGGCCTTGGCCAAAGCTCCTGAGTCCCCCTTCTCCGAGCCCAAACACGGGGTGCCTCCTTTCCAGCCTCACCGTCGCCAGCCTTCACAGGCTCGCCGCATCTTGCCGAGGGGTGTCTCACAGTGTGGGTCCTGACTCCTCCGTTGTCGGCTGACTGTTCCGTCACCCCGCCTGAAACGGCGCTGAGAGCTCGGCCCACACACTCGCTCACCCCTTCCTGCGCTGCCAAACGGCGCCCACAGGAGCTCCTCAGCCGGCATTCGCAGACCTCCCGCTGGGGCCCAAGCTTTGTTTTTCAGTCCATCCCACTCTCCCACATCCCCTTCCCCCCGATCATGGTGGCCAGCCTGGTCTCGCCTGTCACCCTGTAAGCTGGCCTCACACCTGACACAGGGAGCCCCTCTTCCTTCATCCTATGGGGACAGAGGCCTCCCAGGCCAGAACACCTTGCTCCAAACAGGCCAGAATCCCACTGGTCCCTGGGATCCTCTAGGACAGGGGCCAGGCCTTGAACGTCCGCGTCCCCAGCACAGGGCTCGGGCGCACTACTGTCACCCCCGGCGCAAGACTGGGACAGACCTGCAGTAGCCGTTAATGATCCTCCCAGACACCACCTTCCGGAAAGGTTCCCAGTGCTTGGCTTCTCCTTCCACGGGCGCACCCAGCAGGACGACGTCCTCGATGATCCCTTGGCAATCTGGGGAGAGACCCCAGAAAAGGTGGTCAGTGTCCCTGGCTACAGTGGGTCCTGGAATGGATGCCCCAACAGTGGGGGAGGAGACAGATGTCACACCCACCCACCCACACACACACACGTGCAAGCACGCCTGCTCACACCCACACACGTTCACACACAGACGTGCACGCGCAGTAGCGGGGCCCTCGCACACAGAGTCACAGGCCAGGGGACTGAGCTCTTCCTGCAAAGCACCACTACCCCTGTTTTAGAGGTAAGGAAAATCACAGGCATTCTCAAGATCACGTGGCTCGGCAGTGACGCAGCCTGAGTTCGGACCCAGATCTATTCTCAGCATCCGTGAAGCTCCCAACCAGCCATGAACTTGGGGGGGGGGGACATCTTTAGAAGGGACCAGTGGGCCCGGATCATCGTGCACGCCGGGAGGGAGAGGCCCAGCCCTCCTTGGCAGCAGTTCCCCGGGGCCTGGCGGCACGGCAGGAAGGCGGGAGGGAAGGGAAGGTGGGGGCCGATGGGCCCTGGGGCCGGGGGTACATCCATCGGCTGTACTGATGGCTCGGATATATTTTGGGCAGGGTTATTCAAAGTGCGGTTCAACAGACCAGGGCGGGCCCATGGACGGTTTGTCCTGTAAACACAGAGAGAGGCCAGCAGCCTTTCTTCCCCCTCGGGGCAGACTACCATGCAGCAGTTCGCAGACGGGCACCGGGCACACCCTGAGACACGCCGCTCGTGATTGGTGAGAGGGGCGCCTGCTGTGGTTTTCCTCTTGTCATGTACCGCTTGTTTCTGTCGGTCTAGGTGCAGTGAGGGCCGGGCCCTGGCTGCCTCCGTCCCAGCCATACGGCCGGGGCTAGAACAGCGCCTGGCCTGTGGCTGATACCCAGTGAAGATGTGAATGAATGAATGAAGGGGAAGTCAAGTGCCATCTCCCAGGGGAGCTGGTACGTGTACTTTGCAAAACCTTTGTAAAGCCCTGGCTTCAAATGACTTCTGAGTATGGGACTTGGGCCGGATCACTGAACTTCTCTGAGTCCACAAGTGGGCGACGACACTGGCCTTGAGGGTCTTTAGGAGAGCTGAGTCACGGTGTGGGAAGAGCCCAGCATAGGCGATGCGCAGGGGAAGCGAGGGTGGCCTCCCCGCTGCCCTGCTCCCCCGCCTCCCCAAGGATGGCTCTTTCTTATGATTCTGGGTGTCTGCATGTCCCGGGAAGCTGCATGCTCCGTGTCACTCCTGGGGAACGCGCCCAAGAGGGACCGCTCTGCTCTGCCTCCCGCGAAGCCCCCTGGTGGCTTCCTCTCTCTGGGTCCCAGTTTCTAAGCAGAGTGCTTCCAACTGTTCTCTGTCTGGGATTCCAGCTCAGCGCTGCTCTGGATAAAGGGTTCCGGGCTAACAGGTGTCTGAGAACCCCCATAGTATCACGCGTTCTCAGGGCTCCCCTGTCTTGATGCTCAAAGATGCCATGGCACAGAATTCGGACTTCACTCCTTTTGCTTCCAGGGAGACGATAACCTGGCAGAAGGATTTAAAACTTCAGGAGGCTGGCCGTGTGTGTGCTGAACAGCAAGGATGACCCAGGGGCCCCTCGAGAGAAGGGCTATTTCACGTGCTTCTGTGGCTGGCCAGGCTGCAGAGAATGGGACTTTATCCTAACCCCTGCTATTGGCAGGTGAGGAAACTGGGTCTCAGAGGGGATGGGACATGTCCAAGGTCACACAGGTAGGGAGAATAAAGTGGAGACCAGAACACAGACTGCTTGGACGGGGTGGGGCGGGGTCCTTGGGATCATGCTCTCTGCTGTTTGCCCTAACAACATGAAGCACCGTGATCACATGTGGGTCACCATTGCTCGCAGAGTCCCAAAAGGTTGCTGACCCAGGGCCAGTGATGGGAGCTCAGCAGCTCTCTCTGGGGGCTGGCGGCTCAAGGCCCCTGCTCCGCCCCACATGATCTCGCCTTCTCCGGAGGGCAGGGACCCCTTGTGGCCAGCAGTGGCAATGCAGCATTCCTGATCGGTTACCCCGAGCCACTGCCGGGATCCTGGAAGTGTCTACAAAAAAGATGTTAGGAAATGCCAGAAAGGTAGTTGCCTGTGACATTGAACTGAGAGCAGTAGTTGAACCTCACAAAATGGTCCAGAACGCAGCCAAATCAAGTCAGGGTGGGCAGTGAGCTGGAAACACATTAACCCATAATGATGCCTGGCTGGCCCTTCCTCAAGCCGTTTGCCACACTCAGACACGTGTCTTAAAGAGGGTTTGCCCTCTGCGAGGTTGCAAACCCGGAGGCAAGCCACGTGGCAGGCTCTTGGTAATGCACAGGCGTTAGCTGAGGGAAGTCAGCGAGAATGACTTTAGACCCACCCAAGGCAGGCTCCTCTATGGTCGGTCATCACCACCTGCCCGTTCCTGGGAATGGGATGGTCCAGGAGGGAAATCTGGGGTCAGGACAAAGAGGACGCCGGCTGCTGTCATAGATGTTGGAAAGGAACAAAGATCAAATTTCGCTGTTTGGTCCCAAACCTCACAATACCAGAAGATTTCACTCTTCCGGGTAAAATAGAGAAAATCCTTGCTCAGGTCTTGCTTTACTATCAAACACTGTCCTCACTGCCTTTTTGCTGCAGGGACAATGAATGTTTGCTGAGACATGGTTGGCTTTACTCCTATTGTTACCATCGACTTTTCTTCTTGCGAATTTTTTTTTTTTTTTTGAGAGAGAGAGAGAATGTGTGCATCTGTGGGGGCAGGGGAGGGGCAGAGGGAGAGGGAGAGGGAGAGAGAGAATCTTTTTTTTTTTTAAGATTTTATTTATTTATTTAACAGAGAGAGAGAGAGAGAGAGACAGCCAGCGAGAGAGGGAACACAGCAGGGGGAGTGGGAGAGGAAAAAGCAGGCTCCCAGGGGAAGAGCCTGACGTGGGGCTTGATCCCAGAACTCCGGGATCACGCCCTGAGCCGAAGGCAGACGCTTAACAACTGAGCCACCCAAGTGCCCCGGGAGAGAGAGAATCTTAAGCAGAGCCCAACTCAGGGCTCGATCTCATAGCCCTGAGATCGTGACCTGAGCTGAAATCAAGAGTCAGATGCTTAACCGACTGAGCCATCCAGGCGCCCCTCTTCTCGTGAATTTTTAAGGTATGAAGATAGTTCTATAGCTTTACAAACTGACTTTTGATGGAAAGGGAAGCAGGGATCCAACATGGGTTCAGTCACCTTCAAGTCAGGAGACGTGGCCTTTAAGGCTCGGATTTCTCACTTTAAAGATCTGTTTATTTATTTTGTAGACAGAGAGCGAGCGAGGGAAGGGACAGAAGGAGAGGGGGAGAGTGAGTCCCAAGCAGACTCTGTGTTAAGCACGGAGCCCAACGCGGGGCTCGATCTCACAACCTCGAGATCATGACCTGAGCCGTCAAGTGTCGGATGCTCAACTGACCGAGCCAACCAGGTGCCCCAGATTTCTCTTTTTAAAGATTTATTTTTTTATTTATTAGACAGAGAGAGACATCCAGGGAGAGAGGGAACACAGCAGGGGGAGTGGGAGAGGAAGAAGCAGGCTCCCAGCAGAGGAGCCCGATGTGGGACTCGATCCCGGAACGCCAGGATCACGCCCTGAGCCGAAAGCAGACGCTCTAATGACTGCGCTACCCAGGTGCCCCCCAGATTTCTCTTTTTAAAACAACCCTTTGTGTGTTATTAATATCCTGCTTTGTGGGGGCGCCTGGGTGGCTCGGTCAGTTAAGCGACTGACTCTTGGTTTCAGCTCAAGTCATGATCTCAGGGTTGTGAGATCGAGCCCCTCATTGGGCTCTGTGTGTGTGGAGTTTGCTTGGGATTCTCTCTTCCTCTCCTTCTGCCCCCCTCCCCTGCTCTCTCACTCTTTAATAAAAATTTAAAAATCTTAATTTTTTTATTAAAAATTTTTATTTATTTATCAGAGAGAGAGTGTGAGTGAGCGAGTGTGCACAAGCAGGGGGAGTGGCAGGCAGAGGGAGAAACAGGCTCCCTGCTGAGCAAGGAGCCCTACACGGGGCTCCATCCCAGGACCCTGGGATCATGACCTGAGCTGAAGGCAGACACTTAACCCACTGAGCCACCCAGGTATCCCCCAAATAAATAAATCTTTAAAAAATATCCTGCTTTGTTAAAGCTGGAGGCCCTCCACCCTGTTATAACTTTGGTGGAAAGGAGGCTCTGAGCCCCCAGGAGTTAAAGAAAAGCTTTGCCAGTCACATCTTTACCTCTCCAGTTCTAGTCTTTTCTGTCGTTCACACGTGTGGTGAAAAACATTTCTTTCCGACGCTCTCTTTGCTTCTACCTCTTGTTTTTATTCTTTTTTTTTTTTTTAAAGATTTTATTTATTTATTTTGACAGAGAGAGACAGCCAGCGAGAGAGGGAACACAGCAGGGGAGTGGGAGAGGAAGAAGCAGGCTCCCAGCGGAGGAGCCCGATGTGGGACTCGATCCTGGAACGCCAGGATCACGCCCTGAGCCGAAAGCAGCCGCCTAACGACTGCGCTACCCAGGCGCCCCTCTTGTTTTTATTCTTGACACAGGAGCCCAAGCGATCCCTTTCCAATGCAAGTCGTAGGCACGTGGCATCTTTGGGGGGTGATGGGAACGGTCCGAAATTGGGTCACAGTGATGGCCGCACAACTCTGGGTATTGACTAAATATCACTGAATTGTACATTCAGAATGGGGGATTTTGTGGTATGTAAATTAGGCTGCAGGAGAGTCAAATCCTTTCACTCCTGGGCTGAAAACTCTCCCGTGGATCCCACGTCCCCTGGAGTACGAGTCAGCCACCGTGACAGCCCTCAAAGGCCCACGTGACCTTTCCCTGCTTTCTCCTTGCTCCCTCTGCTCCGGCCACAGGGGCCTTGCTGTTCCCTCTTTCTGAACGCTCTCTCCTCTGATTTCCACACCTCCACCCTCCCTCACCTCTTGGCTTAACTGCCACCCTCCCAGGGAGGACAAAGGCACCCCACCGCGTGCCTCACCTCCCTTCTTCGATTTTTCTCCATTGCCCTTACGACTACCTGACTTCCTGTTTTGCTTTTTAAAAGCTTCATTTATAGTCTGTCTCCTACTAGCATGTGGGCTCCCCAGGGGCTGAGATTGTTTTTTTTTTATGTTTTCTAGCGAATCCCCAGTGCCTGCAACAGCACCTGGCCCAGATGCTGGGCTTGACAGCTATTTGTGGAATGAATGAAAGCAAGCAAAGTAACCACTGTTCTCAGCTCTCCAGTTGCTCATTTCTAGAGCTCTCTTCCGGGGGAACAGGCGCTACTGAGCACAACCGCAGTCTGCAAGGGGCAGAAGAGTGAGGGTCCTTCTGAAGCTAACACTGGTCCCGTCTCCTCCCCCCGCCTCAGACGACGTGATCCAAAGGCCCACAGTAGCCCTCCCAAGAAGAACCAGATGTCAGCTGTATTTCTTGACTCCCTTGCGTCTAGCCTACCTAAGAAGACTTAGGGTCGCCAGCCCCTTTAGCCGATTCATGGTGCAGCTCAGGGGTGCCTGATCTCCAGGGGTGGGGGGCAAAGATCTGGGGCGACTCTGAGGGCCTAAGAAACTGCACAAACACCAACTGCTGTCGGCCAATCAAATGCCTCCAGTGACTCACACATCAGGTGTCATAATTTCCAGACTACGAGGATGCCGTGCTGACTCACAGGATTCCCGGTCAAGGTCGCTGTCTTCTCAACCAGGAGACCCTGAAAATAGGACTGCCGTCAGGGGTAGGTCTGTGAAGATGGTTGCCCTTCGAAAGGGCCCACGTGCTCAGGAAGGCTGGGAATCACGGGTCCAGGGAAAGCGGCCTGGCCCGTGGCCTGAGAAAAACGTGGGTTCGAATCCCGGCATTGCCGCGGTCTGAACGGAGGTCGGTTATTCAATCATGTGGCTTCTCAGCTGCCTCATCTGGCAGATGGAGAGAACAGAAGAATAGCGATTCCCCGGGGCCGGAGTGAGGCCGTGTGTTTGTCTCTTTGCAGACTGCCCAGCCGCTGATGGAGACAGGGCCGTCTGTAGCCGGCTGCTGGCTGCGGGCGCTGCTGTGGCTCTGCCGAGGGGACAGCGGTGACGCTGGGTAGATGGTGGCATGAGAACACAGTCACTGCGGAGAAGCAGCTGAAGAGCTGTCAACGGGGGTTCAACACCTCCTCACTTACTTCGCTTTAAACACAACTTGAAATTGTGATAAAATGCACGTAACATAAAATTGACCATCGAACCATCTTTCAGCGTGCGGTCAGTCGAATTAAGTATGCTCCCGGAATCTCGATAAATCAGTGTATGTCTTGTCCAGCATGCTTCTCAGGCTTCCCACAGTTCCCATGGCTTGCTTGATGGGACCCTTTTACCACTTGACCCTCTGAAGATTGTCTTAGCTTTTCAAAAAAAAAAAAAAAAATCAAGAGCTGGGGCCACCTGGGGGCTCAGTCAGTGAAGTGTCTGACTCTTGATTTCGGCTCAGGTCATGGTCTCAGGGTCATGAGATCAAGCCCCACATTGGGCTCTGCGCTGGGCATGGAGTCTGCTTGAGATTCTCTCTCTCTCTCCCTCCGTCTGCCCCTCCCCCTCCTCTCTCCCTCTTGTAAAAAAAAAAATCAAGAGCCGAGAACAGACAGCTTCTGTGTGACAGCAAACTTCCGTTTTCACTATAGTGTTGGTCTTGAAAACCGTATACAAATTTAAGTTTTTGTGAAACTAAACATTCCTACAACATACCAAGTAGGGTCGGTTCTTCCAAAGAGCCCTGTGGAGAATCTTCCTGTACAATGAGGGGACCCTTTGTCACTGGGAACGGCCCCTCCTAGCTTCCCCTTTGTCATTGTGTCTTGTCCATACAATGGGCTTTCTTCAAGTGAGGCAGCCCTGTGCAGAGCTTTCCAGGTGTTTCCAAACAACCCCCCCCCCCCCGGAGTTCACAGAAATCTCATCAAACGGCTGGAAAGGCGACATCACACACTCCCACATGCCTATCACGTTGTCGATAATGAGATTCCCCTGGTTTGCAAAGACCAAAGGATCTCAAACTTGAGAAGCAAAAAAAGCAGCATTTTCTCCCTCCTGGCAGGGGGCCATGTGTGCGGGGAGCGATAAGGCGGGAAACCAAAGAGGAAATTATCTCCTGACTGCGGGTCCAGAAAACAAACCTTGAAGGAAATGATATGAACTGCATCTAACACAAACAAAATCCACTCCAAAGATACACACACACACACAGACACACACAGACACACACACACACACACACTAAATACACGGCCAGAGGTGGCCAGACAGGGAGGGAGGCTGGTGGCAGGGCAGGAAGGGAGTTGGAGAAAGGGAGGCTCTGACTGTCCCCTGCCCCCCCAGGAATGAGGTTCACACTGGAAAGAAGCGCCTCAGGGAGCCCGTCTGGATAGACTGTAAGGATCTGGGAAATGAGTAAGCCTTTATCCCCCCCTTCAATTCCCGTCTCTTTGATTTGGCGGGGCAAAGCGGTAAGGCTGACACCAGCACCCCAGGACCCTGGAAATTCATCTGCATGCCCAGCCTCTCCTCGCTCTCATCCAGGGCACAAAAGCCTGGTCTGTCTGAGGACAAGGCAACTGGTGAGGGCAGTTCCATGTGAGGGAAATAAATCACATCCAATGCGATGTCCGCTATCACGGAGATGAAAGGGCCAGCTGACCGAACGGCCGTCTGTTCTGCATGTCAGCTGGCATCTAGTTGCAGCCCGAAATAGTTTTCAGCCAAGGGGCAGCTTAGGGATTCAAGGGCCAGGAGGCTGAAACATAGCTGTGTGAGCGCATTCACAAGCTCTCTTGGCTTGGGTTTCTCTTGCAGACATCAGGGGTGGTAATGTTGGTCCAACTTCGTAGGGGCTGGGAATGAAACTGGAGAGAGAGATCTGGCTGCAAAGGTTTTATTATTTTTGTTTTTTTTTGGTTTTGGTAAACAAAATTCTAGAATTTGATTTTATAATCCCCCTCCTTTGTTTATCATTATTGTCCTCACAGCTCACCTTGGGAGAGTCTAAGTGCTTTCTATGCATATTATTTCATTACTCCTCATAAGGGTCCCAGGAGTTGAGCAGGACTACTCCCACTCCACGACGGGAAAAGCGTACCTCAGAGACACGGAGTAGTTTGTCCCGGCTCACACAGCAGGTGGCATCAGGGCATTTGATTAATCCGACACTATCTCTCCTACTCTCCCGTCCCTTTCCCCTTGGCTATCCAACAGAACCTTGAACCCAAACCCATGTTTATGGACAACCGTGAGATCTTCCAAAATTGTATATTAAACACAGGACACATACAACCAGCCAAGACGAACGTTTCCAATTTGGCTGATTCGGGAGACACATTAGCAGGTTAAAAACTTTGCTAAAAGGTTCATATCCTGATGTGTGCACCAGGCCAAGGGTACGTGACCTTTCCGTTTTGGTAATCTCTGGAACATTTGCCGAACCAAGTGGGTGAACAGATACTGCTGCGAGAGAGAAAGTGCGGTCCTGGGTTCTGGGCACTGTGCTAGATGTTCTCTCTCTTGTCGCAGTAATTGTCACTGCTTTTCGTTTTTGTTGTTGTTTTGAAGATTTTTTTTAAGTCATCTCTACACTAACGTGGGGCTCGAACTCACAACCCCGAGGTCAAGAGTCGCTCGCTCCACCGACGGGGCCGCTGGCCAGGGACCCATCCACTGCATTTTGAATAGCTCCTCACTGGTTATTGCAGCAAAGGTCTGTTTGAAAACAGCTGTATTTTGTCCTTTATCTTGAACAATAGTTTCACCAAATATAGAATTTTAGATCGACTGTTCTTTTTCTTTTTCCTCTGGCTTCTATTGTTGTTTTGAGAAGTCTCACCAGTCTAGTTGAGCTTTCTTTGTAAGTGATCTTTTCTACCTGACCTTGTCCCCAACCTTTTAAAATCTTCTCTTCATCTTGGCAGTTCTACAATCTCACTATGGTGGGCGTGGGGGTAAAATAGGTGTCCTGCTCAAGGCTCATGCTCCTTGAATCTCAGGAATCAATTCTGGAAAATGCTCAGTCAATAAACTGAACCTCTCTCCCACTGTCTTCTTTCAGAGCTCATATGAGGCAACCTTTAAGCTCCGAACTTCTCTCCATATCCTGGCTCCTTACCTTTCCCTGGTGCATCTCGGGTAACTTCTTCACATCAATCTTCCGACTCATGATCTCTCTCTCTCCCTTTGTCTAATCTGCCGTTTAACACATCCACTAAGGTTTTCATTCCAATGACTTTGTTTTTTCACTTCTAGAAGTTTCATTTGATTTATTTTCAGATCTCCCTGTGTTTTTCCCCCCTGGTGTCTTCTACTTTCAACTTATTGATAATGTTTTAATTTAGGTCTTTAATAATTGTAAACCTACTTATTTTTTTGGGGGGGGGGCTCCTTCCAGACCGTTCTATCAATGACTCAGGGTCTATTCCTGATGCTTGTTTTTCTGTAACTGTCCCACAGGGTGGTTTTTAACTTATGTGTTTTAGAAGTCTGGATTATGAGCTCATCTTTAAACCTGGTCTTATATGGGATCCATCTGTGTGGTCTGGATTGAGGACCTATTTTCTCCAGAGTAGTCTGGTGTCAATTTTTTCACGTGGGGATTCCTGGATCCTGCAGGTGGTATACATTTGAACCCTAAATCCAAGTGAAGCATGGTCCTGTGTCTCTGAATTCCCCCAATTTCCTTTCCCCCTCCCTCTAGCCAGGGAACATGCTTACAGGTCTCATTTTCTGCTTTCTCCTTGCTTCTCATCTCTGAATGATTTCCTTTAATTTGGGGAGTGCTGCTTTACAACTCTTTATTCCACTTGAAACGGACGGGGCAGTGATCCCTGGCGAAGGACAGTCAGGGCAGAGAGCACGGATCGACCTGCTGGTGGTAAGAAGTCTGTAGGACAAACTCTGCATCTCCCTGCATGAGCAGCCCCGCCAAACAGCAGAGCCCCAGACTCTGGAATGGCCAAGATCCAGCAGCAGCCAGCATCTTTGAATGTCCCTGTGAGCATGGGCGTGCATCTATGGACCTCTGGGCCTAAGCCCAGGTCACCGGGCACACATCATGAACTTGGCCATTGCTTGTCCACCTCTCTGCCAACGACTTTCTCCACATGGGTCTCTCACCCGGCAGGGGCCTCCTGGTGTCCTCTGGGATGCTGTGGAATTCTCAAAAACAACCCCACCTGAGTTCCCCTTCATTTTTTGAAATGTGCCACACAACCCTGCTTTTGTAGAATTTTGGTCGTTTACAAAAAAGGTGGCTCGTCACCGATGGGATTCGATTTTTCTTTGTATTTTCTTATAAGTAATTCTTTTTTTTTTTTTAAGATTTTATTTATTTATTTGACAGAGAGACAGTGAGAGAGGGAACACAAGCAGGGGGAGTGGGAGAGGGAGAAGCAGACTTCCCACTGAGCAGGGAGCCTGATGTGGGGCTCGATCCCAGGACCCTGGGATCATGACCTGAGCCGAAGGCAGACGCTTAACGACTGAGCCGCCCAGGCTCCCCTAAGCAATTCTTGATCAGACCATTTCCTCCTGATTTTCCTCTGCAAAAACATGAGGTCACTGAAATGGCAGCCCACTTTGGGCAGTCGTGCTTGGACAGGAAGCGCTTCTGCTCCAAGCAGTGTAAGCAGAGGTCTGAGCCACCTGGCTGGGGGAGTCGGGACCAGAGGGCACCTCTCCGTGTCCTCGTCTGGAATGTGGCCCAAGAATCCCTAATTTGTAGGGCTGCTGGGAAGGTTCCACGGGACAAGGTCTGGAAACACCTGTTACAGTGGGGACTGGATAAATACCAGTTCCTTCCCCTCTCTGTATCTTCGGTGCCTAATAAATGCATACAGGAAGGCTATAACTGGGTGGCATGGGAATTTCTCGGGAAGTAGGAGCAGCTGTTAGGCTCCGCACAAGCCCTCAATGAGGGCAGCCCGTAGACCCTTCCCAGTCAGCACTCGCTGGAAACTAGCCCACGCTGGGCTTGGAGGAGCCCTTTCCCACCACAAGGTGGTGCTGTGGCGACCACAAATGCTCCAGCTGCCTCCAGGGCCGGGCACTACCTTAGGGGCTTCCTGAATACCATTCAGGTTGGGGGGGTTGCCCTGCCAGAGGGTGGGCTGACCACATTGCCGGGCACCTGTCCCCCCGGGGACCCCTGAGAGGAGCCATAAGAAGAGGGGTCTGGCCCTGGCCCTGCCTTTATCAGCTGTGCAGTCTGGGCAGGTTGGGTAAACTCTCCGATAAAAAAATTAACGGGTGGCTCAGTCAGTTAAGCGTCCTGCCCGACTCTGGGTTTTAACTCAGGTTATGATCTCATGGGTCGTAAGATCGAGAACTGACTCAGGCTCCATGCTCAGTGGGGAGTCGGCTCGACGATTCTCTCCCTCTGCCCCTTCCCCCAGTCACGCTCGCTCTCTCTCTCAATAAATCTTTAAAAATGAAAGGGAGAAGTCGAGGGTCCCTGTGGGCAGTAGACAGAGGCCTGCTGTGGGAGTCTCCACTTACATCTGTGTGACGGTGGACAAGTTCCCCGGGCTCTCTGAGCCTGTTCTCTTCAGCACCAGGGATAGCACAGCTCTCCCTCCCAGGCCACCTGTGATGGCTGATGACACTACACAGGAAGGGCAGTCAGCTGCCTTTGTGCGGTGCGGTTCACCCAGCCCCAGCCCTGGGGAAGCACAGAGTGTGCAGCCGCAGGCGGGGATGCCGAAGGATGGACAGGGAGTGCGGTGGCAAGGGAGGTCCCGTCGCCTCCGAGATCTCCCCAGGTGGGGTTGGAGTCTGGCTAACCTCTGGCCCCTGAGCCCTGCACGGGTCCTGGCACGTGGGAGGTCCTGCTGATGGATAAATCAACACAGCAAGACAAAGAGGTGCTAATATCGAAGACTTGAGACAGCGCCTGCATCCGAGTCTCTGTGCTCCATTCGACAGGTCAGGCTTCTGAGTTCTGCACCCAGCTCACCTCTCCAACCTTACTTCTCCCAACTTCCCAGAGAAACCTGGGTTCTGGTCGCCTGGCCTCTGCAGACTGTTCACCTTCCTCCCTCTGGATCTTCGCTATTGCCCATGCTGGGCTCAGAGGCATCCTGTCTTCCTCCCAGCCTGTCAAGGCTCATCTTATCTTCCAAGCCTGCCTCCTCCTCCCTGAAGCCATCCCTGCCTTCTGGAAGGAAAGGCTCTCTCCTCTGAACCGCTTCTTGTCTAGGCCTAGGCGATGTAGCATTTGGTACTGTTATTTATGTCTTAAAGCTAGTATCTACCCTCTTAACTAGATTATAGACAACCTGAGGGCGGCGAGCTTATCATGAGATACAACATAAGAGAAGAGTTCACAGGAAATGGTTTGGAGTCAGACGTGCCTGCATTAGCACTCCAGATGTACCGTGTGTAATCCCAGATTACTAGCTGTGTGCCCTTGGACAAGTCACTTAACCTCTCTGGGCTTCTGGCTCCCCATCGGTAAAAATGGAAAATGCAACACCTGCTTCCAGGTGTAATAATGCCCACACCTTCCAAGGTGGAGATGGGTCCTGTTCCTGCCCGGCACACAGCAGGTGCTCAACGAACATCCATTCCCGTCCCCACCCTCCACCTTGGAAAGTTGGTTTCTTGTTTTGGAGATGAGCCGTTGTTCTCTATCAAACTTCAGGAGAGTATAGCAGGGCGAACTAAAAACCATGCTTTCCATTGTTGTCTGAGCCTGTGATCCAGGCTCAACCACGGTCTCTGCAGCCTTAACCTCCAGCAACCGCTAAATGACAAAATGTAAAATCACCCAAATGGAAACGCAACTGGGGACTTGTCACCTAATTAGCAGTCTCCCAAGTACCTGGCTGCTCCTGACAGCTCGAGATCATTACCTGCCGCCTAAGTGTCCAAAGAAGCCCCTGCGCCAACCTTCCTGATAATTAGGAGGCACCCTGGGGAGATCGTTCCCAGCCACCACACGGTCCTTGCAGTTCCAGGCTGGCAACTTCCAGTCGAGACCTGTCTAGCTTGCCGAAGCGAGAGACATTTGAGGCTCTGAGTCTGAGCGCTCAGCTCCGAAAGGGCGAGGCGGTGCGCTCTCGGGCCGAGCAAGGCGGGGGGGGGGGGGGGGGGGGGAGAGGGGGAAACGGAGCCTCTCGCCCCCTGGGGACCCGGCATCTCCACGCCCCCTCCCGGAAGTGAGAACTCTGCCGTTGTGGCTTTCCACAGCTTTGACGGCTGGGAAGCTGAGAGCGAAACGCACAGCTCGGTTATCACAACTGGGTAAACGCAGAACATATGATAACAGCGACAGTGACAAACCTAGTGGTTGCCGAATGCCAACTACTTGCTAGCCATTCTGCTGTGTGCTGGACCTACATTATCCCCCTTGCGTAGCCTCTGGAGAAAGCACTACCAGACCCATTTCACAGGCGAGGAGACTGAGGCACAGGGACTAAATGCCTGTACTGGTTTGCCGAGCGAGTGAGCTGGAATTCGGAGCCAGGCCTGGCTGCGGGGTCCGAGCTCCTCCTGCTCCGGGCCCTGCTCCCCTGCATCTGAGCTTCCCGATCAGCTCAGGCCTCTACTCACACACATGTTCTTTCTGCTCCTGATGTTTATGTTTACCCATAAGTTGTTGCATTCGAGGTTGTATTCCCTGAGAAGTCCTGCAAGGCCTTGGAGGAAGGAGATGGGGCTTTGCACAAATTAATAAATAGACGTTTGAGAAGGTGAGTGAAAAAAAGGCAGAAGAAATAAACTATAATGAAGAACGTTCTAGAGACCTGAAAGGTTAGCGTTCACACGGGGACATCCCGTGCTTGGGTGGCAGGGACAGGGGCCCCAAATCTCAGACCCTGTCATTAAAATGCCAAGTATGGGGGACACACTGACCCACAGGTGGGAACATTTTTATCTTCTGTTGCAAAACAGGCCAGGCCATGTTCTGTAATGCGACAGTTTGATGATACTGCTAAGCAGGCTTGATGACCGCGGGCACCTTAGCTACAAGGAAAAACCCCAACAGGTTCCGTTACACAATGCTGTGAACTGAGATGGTTAATTAATATGTAAATCAATGGGACTTGCGGTGTTTTCTTTCCTGGTTGGAATCTACCCAACTCCCATGGGAGCGGTCCTTCACTGCAGTGTCTGGATTCTTCCACGCTTATCAACTGGGACTCAAACAGACAACCTACTTACACAAAATTCTGAGTAAGGGGAGGCCCAGGAGGGAAGGAAACCGAGAATGGCCATGAGAGGTGGGATCTGTCCAGGAGCCTGGGGGTGGTCATCAGGGCCGAGCATGGCCAGGAAAAGGAACACTCCTAGAGACCATCCCCTCCCTAGCTCTGTGCTCACCACGGAAATTCTGGCAGATGATCTGCTTCCCCAGGAGCTTGGGCTGTGAGCAGGGACATCTGCTCCATCTGCTGTCATTGGAAGGTGACAATTATTGGTGACCTAATGAATCAGCATTCAGTTCCCAGCACCGTTTCTTTGAGTCTGCTTGATGGGACTCTGATCAGCTCTGGGTGCAAAACAGACAGAATCATGTGTCAGAAAATCCCAGGAGCAGACCTGGGGACGTGCTGGCCGCCCAGGGGCTGTTGGGCTTGGGGCTCTGTTGCCGTGCCAGCGCCCTGCCCGCACAACATCTGAACATGAACAGCCTCAGCAGATGCCCTAGACAGAGCCTGACGTTCCCCAGGCCACAAGCCATTGATGCGCAGATGAAACCGACCTGTTCCTAAATTCCTAACCACCCCGGGGCAGAGTCGTAAGCTTCCTGTCACCAGGAGCAATTAGGCAGCGGTGGGTAGACACGCGGTCGGTAGACACCCTGACGGATAAGGCCAAGGGGATCCTGTATGCATGGACGCCTGAACCAGGGGATTCCGAACAAGCCCTTGGAACTTGCGTACGGCGTCTTTACTTCCTGGTGTTCATGGGATGGGAGAATGAACTGACGCCCTTGCTGACCAACCCCACGGATGTTGTGAAATGCCCCTGGATCATCAAACTGTGGTTAGACTGAGTGTTGAGCGGCCCTGCCAATGTTCTAATGCTTTCAAGACTCAAACCACCTGCTGTATGTATCATAGCCAGTGAGCAAGCATTTCCTACGGGTCAGGCTGGTGCAAGGTGCCTACTCTGTGCTGTTTTCTTTATCCTTATTGCATCTCCACGAGGCGGGTATCATTAGCTCTACTTCACCCGTGAGGAAGGCTTGAAAAACGTATGTCACCCGCACAGGGTCACAGACTTGGCAGTGGAGCCAGGATTTGAACCCAGGGCTCTCTGACCCTGAGCCCATCATCTTAACCCTGTGGCATGGAGATCTGTGGCCTTCTGGGTAGTTATTGGCAGACTCTTCTATGACTTTTCAGAGTTAACCCTCCTATATTTCAGTTAGGAGGAGGAAGCACGTCTACAAGTGGCTAGACGGGGTGGTAGGAAAGACAGGCCAGGAAGACAGTTTGATTTCTGGAGGTAAGTGGACTCATCCAGTAGGCACTGGGGGCTCTGCCCTGCGGTTGACGGTGTAGCAGAGAGGCCAGGCCCCAGAGGCCAGGTGAGACAAGCCCTCCAATCCTTGCTTTCTTCATACAACTGAGACAACCCAGGATCCCCGTGTGAATAAATGCATGTCAGCAGGTGGCAACTGCCAAAGTCAAGGGTGTCTGCGTCCCCAAGAGGATGCAAGTGCCTTTCGAGGGAGTCAGTGGCCTAATCACAGCCACGCCTGGTAGAAAGACCCCGTTAGTTTAGACGAACAGAGCAAATGGATCCCACATTCTGCTGAATCATTCCTCCCCTGGGAGCTGGCATCTGAAGGTCTTCCTGTCTTACAGCGAGCTCAGAAGCATGTGCATTACGGTCTCGGAGACATCTGCCTGGATACGCTAACGGAGGAGAAGGGAGAAAAGAGTTCTTACTTCCTGAGGGTCCGCTGCCTGGCAAGCACTGTGTTGTCACATCCGCGATAGGGAAAGGGGCTAGAGTTGAACCCTGGGTCGCCATACATCCGTGATCACACCTTTGCCCTGTCCCAGGACCCGTCCCAGGGGCTGGTGACACAGGGGAGAAGGGAATGGCAGAGTCCCTGCCTTCAACCTCCTCACAGGAAAGCAGGAGTATCAGTACCTATATCTTAGCGCTGTTTGTACGTTATGCAAAGTGCTTAGCACCGCGCCTGGTACGTGGTAAGTGTTCGGTAAAGAGAAGTTACTAAATCCAGACCAGCCTGACACGCATCAGTATTCTGACTTTGCCAACTAGCCTGAAGCTCAGAGGTGGAGTGACTTGCCTTCAGGGCACCCAGAGAGTAACGAGCAGAGCCTGGATTTGAACTCGGGTTTCTAGACTCCAGGTCCAGTGCTCCTTCTTGATGTCATCTGCTTTAGTTGCCACAATCCCTTGCATCTTGAAGATACAGGAAAAGTGACCAGGCAGCGCCTGCTTACAGATAGAGCGGGGATGGGGGTGCCCAGGACCCACTTCACGAACGCACTCCAGGGCCCAGAGCGCAGCACGCCCGGCAGGCTTTCATTCACAGAGTGAATGTGCCGACAGGAGGGCTGGCGCATCTCAGGTGTCTCGCTGACTACGTGGACAGGGCCAATACGTAATGCCTCTAATTAATTCCCCTCAAATCCTTTTGGAACGAAGAGGAGAATAAATGCATCAATAAACTGAAACAGGGCTGATTTTTTCGTTCACGCAGCCATTTCCTGGCTCAGTTGGCTAACATGAGTCAGTCTGAATTGGGCTCGATTTCCAACTACTTAATTTTTGAAACCTTTTAGAGCAAACACATAGAAAAATGAACAATCCGTTACGATCTGGGGCCCAGAGCCTCTCAGCGAGTACTTGGACGGTGGCTCTTCCTGGCACCAGGCGCCGTTCCCCTACCCCTGCCACCTGCCAGAGCCAGAAATACCCTTGGTTGGAGGGTCCGTCACTCCCAAAGCACATTCATCCCGTGAGCTGGCAGATGGGCCATCGGAAGGGGCCCGTTCATCTCTGGGAATTCTGGCTCCATGCATTTCCTGCCCAAAGGCAAACACTGGTTGGCAGGTGCACATTCTGTCTCAGTTCGCAGTGGGCAGGATCATCGCACGGGGTGGGAGTGTGTTGGCGGGTCACACCTGCTGGGCAGTCTGGAAGCGGAGGGGCCCAGGGGCCCAGGGTCACTGGGAGGCTGGCCCAGGTCATGGAGGGCTGTGCACTGCCCTCTGTAGGCAGCGCTCAGGGTGGATTTCCTGCCTCCATTCACGGGCCTCCTTGAATCAACTACCAACACGTGTCGGTCGCCTCCTATGGGCCAAGTCCTGGGAAAGAGCTGAACCCAACGGGCAGGTCCTCCGTGAGGCTGACCACCCTCTGGTCGAGGAGGGAGACCTGTAGGCCACCCAGGCAGAATGCCCCCCACTTAGGGCTTGGGTACTGGGCAGGAATCCCAGCTCTGCTGCCTCCCGGCTCTGCCTTCGGGCAAATCCCTTCGGCCCTCTGGGTCTCTGCCTCCTTCTCCGCCCTTCTGTAAAATGGAACAAGGAATACTGTCCTCGTGAAGGCTGTCTCAAGGATCCGCTAGTAACACTGAGCCACTAGGCCTAAGCACGACGTCGTGTCCTGTCACGGCCAACACCGCACACAGAAGCAAGCCCACGCCGTATCCTCTGAGAGAAAGCCAAAACGAGAGGGTCATCTCATCAATTCTAGTTCCCAAAGTGAACGAGCACCTCCCACCGGCTGCGGACTCCCCCATGAAAACAACTCCGTCCCCAGCATCTGGTGCGCTGAGGGCTGAAGACCCAGACGCCCCATGTGGCTTCCAGAGCCTCCTGAAAACATGGCTGTTTGTCTACCAAGAACAAGCCGATGAACATGGGTAACCTTGGGACTCATGAGTGTATGTCTTCCCTTTAAGAGCCTGCTGTGTGTGTGTGTGTGTGTGTGTGTGTGTGTGTGTACACAATTTGGTAAGCCCGGCCTTCTGAAGTTTGACTAGTTTGCACCTTTTTGCAAGAAACACCTGTTGTTGTTTTTTAAAGATTTATTTACTTATTTGAGAGAGACGGAGTGAGTGTGTGGGAGGGGAGGGGCAGAGAGAGAATCGCAAGCAGACTCCCCACTGAGTGTGGAACCCAACGCGGGCTCGATCCCACGACCCTGAGATCACGACCTGAGCCGAAATCAAGAGCCGGATGCTCACCTGACTAAACCACTCAGGTGCCCCAAGAAACACCTTTTCTTTTCTAACTGCTCCGGAGACTTCCTTCCACGAGGAGCATGGAGGACGGGGTTTTGGAGCCGTGTCTTGAAAAGGTTGTGTCTGAGCTGGCGCCAGGCCTGGGGTGGGGGGACGACGAGAGCTTTCTGGGCAGCAGGACAGGGACACAGCACAGGATGCCCTGACCCAAACAGACAGGGGTCGCCCTGAACATGCAGTTTTCTTTCCTGGGCACGGGTGGCTCGGAGGGAAGGGCAGCCGATGGCCCTGCAACCAAAAAATCCTAATGGACGCACCTGGAAACATCGCTTTGCCTCACACTGAACCTTCGCTGCAAAATGGAGATAATTATCCGGACCTTAGGTTGCTGTAAGGCTCAGTGACCAAAGTCACGAGTAGGAGCACGGGTCAGCCACGGTGGGGGCAAGCTCCTGCCGCATCACCACCAGCCCTGCAACCGTGGGCTAGGTGCTTTATCTCTGCAAGCCTCCGTTTCTTCATCTGTAAAATGGGGCTAGGGAGAGTCTCGCAGGATTATCGTGAGGATTGAATAAAATACGGTATGTATGGTATTTAGCTGTGCCTGGCACGGCGTAAGTGCCCGCGAACCGTCAGCTGGTGAGAGGCCCAGGATGAGGAGGAGGACTGCAATGAGTCAGCTGCGCAGACAAGGCGCAGGGGGCTCGGCAAAGCCCAGGTGAACCCGGGTTTATTGCTCTCTGAAGAGGGGATTCCTCGGCCACATGAAGCATGCAGAATACTCATCCGGGGCGCCTGGGTGGCTCAGTTGATTAAGTGTCTGACTCTTGGTTTCGGCTCCGGTCATGATCTCAGGGTCATGAGATGGAGCCCCGAGTCGGGATCCAAGCTTAGCGGGGAGTCTGCTTCTCACTCACCACCCCCCACCCCTTCCCCCTACTCACACACACGCTCTGTCTCCCTCTCTAATAAAGAAATAAAAAAATCTTAAAAACAAATATTCAGAAGCCAAGAGATTCTCAGGGGGAGTCAATCCTTCTCGTTCCGCCGGGGCACATCTGAGTATGCTGTACGGCCGCTCTGAGAATCGGGATGCAGAGGGAGAAGACTCCGTGGGTAGAGTGTGGGTCAGCCCCCGAGCACCTGCAAACTCCAGCCACCTGCCCGGAGCCGAGGGAGGAGCACAGCAGCCCTGGAAGCCCTGCTAAGCATCTGACTATGTCCAGGAGGGGGAGGGGAGCTGGATTCTTGTGGTTCCTTCTGTTTTCTCAGCCAAGTACTTACGGGAGACCGTGGTCCCCCTATAAGGGCAGGACACTCAGATTAAGGATGTCAGCCCCAGGGGCGCCTGGGTGGCACAGTGGTTAAGCGTCTGCCTTCGGCTCAGGGTGTGATCCTGGCGTTATGGGATCGAGCCCCACATCAGGCTCCTCTGCTATGAGCCTGCTTCTTCTTCTCCCACTCCCCCTGCTTGTGTTCTCCCTCTCGCTGGCTGTCTCTATCTCTGTCAAATAAATAAATAAAATCTTTAAAAAACAAAAAAAGGATGTCAGCCCCAACCAGGCGGCCGCCCTAGAAGCTGGGATAGCAGGACAGTAAGAACTTTCCATACCGAGTACCTACTACGTGCCATGTGCTTTTCACATCACTGCTGACCTCCACAGCCATCCTGCAAGACCCCAACTCGAGTCTCCGACGGCAGGTTATTTGGGCAGACTGGCCTCTAAGCTCCACGGGGAGAGGGGCTGTACTGGCTTACTCACTGCCACCCCCCCGGGGCCCAGCATAGTGCCCGGCACACAGCAGGTGCCGAACGCGTAGGGGCCGATGGAGTGACTTTAATTTAGAGTGCTTCCGTGTGGCAGGTCTGAGCTGAGCTGCTACTTTGAGCGAAAACATCCAACCAGGAGGGGCCCCAAATAACAACAGAAATAGGAGCTCTGGAGTCAGAGAGAGGTTTCAAGATCTTGGTTCTAGGGCACATACTCCTCCTTCACCAAATCTCTTGTCATCTGAAAAACGGAGGCAGAATTACCTGTCTCATCGGGTTGCTGTGGGGGTTGAAGAGCATGATGCAAATCTCCCGGTGCAAGCCAGGCCGGGAGCTGGGCCTCCGTGACGGCACCTGTCACTCCCAGCGCTATCATGATCCCCAGAGTCCTTCCCATTTGTGGGCAGCTCTATATTTTCAAGGCATTTTCACCAGGTCCTCACCTCTGATTCTCTGGGCCCAGCACGTGCACACGGCCTGGAGCCAACGGCCATCAACAGAACTCAGAGCTTTGGCCAGGATCTCTCTGGGCCCCACCCCTGCCAGACTGGACCCAGCTCCATACTGGCCTCAGCTCTGTCCCTTAGGTGGTTAACTCCCGACCCCGAGATCAAGACCTGAGCCGAGATCAAGAGACAGACACTTTGACCAAGCCACCCCGGCGCCCCTCCAGGGAAAAGCATTTTAAAAGCCAGTGCGTGACTCAACATGCTCCTTGTCTCTTGCTGAGGAAGTGGGTGTTGAGATGGGATTTCCATCGGCCTGGGTCTCAGAGTGATGGCAGAGATCGGAGCCCCTGCCTACCCACGGTGGACAGGTAGCATGAGTGAGCAGTGAACCTTTGTCATGTTATACCTCTAAGATCTGGGGAATGTTTGTTACTGTGGCATAACCTAGCCCATCCTGACTGATACAGTGTGAATGCTTATAACGCTATACTTCAAGTTCAAGCCACTTAAAGAGCTGACACTCTGGTGGTGTCATCCCAGGTACAGGAGGCACGGAGGCCAGTCAGACATGGTGCCTGCCCTCAAGGGGCTTGTAGTCTAGACACCTCTTCGAAAGGAAGCTGAACACACCAGGCCCGAGAGTAAGGCAGGCCCTGCGGTGAGCGGTACCTTATGAACAGTGGCATGTCCCCTTCTGTGTGTGACATCACCCAAAAGGGGAGAGGAAGCCGTGAAGAGGTTAATTCTGCAGGCAGCTTTTCTTGGGCGAGAGAGAAGGAAGAATGAGCTGCAGCGAGGAGGCCGTGGGGAGGAGGGGGAGGCCGGCCGAAGCATTATGGGCTCCGGGTGACTCTGGATTTATTGCTACATTTCATTACTAGGGGTCAAGGGACTCCAGAAAACAATGAGCGGATTCAAATGCGTTACAGCAATCCCTTTTTTACACCCGCTCCCTCAGATAATGACGGCTTTCCCGCCACCAGGACAGGGCCTCCTCAGTGCGCAGATGAATTGGGTGTCAAGCAAGCAGGGCTGCAGGAAACCAGACAGCCACGCCGCAAGGAATTCAACGTGAAGCAGCAGCTCCAGGCCGAGGCGGAAGAATTCATTCACGATCCCGGCCAGCTGGGGACTTGAAGATGCCCCGTGAGTCACACAAGGCCCACTGTGGGAAGGCGCTGTGGAGAAGAGGGGAGAAGGTGGGCACCAAAACCAGAGGCCAGCTATTCCTGGGCTAGGTCCGCGATGCAGGCGGTACTTCCTCGGACGGGCCCCTGCATAGTAGGAATGGGGCTCCCCCGGGCTGGCATTTTACACACGCTGTTGTGTCTAACCCCACAACCACCTCGCTGAGGTACTATTATTTCTTTTCTTTTTTTTTTTTTTTTTAAAGATGTTATTTATTTATTCAACAGAGATAGAGACAGCCAGCGAGAGAGGTAACACAAGCAGGGGGAGTGGGAGAGGAAGAAGCAGGCTCATAGCAGAGGAGCCTGATGTGGGGCTCGATCCCATAACGCCAGGATCACGCCCTGAGCCGAAGGCAGACGCTTAACCGCTGTGCCACCCAGGCGCCCCAAAGGTACTATTATTTCTTAAAAAAGAAATTTTAGAGAGAGTGCACCCACATGGGATGGGGGAAGGGGCAGAGAGAGAGCGAGAGAGAGAGTCTTAAGCAGACTCTGCGCTGAGGATGGAGCCCAAGGCAGGTCTCGATCTCACGACCCCGAGATCGGGACCTGAGCCGAAATCAAGAATCAGACACGCAACGACTGTGCCCCCCAGGTACCCTGGAGATACCATCATTATCCCGTGTGTCACATACATCAGTGCAGTGGGGACAGGTCAGGCGACCTGCAGAGTGTTGGGTCCGGGACTCCAAGCAGACGCTCTAAGTGCAGAGCCCACAGGCACGCGGCCCCTAGGCTGGCAGCTCCTCAGTGGGGAACAGCCGAGCCTCCCGTCACCGCGTGACCGCCCAGACCGGCATCTTGCTCCCCTCCCCCCTGCCCTGCCCGGTCTGCTGAATGACTGGGGACCGGAGGGTAGGTTGTGGAGCCCCGGAGGCTAGGCGCTTGCCGGACTGCTGGTAAGAGGGCTGCACAGATGGGCTTTGAGGGCCTCCCTGGAGGCCGTGTGTGTAAACACGCACGTGTGTGAGCACGTGTGTATTTTGTGAGCATGTGTGCGTCTGTGTTTCTGTTTTACTTTCTGCTGTGGGTTAAGGAAGTTTGGCCCGCAAGATGCTGCTAGAGTCCCCGTCTGCTTCCTCCACCCCCCCCCGCCCCCCCAAGGCTGTCGGGGAGTCCTGTCCTCCGGATTCAGGACCTTTCAGCTCCCCTTTGCAGGTTGGTGTGTTTTGTTCTCAGCTTCCCACTTCTGGGAGCCATCAGGAGTTCCCTCACTTCCTCTCCAGAAAGAGAAAGGGCCATGGGGGAGCAGGGTGGTTATAAGTGGCTCTGAGGCCTAGCTTTGGAGAGATCGCCCCTCCACGTGGGGTTGCTGAGAAGGCCAAGGGCGTGAAGCAGCCTGCACACCCCGGGCTCGGGAGGAGCCATCTGTCTGAGACTGACAGGTGACAGGCCACGTCGCCACTGAGGTGCACGCAGCTGCCGCTACTCTGGGAATAAGCCGGGGCTAACCAAGGGACAGACCCCCTGGAGTGTCCATGACCAAGGTCAAGGGAGAGGGTTACCAGAGCCCTCTCGCCTCCCGTCCAGATACAGGGTGGGATGGGACGTTATTAACGGGGGGAAAGGATCAGAACGATCAGGAATAAAGACTTGTTCAGGGGCGCCTGGGTGGCTCTGCCTCTGGCTCTGGCTCAGGTCATGATCACAGGGTCCTGGGATCCAGCCCCGCGTCGGGCTCCCTGCTCAGCAGGGAGTCTGCTTCTCCCTCTGCCTCTGCCCTTACTCCCCCCTTTCCCGCTGATGTTCTCTCTTTCATGCTGTGTCTCAAATAAATACAATCTTTCAAATAAATAAATAAAAATAAAACTCAGAAGTTTTCTCAAAAAATGCAGACGAGCTACGCTACCAACATAAAGAGGCCTCCCTTTCTCCTGCAAAACTTACAAGCATCTGTGCTCGGCGCAGGCAGGGCACAAAGCTGAGCAGGACATGGTCCTTCCCTGCAAGGAGCTCCAAGAGTGAGGGAGGCTGAGTTGCAGACCCCTGCCCCCGACACGTGGTGGGGCTCATCACTCTTTGGTTCACTCATCACGGGACCACTGAGTACCTAGTACATGCCAGATGTGAGCAGGTGACAGGCTCAGGAGGCAGGGATGAGAAAGAGAAGCAGTGCCCCTGCCCCTGTCTGTGCTGTGGTTCCCGGCCAGGGCTGCACATCACGGCTGCCCAGGGGAGCTACTGCCACGACAGGGGGTGACTGACCCCTTCCGCGTCGGGCCCTGGCATTTATGTTTTGGGAAAAGAATTGCCCAGGTAGTTCGGCTGTGCACTCCTAGGTTAGTGGGCCGGCGGGGCTGACGCGTAAACAGTCGGTTAGCAGTGACGCCAATGCTGGGAAAGAAGCTGAGGCAAGAAGGGAACGGTGGCTTGGACAGATGGTCTGGCGTTGGGGTGGGGATCTCACAGCCTCTAGTCCGACTGCTGGCTCTGCCACCCGCTAGCCATGTGATTTGGGCAAGGTACCTAAGGTCCGTATTTCAGTCTGCTCATCTGTACAATGGGCACGACACCGGCATCAACCTGATGGAGCTGCTGGGGGGGATGACATGAGATGACAGCGGAGGTGAGTGTCAGACTGTGCGCGCGCACACAGGCACGTGGGTGAATGACGGGCGGCTCAGCTCGGACTCCGTTCACAGGACCCGTTCAGCTAGTCATTTCCTTCATGATTCAGAGGCTAAGCATCTAACCAGTCAGTTCCAGCTGCTTAGCCTGGCATTCGAGACCTTATACCAGGTTCCTGTCCTAACCATCTCCTGCTGTCCCACCTTGGTCCCTTTTCAAGGCTACAGAAACGCTGGACACCCCAAGAACCCCTCCTTTGCTATGCTGGCCTCTCTGGAATTCTCTTCCCTTTAGCCCCATTGGATGACCCCTGCCTGCCGTTCAAGGTCAAGGTCCTCTGCAAAGTATAGCATAGGGGTTGAGAGTGAGGCTTCTGGAGCCAGGTGACCTTCCCCACCCCAGCGGCCTGGCTGAGCAGAGGCAGGACTCAGATCCAGGTCTCAGCGGGACTGCAAAGATAGGCTCCCTTTACTCTGGCACAGTCTGGATTGCCCTTTGGCGAATATTTGCTCCCCTCCCCTCCATGGTGGGAGGAGTGCCCTGCCCCACCCCGACCACCCAGGGCTTGGCCATCACTTGCTTTGGCCAAGGGAATGTGCGGAGATTAAAGATTGCCAAAAACTCTTTGCCACTCCTCCCGTTCTGGGGAACAGATTTCCCCTCTGGTCCCTTGAATCTGATCCTGCTTGTGACTTGTTCTGACCAACAGAATGTGGCGGAAGTGATACGTTCTGGAGCCTGGCCTTAAGAGGCCTGGCCGCATTCACTCCTGCCCACCTGAGACGCTGCCCAGAGAGAACCACGTCCGGACGTCAGGCGAGCCTGGGGGAGGATGCGCGGTCCGCCGGGAAGGCCTGAGGCATGCCAGCCAGCGGCCAGTGAGGGAGGCCAGCTCGCATGTTCCAAGCACTCCAGCTCTGACCGCCACCCCACGAGCGAGCCCGGGCGCGAGGAGGAGAGGAACTTTTCCTAGCCAACCCACAGAACTATGAGAAATACCCAGTTATTGCTGTTTCAAGCCACTAAGTTTGGAGAGGTTGTTTGCAGCAATGAATAGCTGATACAGATTATTAGTAAACGTGGCAGGACCAGAGGTCTAAAACGTGCACGCGGGTTTGCCTTGGCTCTGGCACTCTAGTGACCTACCCTGAGAGGAACATGCCCTGGGGGGCCGCTGCCCCTTCAACCCCACCATGACGAACGCACCCGGGGCAGATGTGAGCCCAGCCCGCAGCCTGGGGGCCAAGCCCGTCCAACCCATGGCCAGAAACAGAGTCTGTTCCAGAGCAACCAAACCAGAGCCTGAGCATGGAAATATTTGGTGCGTTTGTAACCCTCTGAGTTTGGGGGGGATGCTTGTTATGCAATATCACTGGAGCAAAAGCTCACTGGTACACCCATCCTGCCTCTCTCTAACCCACATATTTTTCACAAAGGTCCTGTGTCCTGTATGAGAAATGCCATCCCCCCAATCTTCCTGAGAGATTCTGATGGTGCAGTTTTCATTTGCACAAAGTCATCGGAGCACAGAACATGGCATTATGCAGGGGGAGCCAATGGCACTGCTGCGGTCCAACAAAGCCCTTTACCGCAGGGGAGAAGAGCTGAGGGCGGGGAGACACAGTGGGAGGGGGTTCCTCCCAGCCGGCCAGAAGGTCCCAGGTGGATTATTTGTACCAGGCAGAGCAGGAAAGGTAGGTAAGGGATGTCTTTTTGACTTGCTCTGCTCTGGTGATGTCTAGTTAGGAGAAGAACTTATACAGAAAGTACGATGTTCTCTATGGTGGAAGGGGAAACTCACCTTCAGCAGAGCCCCAGATTCAGCCCGGCTTCCTGGGTGGTTTTTGCCTGACCTCTGACCCCAGCCTGGATTTTCCTGGTGAACACAGCTCCAAGCTGGCTCCCCAGGCCCTTCTGTGTGGTGGTCCCAGGGTACCCAAAGCTACTGGAAATAGGACAGAGGTGCCTCTCCATTGCTTAGTGACACAGACAAAACCAAGTGACAAGGGGGCTGCTGAAAGCTATGAGGGAGTGGGGTGGGGGTCGGGGTCCTCCAAAATGACACAGAGAAGATGTGAGGCCCTTCTGCAGGGCTCACCCTTAGGGGCTTGGCCCTTCCATGGTAAATGCCAAGGACAGCACACCCACCTTGCACCTGTGCAACCGGGAAAACAGCTCTGGTCCTCAGCCCAAGAAGGGAGACATTTTAGCAAAACAGAAAGAACATGAATGAACGAGGCCCCTAAGCTCCAGAGTCTCTCCCACGCCCTCCGGGGAGGCCAACGCTGAAGATAATACCAGTCAGCCCCAACTTGTCCGACCCCCCTCAGGTCCAGGCAACGGCAGACATTCCCACGCCTCCTCGCTTGTTGGCAATGGGTCAGCAATCAGGTCACACGCTTGGGCTGACCAAGGAGTGGCCGGAGGCCGTCTACAGGGCTAGCGTCAGGCTGGCAGCAGCTCTGAGAGCGGAAGCTGCAAGCGGACATCCCGGAGCTGAGTTTGGGCAACACGGCGTTTACAGTGTACAGAAATCCTACACGCAGGGCACCTCAACGCAAGCACACAGGCTGGGTATTACAACTCCATTCCAGAAGTCGGGAAGCCAAGGACCAGAGAGGAGTTTCAGGAAATCCCCTGTGAGCCTGCTGGGTGAACTCCGGCCCTCTGTGCTTCCCACCCTCTGCTCCCAGGCCCAGGGGTCACCGAGTCAGCTCCTTCTCTTGCCTCAGGGGCCTGCTGCTGCTGTGTTCCCCCAGGAGACGGGTGAGACTGGTCCCGCAGATCGTGGGCCACTCCCAGGGCCCCAAGCTCTGCACTTCCCTCCCCCAGCTATGCCCCGCTGACAGATCTGTCCCAAACCGGCACTTTGTCCTGGGGACCTTTCCCACCCAAGGTCCAAGCAATGGCACTCAAGCTTTCCACTGCCCCAACACTCAAAGCGTGTCATTAGACAGCAAGACACACACCCAGAGGTGTTTGTCATGGCCTGAATGGTGGGTCCCCCAGAAGGTACGACCACCCAGAACCTGTGGATGAGAACTTCTTTGGAAAAGGTATCTTCAGATGTAATTGAATTATGCAAATGTAAGAAAGTCAAGGATCCTGAGATGAGATCATGCTGGATTGGGGGGGCGGGCCCTAAATCCAACGACACTGTCCTTAGAAGAGAAGAGAAGACAGGAAGGAGAGGATGACGTGAGGATGGCGGCAGAGAATGGAGGGGTGCGTCTACAAGCCAAGGGGGGCCAGGGACTGCCGGCCACCCCCAGGAGCTGGAAGAGACAAGGAAGGATCGTCCCCTAGGACCGTCAGAGGAAACGTGGCCTTGCCGATACCTCAATTTCAGACTTCTCATCCGACTCCTTTCCCTCTCGCTCAAGGACGCAGGTGAGAACATCAAGGCCGATGTCATTATTATAGGACCGTTTCACATCCACTTGAATTTACGTACGGAAAACATAAAACCATTTTCCAAGCGACTCAACCATTTTGTCTATTTTCAAACTATTTTTAACTTCTAACTACTATCACAAGAACTGGGAACACATTCACAAGGCTCGTGATCCCCCGCCCAGAACCCTCTGCCTGGGGGATGAACTTGGGAAGGGTTTTCATCTGTGACAATAAGCCAGACTCACCTTTCTCCTGAGCCATCTCTTGCAGACAGAAGTAGATGACCCTGGCTCCCAGGCTGAAGCCGATCAAGGTGACAGGTCTCCGGCCCTGTGGGAGACAGGACACAGGTGTCTGCCGGGGTACACTTGCCAGTTCTAGCAAAGCATCAGCCCCGACGAGGACGGCCCTCACACTTTCCTCACCGCTTGCCTCACGCTTTGTGAATCATGCGTCTGCTACCCCCGGTTGGTCCCGGAGCTCTGAGGTCTTACTCAGGACAGGCAGGGCCCTCATTCACACAGAAATCCACCTGCCGCTGGAATTGCTTCCTCCGGGCCAACAGGCAGCCTCTGGCTCGGTTAATTCCCTTTCATCTCGAACCATTACCCAGCCACCGTCTCTTCTTGCCCAGGGCACAGGACGCATCTATCAGGTGGCAGACGACTACAGTGAAGTGGGGTGCCAGGGAGAGGAGGCGGAAGGTACCCCCGGGTATGATGATGGGTACACAGGCAGGGACACGTGGGGGACAACTGTTCCATTTCTAGATAGGAAGGTGGGACTGAAATATTGGCTTTAAATCAGAGAAGGTAGTAAGTTAGACATGGAGAGGGGTCTTCTGACTAAAGAACTTGTAGGAAAGGCAATTCCTAAGAAGAAGAAAGTTACGTGGAGTGCCAGCTCTACATGGAAGGAGGGGACAGGAGCTCCAAAAGACCGGTCTGGTCCTGCCAGTCTCTTCCTTTTCCTTGTTTTTGTGCCAGTACATGCGTTATCGACCCTCCCTCCCCCCACCCCATCCACGGCGACAGGAAACCCTTGATCAAACAGCAGCCCAGTTCTGCAGGAACTGTGTGCGACAGCTGCTTGTTACCCCCCACCACCCGCTCAACCCCCTTGGTCCCTGGTAACAGAACTCCTGAGTTTTGCTGGCGCACAGCTCTCCAGCTCCCTGGCAGCTAGGGAGGGCCTAGGCATGAGAAGCGAGGCAACAGTGTGACTTCCATGCCCCTCACTCTGCTTTCCTGCCTCTGACTGTCTGGAATGGGGAGGTCGTGCCAGCGGAGCTGTCTTGGACCAAAAGAGACACCGAACGCTGAGGACGCGTGATCATGACGCTGAAGGAGTCTGGGCTCCTGGTACTGTAAAGCCGCCCATGTGGGAGGCAGGGTAACAGCCCCCCCAAGGATGGTCCCATCCGAACCCTGGGCCCCGTGAGTGCCACTTTATGTGACAGAGAGGGAGGCAGGAGGGTCAGAATCAGACAGCTGACATGTTGGCAGAAGCAAGGGACAGAGAGAAAGATTTGCAGATGGCACAGTGCTGGCTCGGAAGCTGGAGGAAGGGGGCTACCAGCCGAAGAAAGTAGGTGGCCTCTGGCAGCTGGCAAGGGCAGGGCCGCGGATGCTCCCTGGAGCGTCTGTAAGGAACGCAGCCCTGCAGACCCATGGTAGATTTCTGACCGCAGAGCTGTAAGTTAATAATAGATTTGTGTTGTTTGAAGCCTGTAAGTCTGTGGCCATGAGGAAACGAAGACACATCGCATTGCCCTGGATGCTGACATCCAGGCTGTTCCACGGGAGAAGATAAACGCCCACCTTGTTTAAGCCAGTACTGCTCTGCTGGTCTTTGCCTTACCGTCAAACCTGGCACAGAACTTCTCTATTTCTTCTGGCAAAGACACAGAAATCCAAGGGGAGTTTGGTTTCTTTCCTTTCCTTTTTTTTTTTTTTTTAAAGATTATATTTATTTGACAGAGAGACACAGCGAGAGAGGGAACACAAGCAGGGGGAGCGGGAGAAGGAGAAGCAGGCTTCCCACCGAGCAGGGAGCCCAATGCGGGGCTCGATCCCAGGACCCCAGGATCATGACCCGAGCCAAAGGCAGATGCTTAACGACTGAGCCACCCAGGCGCCCCTAGGGGGTTTGGTTTCTCAAGCAGTTTACCCACTGTGGCAGAAACTGCTGTTGTCCCTCAATATTCATCCTCTCCTTTTCCCATAGCTAAACTTCAGCCGGGTTCACTGACACTCAGAAGGAAGACGACCTTCCCCAGCTTCTGCGCTAGTAGGGATGGTCTAGGACCAGGGTCTGGCCAATGAGACATCGGTGGAAATGCCACCAGGCCTTTGCTCTTTCTTCTTTGGCCCTTCCTTTTTCCTGCTGGCTGGAGCTCAGATGCTGACATCTGGGACCACAAGGTCAAGACCATGGACAACAAAGCAACAAGCCAGAAGGCACCGGGCCTCTTCACCATGGCAAGCATTCTAGTGCAAGACTGCCTTCCTTGGCCTCTCCTCGAGAAATGACCTTCTGCCTTGTGTAAGCCACTGTGCTTCACAGTTTTCTCTCACTTGCAGCTCAAACTAATCCTAACCATACAGTCATCTCTGAAACTTTTCCCCAAACTTCTGTCTCCGTTTACTGAAGTTTATTTTGAAGGGGGCAGTTTCCTTTTCCTGGTAAGTACTGGATTCAAATTTTAAAAGTTTTTTTTTTTTTTTAAGATTTTTTATTTATTTATGTGACAGAGAGACAGCCAGCGAGAGAGGGAACACAAGCAGGGGGAGTGGGAGAGGAAGAAGCTGGCTCCTAGCCGAGGAGCCCGATGTGGGACTCGATCCCGGAATGCCGGGATCACGCCCTGAGCCGAAGGCAGACGCTTAACGACTGCGCTACCCAGGCGCCCCCAAAAGTTGTTTTTTTTTAAATAAAGATTTATTTATTTATTTGAGAGAGAGAGAAAGAGAGCGTGAGTGCGAGCGTGTGCACGACGGGGAGGGACAGAGGAAGAGGGACAGAGAATTTTTAAATAGATTCCCCGCTGAGCACAGAGCCTGATGCAGGGGTCAATCCCAGGACCTTGAGATCATGATCTGAGCTGAAGTCAAGAGCCAGACGCTTAACTGAATGAGCCACCCAGGTCCCCCCACATTTTAAAAGTCTGATGGTCATTTATCTTCCTGACCATCATACATGGTATCTGGACCACTGAAGATCCGCTCAGATGGTAGCTCCATGCTTGTAGGAAGCAGCTCCTGGCCTTGTCCATCCCCCCAGATGTCCATTATTCAGTGCTTACCTAACTACCTGATGGAAATGCACAATCTCAAATTCTCATTGGTCCATCCTGGGATACTTTTGTGACTTGAACTAAGGGGCAGTGAAGACTGTCCAGCCCCCCAAAGCCACTAGACTGTCTCCATGTGGGCTTGGCATCTGTGCACAAGTCCGCTCGCTCACTTCCCCTCTTGCCCCTGCCCCGCACCCCACAGCCAGTCCCACGCACCTGCTGCCGGGAGAGCAGGATGTGGGCCAGGTGCTTGCCAACCTCTGCTGACCGGTGGAGACACACACCCCAGGGGTTGTCGATGACGTTGGCGACAGTGAGGAGTGAGGCTGGCCACGTCAGGGCAGCCACGATGCCTGGGGAGGTGGGATATCAGTGAAGAAAGCAGCGCAGGGAGGCCGTTCTAGGGAAGTGACAGGCTGGCTAGTGGATGCCCAGGTAAACGCAGAGTCTTGAACTTGGAACCCGTAAGTTTTCCAAGTGCTGCCAAACTGCTAAATAGCCATGAACAAAACTGAAGCTCATGCACTTTTGATTCATGGATTCCTTCTGTTCAAGCATCTGTCATGGCTGGGATTCCAAAGATGGCCTCGATGTGTCACTCCAGCCCGTGTCCTCCCACTTTGTGCCATACTCAGCAGTGCCCAGCCCTGCCCTGCCATCCACGCCAGGCTCAGCCACGGGACTTGCTTTGGCCAACGAGATAGGAGTCAATGTGAGACTTGAAACGGTTTTGTGCAGCCTCTCGTGCACTTCCACAGCTGCTGTGGGCTAGCTCCTGATCCCAGGGGTAGGGTGGAGACGAGCTGCCCTCGTGGCCCCAGACAGGCCAGCCTAGATCACTGGACAGTCAGCTGATCCACAGATGTGGGGCAGGCCCAGCTAAGATCAGGCAAATGAAGCCTCACGACTTCTCCGCTGTTACAATTTAAGCTACTGGGTTTTGGGGTTGCTTGTTACGCAGCAATAGCTAATTGATACGCTGTGTGACAATGGGGTTGGCTGTTTACCTGTCCCCTCCCCATAAAAACCATAAACTTCATGGACAGGAATGCAGCCTTAACCTCTCCGTGTTCCTCAGGCCCAGCACAGTGCCTGGCTCACTGGGAGCCTCGGGCGTGCAAAGACATGTAGCAGTGTGGGCTGGGAGCAGTGGGCATGCTGCTAGCGGCGGGGCAGGGGGCGGGGTAGGGGGGCTCACCGGACAACACTGTGTATTTCAGGGCCTCCTGGGCCACCATGTTGGCAAGACCACTAAGGATGGTCTCCAGGGCATTGCCGAGCTCCATCAGGTACTTGGCCTCCCAGGCCAGGCAGTACTGCTCGCGGCTGCGGGCCAAGGCCGCCCACGGGGCACTGAAGGTACCTAGGGGACAACACAGGTAGGTGGGTCTCTCCTGTCTGTGACAGAGGGTGCCCCACCCCAGCTTCCCAGACAGGCAGTGACAGGGGACCATGTGCCCTTGTGGGGAGACAGAGGCCCACCCCTGCTGATGCGCGGCTGCTGTCAGTGGAGCAGTTGGAGCACCCGACGGAGCTCAGCGCCACCCCGGGAGTCCGCAGGCTGGGGTTCGAGTCCCAACTCTGCATTCACTAGTAGCGGGGTGACCCTGGGCACACCACTATCCCACCCTGAGCCTTTACTGTGCTTCTCTGTGCAGCAGGGAGATGAATATTTAGCTCCCTTTATAGTGTAGTCGTAGGAATGAAATGTTGGAACTTCTGTGTGTGTGAAGTGCTACTCTCTCTCACCCTGCGGCCATTCTGGCATCAGCTGCTGAGGACGGATGATAGGAACGTGCACTGCACCGAACAGTTGACTCTGGGAATTAGCGAGAAGTCATTCTATAAACTGGGGCTGGGAAATGATCTGGAAGTTTGGGGCAGAGGCACCTGAGCCCAGCTCGGCCACAATCTCACTGGGTCACGCAATGCTCCCAAGCTTCAGTGTTCTCACTTCGGGACTAGAAATGGGGGGATGAGGACAGCACCACCACGGTGACCAATGTCAGACAGAGGTCTAACCCCGACCGTCTGCCTCCTTCTCTCCCCTGCTCCGTCCCCTCCCTCTGCCCTGAGTGAGGATGGTGTCACCTCTCCAGCATGACACTGAGGCCCTGGGTGAGCTGGCCCCTGCCTCCTTCCCAGCCCCATTGCTCCCTAATTTCTCACTTACACTCTGCCCCCCCAGAAACACACTGCATCTTCTCACGGCCTCTGAAATAGGGTGCCACTATGCGCCCCGCTTCGTAGCTGAGGACACTGAGCCATCACGGCTCAGTCAGCAGGAACAGGGCCATGCACACATCACACAGTCACTCTATTCTGTGAGCAGGACAAGGGGGCACAGCAGGGTGCCGAATCTGGACCCCCCCCCCCCGGCCCCATGCCTTTCTGCCTGTTCTCATCAGTGTGCAATTGTACGGTTCGTTGTGCCCCCGTGTGTTCAATGCACGTCCCCCACAGTCTGTTTGCCACGGACTAGACTCCCGAAGCCCGGTGACGTGGCAACGGAGTAAACACTCATCAAAATACGATCATGAGTGAACGCGTGGCATCACCTTCCCTGAGGCTTTGGGTTCTAGACATCAGCTCCCTGCCCGACTCAAAGGCCTCATCCCTACTGGAGGCTGACGCAGGCACCATCCTGGGGCTGCTCCCTGCTCTGCAGGGACCCTGTCACGGCTCCACGACAGCTCGGGGTGGAGAGCAGGGGCTGGGGTGGGGGAGAGCAAGGGTGAGAAGGGCTGTGTCCCAGCTCGGCAGCTTCCTGGTTGCTTGGCTCACAGCCAGGTGTGCCCCCTCGGGTCCCACATCTGTAAGAACGGAACGATAACATCTGACTCCTGAGTGTCGCGGGGATCCCGTGAGAGGTCACGTGCACTGCATTATATAAACTGTAAAGCATTGTACCCCACTGCATCACCCGGGGCCCCAAACATGAGCTATGGAGCCAGACAGAACGGTGGTGAGTCCTGCCCCAGGCCCTGGCAGCCCTTATGAACCTCAGTTTCCCTATCTATAAAATGGGGGTGACAATAATGCCCCCCCCCCCGGTCTGGAGTGAGGGACTCAGTGAACAAGGCCCCCGAGATGCTTGGAATAGTGCCTGGTTGGCGGCAAAGCTGTTGTCGTTATCGTGCATCATCCTACGTAACCACGGGGTGGGCTGCAGAGTCCAGCCATTCCTATCACACACAGAAGCAAGCGTGCGATGACGCAAAGGCTTCTCTCCTGGCAGAGGCAGGCAAAGGGGCCTTATCTCCCTCCTGAACTTAATCTAGCTTGCTCCGTTTCTTCAACCGCCCCCCTTGCCGGGAGAGCACGCTGCACAGGCTGGAGGAGAACACTGAAGAGGGTTTCCTCCCTCTACACTGAACCTGGCCTTGGACCTGGGACCAACAGAGCAAACGGGGGTAAGACAAAGGGAAGGATTTTGCTTTCCAGATTGGTCAGAATCGCAAATTCCTTAACTTAGATACTTGCTCTCGTGCCTTCCCTCCTGTCTCGGTCCTGCCTGCAGCGCGGTGGGGAAGGAGTGAACAGAGACACCCATGAACTTTGGGTCAGGACACATGGGTTCAAATCCTGCATCTGCCACTCCCCTGACCTCAGGCAACCCCTCTGGGCCTCCTCTTCTGCCAGATCAGGCCAGGAACAGCCCCCACCTCAGCGGGTAGACACGAGGATCCTGTAAGGTGATGGATATCAAGTTCCCATCGCGAGGGTAAAACGCCTGACTCGGGGAAAGCACAGACTAGGTGCTCAGTCAACAGCAGAGGCCCACTGTGTGGGGACCGGGCCTGACCACCACACACCAATAAGACTCTGGCACCTGATCACGCCTCCACACACAGCCTGGAAATTTCCTCACTCGCTTCTTCTGTGTCATTTAGAAGAGCTGTGGCTTCTACCTTCAGACCCCAGAGGGCTGGCAACTCAGGAGGCTGTCAGCACGGGTCTGCTTGGGATGCTCCGGGTGCCCTGACCCACCCTGCTCGCTCTCATTCTCTCTCTCTCAGTGAAAAATTGTTTGCTGAGCCTCACACTGAGCACTGGCAACGGTGAACCAGGCAGTGGGTGGACCACGGTGTTAGTCCTTGATGCCACCCTGGTTAGAATCTCCCCGAAACACATGTTCAAATTAGAGCAGCGAAGGGGACGAATGTTTGTGGAATGTCAATGAGAAACCAGGTGCCTTCCGTGTGTTAGCTTGCGTAATTTAAGCTTTGCAAATATCTCAAAAGGCTGGGATAATTTATTCTACTTTACAAATGAAGCAGCCGAGGCACAGAGAGGTTAAGTAATTTGCTTGAGGTCACACAGTCAAGATGTACAGATCTCTCACCTACTTCACGTCCTTTCAACTTTAAGTCATGTGCTTAAAGTCCTTTGCTCTCTCCCACTTGCTCTGAGGATAAATTCAAGCTCCTTGCCACACCTCACATGCTCCAGCATGATCTGACCCTGTCAACACCCCTGCCTTCTAGTCCCCCGTTCCAACCATCCTGTGCTTCTTCCGCACCCCTGGGCCTTGGTATATGCTGCTCCTTTGCTTGGTTTATACTTCTTGTTCCTTCTTTACCCAGGTAACCCCCAGTCTTTAGCCTAAAAGTCACTTTCTCCAGGAACCTTTCCTTCATTCCCCAGAAACACTCTGTATTGTGCCATCCATAAACCTTCCCTGTAATTATTGCTCAATCGTCTGTCTTCTGTCTTGGACCACATGTTCCATGGGAGCTAGGCCATGATGGCGCTGCTCACCACTGAATTCCTAGGGTCTGGCTGTGTCTGGTGTGTGCTGTGTACGATACTCCATATAAATACTGCTCAACAGATCAATTACTAGGTGAACGGGTGGAGGAACGGATGGGTGAATGGATGGATGGGTAGATGGATGGTTGAGTGGATAGGTGGATAGATGGATGCATGCATCGGTGAATGAACGGGTGGGTGGAGAGGTAGACAAATGGACTGATAGTTGGATGGACAGATAGGTAATGGATGGATGGAAGCACAGATGGATGGATATACGGATGAGTGGGTGGACAGATGAATGAGTGGATAGGTGAGTGGGTGGACGATGATGGATGGATGGAAGGGTGGATGGATGGGTGGGTGGATGGATGGATGATGGATGGGTGGGTGGATGGATGGATGCGTGGACAGATCAACAGATAGATGAAAGGTGGATGGGTGGATGGGTATGGGATGAAGTCATCTCAATTCTTGAGCCTCAGTTTCCTCTTCTGCAAAATGGGGCTCACCCCTCCCAGAGGTATACACAGGCAAGAGTCTAGACCAGGGTTTGTCCTACAGCAGCAGTCCCAGATCAGTCAACACCTCCCTCACCTCCCCCCGCCCCACCCTTCTCTGCTCTGCCCCTGGTCCTCACGGTATCTGCCGGACGCCAGCCACCCGGTGACGGCGATGGTGACATGCAGCTGCCTGCCTTCTGTTAGAGGCAGAAACGTGAACTCTTCAATGGCCCCGACACGCTTCTTCATCTTGTACCCTGAAGACCCAGATACCAAAATGAGGGTGGAGATGACTGGGGACCCCAGGAATGTTAGAGTGGCTCTCTGTGCTCACACTCTCACAGTGAGTGCCAACTGTGTGCCCTGCCCCTGGACAAATGTCCCATTTTCTAAGTCATTAAAGGTAGGTGCCATTATTGTCCCCAATCACAGCCAAGGCTAAGAGGCTTCCGAAGGCCGGCTGGCTCCCAACGGCAGAGCCGGGGCTGGAACTCACGGCTCCATCCTGACACCATTGGTTCTAGACCTACATCACGGATGTAACACACTCCTCTCAAAAAAGTGGATCAAACTGACCCTGATTCTCCATGTGGGGAGGGATGGACCCCACGTGGGGAGTGGAACAGGGATCGCTGTGTGTGACTGGGGGGCTGCTGGCACCTATGATTTAGACCCCCCTCTCCCCCTGTGATACTGGTAAACTCAGGAACCCTGCTGTGAGTTCCTGCAGGGCTGGGACCCAGCGTGAGAAGAGCCGTGTCCTCTTCTGTCCCCTGGGGAGCCACCTTGGGTGAGAATCTGGGCGTGCCCTGTAAGAGTCAGGCCTCCCTGGCTGAACATCCCCCCTGGGCCACCACTCCTCTGGAACCTTACCTGTCAGGCCAGCTCCAGCCGCCCCAAACAGCGAGGTCATGACAGCGATGCCGGCCACCGAGCCCAGAGCCGCTGCCCCAGCACTGCCAATGATTGTGGCCGCACTAGCGGCCACGAGCGGGGCAGCTAGACCCCCAGTCACGCCTGCAAGGAAAACAGCCCATGGTAGGTAAAGGGGGGAAGATGCGGCCTACCCGGTTCTTCCCCTACTGGCTGCCCACTGCCTTCCATGGATGCTTCTAAGAATGCACTTGCTGCTGACCAAGCACCTGGTGCGCACTGGGGGCCACCTCCCAGCTGACCCCCTTACTCTCTCCTCTCTAGCTTCAAGCCTGGCATCATCCCTCACTCCATACCGCCCTGGCCCAGGTTCACCCGCCCCGGCCCAACCCGGGCTGGCCTTACCAATCACGGTCCCGCCCCCGACGGTTGCCAGGCCTATCAGGAGATAGCGCTTCCATTTCCTCCGGTTTTCTTTCTTCTTCCGGGACGCCTCAGCCGTTCTGGGGGGAAAGAGGTTGGTCTTTAGAGCTGAGACCCCTTGAGACCACCCAGCCTCACTGAACCCCCAAACTAGGATCAATGCTGGGTATGCTGCCATGCAGAGCAAGGTATCAAAGTCACCCTGAGCCCGTCGATGGTTTTGAGAAGCTGAGAAGTTTTTAAAACCCAGCTGGGAAATCCCAGCGTGGGGGATGTGCTACTCACCCAGTGGATCCATCCTAACAGGGTTGCAAGTTGAATAATAAAAAGACAAAAATAATAATAATAGCAGAAGCAGCACAAAAAATATCTTTGAGCATATGGACCCAGAACAAGTACAAATACAATCCCAGACTCCATCGCCCCCGTCTGCCCTTCCCCTCCCTGCTCCGCACCATCTGAACCCATCTGCCTCTGGAAGTGTCTGCCATCACAGACCGTGGCCTTGGGGCAATAGCTAGAATCGGCCAGACCTGACCTTTCAAAGTTATAAAATTGAGCAGAAAGGAAGCATTTGGGGTGACCTGGGTTAGGTGAGGCTCAGGATGGCCGCCGTGAGGGCGCTGAGAGTCACCAGGCCCAGCCCCGGTGGCAGGTGGGCAGCCCCCGTGCAATCAGGAGCAGGATGAGGGACCAAGGGCAGGTCGGTGCAGTCGTCCCGAGCACGAACTCTGCTGAGGTTGGAGTTTGGACAACAACTCAGTGAATAGCGTGACAGCATGACGACCAAGAGGGAAAATGGTTAATATTTACTGAGGAATTCCTTCTCGCCAGCCGCCATGCTTAGTACTTCATATGGTTTCTCTTATCCTGGAAGCAGTTTTATTATTGTGCCTGAATGACAGGCCAGTTAAGGGACAACAGCAGCCCCCTCCTAAAGGGCTGTGGGCATTCAGCGTGATGGCACACTGCCAGGGGCGACCAAAATGGTGGCCGTTATTATCACACGACTGTGCGCATTTCCCCCGAGCCTCAGCTTCCTCTTCTGTAAAATGGGATTCATAACAGCTGTCCTGTCGGGTTGTGGGCTGTAAAGACGAAACGCATTCCTTTTTCATCCATCCAACCAACAACCTGTCCCCGAGGCTGGGCTTCGTGTCGGCACTTCTGGATGTTGTTTATCTGTGAGCAGAACCACGCAGCCCTCGACCAAAACTCGTTTTGTTGCCATCTCGTTCCCCCTGAACCGTGTGTTGCGTGGGGAAGTAGCTCGCCCCCCAGTCGTCGGAGAGAAGTGGGACTGGAGCTGGGCGCTCGGGAGCTGCTGTGCCGATTGGTTCTCTGCTGGCTCGCCTCGACAGGTTCCTTTCCCACGCCCCTCCTGGGTGACGAGTACCGCCCTTCACAGCTAACTTCACTAAAGGGAAGCGGAAACCGAACTTGAGCGCCCCCACGCACACCGCAGGTGCTGGTTCTCCAAGACCAAAATGCATGCCGTTGGACGTGGGGTGAGGCTGAACTGGGCATCCGGCGAAGCGGAAGGCAGGATGGCGACAGAGCGTGGGTTCTGCCGTCAGGATCTGACCCTGCGAACTTGACCTCGACCGCTGCTGTGTGGCTGTGGGGCACCACCCACCAGGTTCAGCTGTCCCTCCCTATGCTGGTCCTTCCTGCACAAACAGGACACCTCCCTGCCCTGTTGCACTGAGGGACCCCATGACCCACTCTCGCCAATGAAAGGTCAGTGGAAGGGGTGTGTGCCATTTCTGGAACAATCTTTAAGCGTCAGCGCAGGGGTCTGATGAGTCTCCTTCTGCTCCGCCACGAGCCAGCGACGTTCCAGACAGGGTCCCTCCGTCACCCTGGGGCCCAGAACCAAGACAGTGCAGTGTGGCCTAAAGCCACCGCCAGTGTGCAATGGACACAGTGCACAAGAAGTGCCCCTTTGTGGCTGGAAGCCATTGAGATTCAGAGGTCATTTGTGACGTAGCAAAAGCCAGTCTATCCTGTTAGTTGAGCCACTTACTGCTGTGACAAAGCACCAGTTATTGACACGGAGGCCAAGGTGACTTGCCTCACCCCACAACTGGGGATGATAATAGCACTTCATCCCCAGGGGCATCGTGAGGGCAAGTGAGATAATCCACATACAGGGCCCGGCATATCGTCATCAGTCAGTAAGTCTGCTGCTATTATCGTTCCTTTCGTTATTATGGTAACTTCCTCCTACACGCAGGCTGGAGATATACTTTGGCCCTTGGTTGCTAGCATCATTCTGTGCAAACAGGAAGGCTGGGAATTAGTTGCTTTTGGCCGAGTTCAAGGTCTGAGGAAAAGACTCCCGCGGCTGAGGACTTGCAACAGGAACGCGCACTGCACTGAGCAGCCGGCTCTCAATCCGCGGCATCTCATTGAACAGACTCGGGCTGGGCAACAGTGTGGACATTTGGGGCAGAGGTATCCGAGCCCCGCCCCGATCTCACGGGGTCACCCAATGCTCCTGAGCTCCAGTGTTCTCACGTAGGGATTGGAAATGGGGGGGTGAGGACAGCCCCAAGACAGTGACGGCTAGTAGAACCCTGGTCGTCTGCTTCCCTCCCTCCCGGCCTCCGTGTCCCCTCCCTCTGCCCTGAGTGAGGATAGTGGCACCTCTTTGGCATGACACTGAGGCCCCCGGTGACCTGGCCCCTGCCTCCTTTCTAGCCTCGTCGCTCATTATTTCCTCACTCACACCCTGCCCTCCAGAAACACTGTACCGCCCCCAGGCACGCTGCCGGGACCTCAGTCCCTGTGCTCCTGCTGGACCTCGGCTGTCAAGGACCTTCTCACCTGCCTCCAGCTGGCTACACATTAGTCATCATTCAAGAGTCACCTCCTCCAGGAAGCCTGCCTGAGCCCCAGGGCTGCCCAAATGCCCCGACTCTGGGGTCCCTAACCCTCCGTACTCAGCATGACATTCTAGACCATTGGTTTTCAAAGGGTGGGGCTTGGTATCCACTGCATCACAAGCCCCCAGGGTAGCTGTTAAAATCACGGCTTCCTTGGCCAGAAGCTCTGGCCATGAGGGTCAGGAGCTGTACCCTGGCAAGCCCTCCAGGGACCCGCTGTATCTTCAGTTGGACAATTGCCCAGACAGGGCCTTTCTTGCTCTCTACCCTCAGCAGCTTGTCCTGGGCTTGGGACCTGGAGGGTGCTCAGAAAACGTTTCTTGAACAGAACCTGATCATTCCAACAAGGACTGGACGTGAACACACTGCTACAGTATCTACCCCCCACGCACTGCCCACATCTATAAAACCAGCAGGGCACTTTGGCTAAATCAAATATTTAGCCAGAGAACAGGCCAATCGCCATCAAGGATAAAACTTCTGAGATAACCAGGACCAATCCGGAATGTTGTAAAGTTTTATAAATTTCTGCTTCTAGAGTCTTCCTGCAGCGACATCTGCACAACCGTGATACTAGATAATCTTTCCCTTTAGTGGAGTTTATGCAGAGTGGGGGGGGGGGAGCTCATACCCTAAAGGGAATAAAATACCTAAACAGTAAATATGGTTCTGGAAGCTGTTTTACTTCGATGTATGAATGCTAGTGTATCAAACCCATTTAACAAAGATGAGAGGGATGATACACTCTAAGCTCTACTATTAGTATTTAAATGTGTATAAAAATTTGCTGAATAATGAGCAAAGAGAATACAATATTTCCCCCCAAGTTATTTAGGTAAGGACCTCTCTCTCAATGTTAACCCGAACTGATTTCCTTACTCATTTAAGTACTCGAACGTTCTTAATAGCTGTTTTGTACATAAAACGAAGGGCCTTGCCAATCATCATTAACTAACACAGCATTGTACTCCTGCAATGAATTCCATTGTCTGAATTCCAACATCTAAAGCACCCAGGAGATGCTGGCTGGGGGTGATGTCTATGATGCTTTCTATGTTTGGCAGTGGGAATTCCTAAATCCAAGCGGAGCCCCGTTCCCATTACTGACTGCCCACAGGTCAGATACCATGGAAATCTCTGCCATCATCCGGTCCCGGCCACGCTCCTGAGCTGGGATGCCAGAAATGACCTTGAGTTGGCCTTCCAGGTCCGCCTTCCAAGGACAGAGGCTGAAGCCACAGATACACAGTGAAGAGTGAGACACCCACGCTGCCTATCTCACGGCTCCACAGAGAGATGTCACTCACGGCCACCTCATCTCCCATGAGAGGGTGTTTCTTATCCTTATCATCATCATCATCGCCACCTTGTTTTTCTTTTCTTTCCTTTTTTTTTTTTTTAATCACCTTCTCCAGTTGATAGAGGAAGAGCTTATTTTCTGGGAGGTCTAGAGACACTTTCCTAAGTAAAAGTGCAGAAAGCCTGATTAAGAAAAATTTTTACTGGGCGCCTGGGTGGCCTAGTCGGTGAAGCGTCTGACTCCTGATTTTGGCTCAGGTCTCGATCTCAGGGTCATGAGTTCAAGCCCCACGGTGGGCGCCGCACTGGGTGTGGAGCCTACTTAAAAAAAAAAAAGAAAAGAAGAATTATCTTTACTGGTTCCTTCAAAATTGAGATGGGAACCTGGGCGTGTCAACCGTGCCATGAAGGATGCAGAGTGCTGTTCGGATGGGTATGGTGGATGAATCTGATGGTGTCACTTGGCCGAGGTACGTCACCACTCTGACCTTCTGTTTCTTCCTCGGCTGCACTGTCACGGGACTGTCTGTGCATCAGATGAGATGGCGTCCTGTCCCACATCTACTGAGCGCTCAGGGACAGCTACGTGTTGACGACGTCATTCTGATGTGATCAGTGTCAAGGGCAGGCAGGATATTAGCCGACATTTATGGGCACCTAGTATGTGCTACAGGCGCTGGTCCAAGCTTCTGACCTGCATCTGTTCGTTTAATCCTCCCAACAGCCCGGTGACGGAGATACGACCATCACCCCCCTGCTGGAGGTGAAGGAGCTGAGGCACAGAGAAGTGAAGTCACCGAACACGCGGGGGAAGCTCGGCTGGCCTCCGGGCCCAGGTGGAGACCCAAGAACAGAAATGTCATACATCACCCTCTGAACCCGAGCGGCCAAGGATCGCCTCAGGGCGTCGAGTGATATGCTCGCCTTGCAGAAACACAAACCGGGGAGCTAAAAGAAGCCTGCACAGAATTCGATCCTCTACTTGTCTAGGTGAAAAAAACTGGTGCTGTTGCCCAGAGAGGGAAAGCAACGTGCCCAGGGCCACACAGACATTTAGTAGCAGAATCACCCTGGGAACTAGGTCTCCTGGCCCAATAGTCTCCAGGCCTTTCCTGGCTCTCAGACCCTTCCCGAGACCACAGGAGGTTTCCAGAGTCCCTAAAGCAGAATTTAAAAATTACACATGTGGAGTATTTTTCCGAGCAAAGGGCCCATATGGAGGAATGTCAACGATGATGCTTGTACTACGGCAGATAATGGAATTTTTCAACTGGTTACTCTGCAAAGCCTGCTCGAAGCACTTCACATGTATGAACTCATGTGAGCCCTCCCTCAAGGACCCCATAAGGAGGGTGCTACTGTCGTCCCATTTTGCAGATGAGGAAAACGGAAGCCCAGAGAGGTTAAATAACTTCCCCAATATCACACGCCGAGCTGGGCTGTCCTAGAATGTCTGCTTTGCATCATCCCTGATCTGGCATTACGAGTATCAGCAGAACAAATCCTCCCGATAACTTGGTTTTTTTTTTTTTTCCTGATAATAAGATTTCCAAACGCATAGCTAAGATTTTCCTTCATTTCCAAGCATACACATACGAGCGTGTGTATCTGTGTGCGACAAGACGAGACTCTGGGCCGTGCTCCTGATTATGGTCATGGGCCTGGGTCCAGGTGTTTCTTTACTGACCCGGCTCTGGGAAGCAACACAAGCCTGTGTTCAGGTTATTTCAACAGATCAAGTCGCTTCCTTTCTCCGGCAAACAACCCCTTCCGGGGCCCTGCTAACCCAGGCAGGCGGGCGGCTCTAGCGCTGAAGCTGGCTTCAAAGCTGCATTCCCGGCTGGGTGGAACTGTGCAAACTGGCTGCTCCAAGACAGCCCATCGTGCCGGCCGAAGAGGACGCTGGGAGACGTGCCCGGTGCAAAGAGCCTGCCAGTAGGCCGTGAGTGGGACTGACTGATGGCTCTGGCATCAGATCCTGTGTATGGTGTTCCGCCAAGAGCTGAGCTCCGGCCAAGCGACCAGGATAATACACGCCTGACCACGCGGGGACAGCAAAGCCGCTCTGCAGCTGGAAGGTACAAGGGCCTGTGGGGGAAGGAAGGACTCCTACCTACTGAGCACCTGCTACGGGCCAGCCGCGGGCTGAGCCCTCTGCAGGACCACGTTCGTTTTTCAGGGACCCTGGGAAGACGTTATCCTGACTCCCGTTTCACAGATAAGAATATTGTGGTTTAGGGAAGTGCGGGGGGCAGGGGGAGGACCCTGTCCAAGGTCAACAAGTAGAAGGGTGTCAGAGATAGGATTTTAATCCAGGCCACTCCGGCCCACGGACCAGGTGTCACGAGAACCTGAGGCGGAGTGAGGTGTCGGGGTCACGGACTGTGGAAGTCACAGACTCATGCCCCCGCCATAATCCATTCAATCCCCACTTTGTATAACTGAGGACTAGGGCCCGGAGAGGGGAAGTGACTTGCTAAGGCCACACAGCAAGTCAGGGCTGCATTGGGACTCTCGGTCCAGTGCACCTTCCATCTCCCTGCGCCAGCTCTCAATGGCAGGGGGGTGGGGGAAGAGGGGAGCATCTGTTATCTGAACAGTGCACTCAAGTGGAAATCCTTGATTCCTAGCAGGCAGAGCTGGGGTCACGGGGCTCCCTTACTCAGATTCCTCCTCTTTGGTGTCCTTCAGGCTCTCAAGGAACGTCTCTTCAAGGAGATCCAGCTCCCCCAAGGGCACTCGGAAGAGGGAGGTCATGTGGCAAATGAGGACGCGGGCCCGCGCATCATAGCGCCCTCGAAAGAGAGAAACAAGGACAGAGAATCAGTTTAGCTTTTAAGCACAGAGCCCTGTTAACAGCAGTGTCACGGACACAGCCCCAGGCCTGGAAACACGCCCAACATGCACAACCCCACCGGAGGCGGTCAGCTAAACCACAGGCCAGCCTCCCGGATGCGATACGGTGCAACACCGAAATCCACCGATCAGAGGCAAGGTGGTATTTTTCAGCAAATTAGCAAAGATCAATTTTTTCAACCCCAAAGCTGTGAACGAGGTGATGAAAACAGGTGGGTGCTTGAGGACATCGCTGGTGGGAGTGTGCATTGATTTAAAGCGCCCAGAGGGTCACTTGAGAACGGCGTGCCCCCCCAAATCATAGAGACACGAAGTAGAACAGCGACCGAGGGCTGGGGGAGGGGGACAGGGGGAGTTAGCGTGTAGGGGGACAGAGTTTCAGTTTCGCAAGATGAAAAGAGCTCTGCAGGGGCCCCTGGGGGGCTCAGATAGTGGAGCGGCCGACACTGGGTTTTGGCTTAGGTCACGATCTCGGGGTTGTGGGATCAAGCCTCGTGTCGGGCTCCGCACTCAGCAGGGAGTCAGCTTGAGGATTTCTCTCTCTCTTCCTCTGCCCCTCCCCCTGCTCGTGCTCTCTCTCTTTCTCTAAAATAAATAAGTCTTAAAAAAAAAAAAAGAAAAGAGCTCTGGAGACGGACAGTGGTGGTGGCAGACACGGTGACTGTGCTTAATGCTACTGAACTGTACACTTGAAAATGCCTAAAATACTACATTTTATGTTACGAGTATTTTACCCCAATAAAAAAAAAGATGTGCAGCCCTGCTGGCCCAGGAATTCCATTTCTGAAATGCTAATCTTAAGAAAACAATCCTGAATGTGGACACTGGTAAGTAAAGAGCCTACCGCTGCCTTTATAACGTGGAAGTGACAGCAATCTGGAGATTTCTAACATCAGGGGATCCGTTACATAAACAACACATCCACCCCATGGAGAATAAGCCATAGAAAAAAGATTCTTGAGAAACGTTGTAAATCTGAAAAAGACGCTTATGTAATGAAACAAAATTTTTAAAATGGATAGATTTACTTGAGAATAAACCATAGGGTTCCAACTAAGGAAAAAAAAAAGCCCACTGTAGAGGAAAAAGGGAGAGAAAGATGTCACACAAGACTTTTAAAAATTTTTTTGGTCTTTTCAAAATTATCCATAATGAACTTGGGTTAATTTTATAATTGGAAAAATTAATCAAACAAAATTTAACCAAAGGTGGTCTGTCCAAGCTCTATTTCTCAAGCCCAGAAGCTTGTACGAATGCATTACTACCTGGTTAGTGAGGCACGAGGGACGTGAGGGTGCCCCACCTCCGGACATGACATCACTCAGCTGCCAAGGCTGGAGACGAGGAATTCGCCCATCCTCCTCCTTCACCCCGCACACCCAAAGTCCCCAAGACCATTAGTTTATCTAGAAACATCTCCATTGGGGGGGGGGAATCTCCACTGCATCCCTGTCCCTGCTTCCCACCCCCCGCTGGGAGGGCGGCCTCTCTGACTGGGACCAGTCTGGGGGTCCCTGTTCTCTGCAGAGAACGTGCGCACTCCACCACACGGTGGGCATAGCAGGGCAGCGAGGCCCTCGGGGTGCAGCACGTCAGCACCTCAAGCCCCCAAAACTCCACCATCGTCTCCAATCATCCAGTGACACTGGGGCTCCCCTCTGCCTCACTCAACTGGCTCCAAACTCTGGTGGGGACAAGAGGGGTGCCCGCCCCCAAAGATTCCAGTTCTGCAGTGTGGGATGGGCCCTGGGAGTCTGTCTCTGCAGGTGACAGCCAGGTTTCAGGACCACGGGTCTGAGGGCTGGGAGGAGGAGGAACAGAGCTGCTGTTACTCCTGACCGCTCTCGGGTTTCCCTCCCTCAGACCCCCACTCACCCTCCCAGCCTAGAAACATCTCCAGGCCCGGGCTCCTGGCACTCCGCTTCCTTCTTTCTTTGGTGGTAATGCAGAAATGTCATGATTAGAACCAAATCCAAACCCTACCATGACCTACAAGGCCACTGGTCAAAGTCCCTGACCTCGACTTCTGGAATGTTCCTGCTCCAAGGGCCTTTGCACTTGCTGTTTCCACCACCTAAAAGGCTCATTCCTCAGCTCTTCACGTGGGCCTTCTCCTCATCATTCAGGTCTCTGTTCAAAGCCTCCTGCCTAGAGAGGCCTTCCTGACCACCTACCCTTCTCCCTGCCTTTCGCTCCTCACAGAGCTCACCATCTCTGATACATTCGTGTACTTTCGTTTGTCTCGCCTCCTGAAATACAAACTTTATAAAGGCAATTTTATAAGAGTCGTCATTGCTTTGTCTTTAGTTCTCAGAATAGTGCTTTGCCACAAAGAACAAATGTTCAACGAATAACTTGACGGATGGGGAGGGATCCTGTTTGCGTGTCTAACCCTGGGCAAACAGCTCATCCTTGCTCAGGTGGAAAACAGAAATGGTGAGAGTCACCTCACAAAGGTTTGAGGAAGAGGACTCCCGGCCCACAAGAGGTCCCTGATGAACGTGACAGAATTAGACTCCTCTGCTGGGCGCCCGCGATGTGGGCAATTATATTATACTAAAGTAGTCTTCACCATGCATGGCCCTCCAAAGTCCTGAAGTTTGAGGTTTCAGCTTCTGCAGAATAAACCCGTTCCTTCCTAGCACGAGGGCACTCAGAGCGAGCGGCACGAACTGGCAGCGTCTGCCCCGCTGCCCTTGACTGCAACTGTCTACGTGCTGGGGAACAGACATGTCGTGTCCTGGGGTTACTGGGTCAATTAAAGCTTCACAAAGGAGCTCCCCGCTCTCATAGACTACTGCACCCAGGTGATAGTTGAGCTGTGGAAAGTGAGCCAGCCTTGGCCATGGTGATTAATTGGTAGTAATTATAATTAGCTGCGAATTCATACTCCACTGGTTAAGGCTCCAGTGACTTAGCTTCTAGAATACGGGTTGCCAGGTGCACAGGTGATTAGCTCCCTAAGTATACTACGGCATGGGGTTCTGGAATATCAGCCTTGTGTAAAGGTCACTGGCGGCCAGGCTGCTGGACTTGGAGCTGAGGTCCCATGTAAGGCCGATGGTAGGTGGTGGGGGAAGGGCACGAGTCCCAGGCTACCCCAACACTGGGGTTGTCTGGTCCTGGCTCTACTGCCAACGTGCCAGGTTGGCCAACTCACTCCTCAAGAGTCTGACCATCCTGTTGTGAAGCTCAGGTCAGAAGCCTGGGCATTGTTCCTGGTTTTTCTGGTTGCCCTACCCTGACATCCAATCCGCCGGCTAATGCTGTCAGCTGCACCTTCAAAATATATCCTGAGTCGGACCCCGGCTCTCCACTACCATTGCCTGCCGCTGCCACTGGGCCCACCTTCCCTCTTCAACTACCGGCCATCACGCTGGTTCTCATCGTTCACGCACACCAGCACACTCTTTGCCGCACAACAGCCAGAGGGGGCAAAGTCATACAACTGATTGTGCTCTCTCCCCAACTAAAAACTTCCCCAATACGCTCAGAATAAAATCCACATTTCTTCCCATGGTCCACAAGGCTGGACATTACCTGGCCCCTTCCCACCAGCCTCTCCCACATCACTTTCCACTGATCCCTGTTTCACGCACTAGTATCTGGCCCACCAAGAAGCCAAGCTCTTTCCCAGCCCAGGGCCTTTGCACTTGCTGTTCTAACTAGAAGGCTCCGCCCCCAGAGCTCTGCCTGGCTGGTCACTTCTCATCAGTCGGGTCACAAATATTATATCCTTACAGAAGCCATCAGCCTCTAAAGGACAGCAGCCCACCGCTGGTCACGCTGTCCCCGTCCCTTGTTCCTACCACTGTTGTATCTGTGGATAGCTTAACTGTCTGGCTCTCCCCACCAGACTGTCAGTCCCACGAGGGCAGAAACTTTGGCTTTGTCTCTTGTTGTCTCCCAGCGCCCAGAATGATACCCAGCAATTAGTAAGACGTGTTGGCTCATTAACTAACTGAAGCTTTCCCTTGTCTGCCAGGGTTTTCTGATGTGCCCACCCACTTCTGCCTCTCACCTCCAGCTGACTTATTCTCTCTTTCCAGTACCCTCTGAGCCCTGCATTCCCAGGGGACAAGGGAGACAGTGGGTTTGCTGGGTAAGGCCTCTCTCCTCTTCTGGGTAGGGTCATCTCTTGCAGTGATGAGTACCCTTAAATGTCAAAGTCTTGACAATGCCTCGAATACTCTCTCTTGGATCTGCTCATCACTCAGTTCCTCAAACGTCACCTCCTCTGAGAAGTCCTCCCTGACTCTACTTCACTGCTTTCTATTCCCTTATCAGGAGGTATTTTCTTATCCCCCTTTAAAACTTGATTTTTACATTGGCTGACTTGTTTATGACGCTTCCCCCTCTGGAATAGAAGCTCCAAATTCACTGTATATCCTTAGCATCCAGGCCTGTGCCCCAAACAGAGCAGATGTGTAATTATCTTTGTAAGAGTAAAGAATAAGACTATTTGTAGAAATGAATGAATGAACGGATCTCTGTTGGGAGAGGTCCAAAATAGGGGAGAATAATTATGCTGGATAAGATCTGTATCTCCTTCCAGCAGAAACACCCTATGGTTAATACTCAATTAACACTGGAAGCTTCATTTTCTGCACTGCTTCCTCGAAACCAGACTTGGTGCTACCCTCTGCATTGAGCCCCTGAATCCTCACAGTCACCCGAGCAGGCAGCTGCTGTAGTATCTCCATTAAATTCGAAGAGGACACGGAGACAGCTGGGCCACTTGCCCTGGGTCACCCAGCTGGTAGGTGGTGAAGTGGATGGCCCCGCCCAGGACACGGGAACCATGGCTGAGGCAGCAAAACCCTGTCTTTACACATTTCCTAAGCCCACATACTGCCTTTGGCTTCTGCTCCGCCCTCCTGGCCTCCTGTTGAATCTCAGTCAAGCCTTGATCTTGCCCAGCCTGCCCGGCAGGGGGCAGTAACCACGCAAGATGGCCCCGCTGCTCCTGAGGGCGGCTCAGGTCCCAGTCTAGCACCTGGGCTGGCATTTCTGGAAACCCACCCGAAGGACCAAGGCCAGAGAAACTGGTCTCCTAAGGTCCCTTCCAGCTCAGAGATCTAAGGGTCAGCCTCTGGGTGCCTGTTCTCCATCCCAGCCCCTGGGAGGAAACTTCAGAGGTCCAAGGTCACTTGGACGTGAAACAGTTCCCGAGCAGCCTTGGCCCTTTCATCGACCTCCGGAGACCAGAGTCTGCAAGTCACTGAACACGTGAATCCAGATGATGTGATGTGGGGTGATGGGAGGCCACAGGGGAGCTCGTGCAAATTCAGATTCTCCCGCCCCGCACTCAGGTCTGGCATGGGGCTCGGGAACGAGTACTTTCCACAAGCTCCCCACGTGATTCTGAAGCAGGTGGTCCCCACTCAGAGAAACACGGCAGTGGGCAAGCAGGTGAGTGCTTCCTGGTCTGAGAAGGTCTGGGCGCCCTCATGCCCGGAGGCGGGGGTGTGATCGAGATCCCCTGTGCTGTCTCTGCGGGAAGGAAAACCATGGTCCATGGCGCTCCTACTAAGGGCCGGGCATCACCGAGGGGCTGGCACGTGTGACTGATTGCTCATCCTCCCAATGGTCTTAGGAGCTTGGTAGGACGATGCTCGGCTTTGCACAAGAGGGAAAACAGGTGCAGAGAAACCTTCTAAGTCACTCAGCTGAGAGAGTGGTGGAGCTTGGATAACAAGCCAGGATTATCCGTCCGGTCCAGTGTGGCTGTCTCTTAAAGGTAAATCGACACTTGAGTGAGCTTGTGGTCAGCGGCGAATCCTATTTTCTGGGTTCAGGGGTATCTGGTGTGCACCCACAATCCCAGCCACAGCCCTAGCCCATGGGCCACAAGCACATATAAAGGTGAGGACAGGTCACCCTGTTCTTTGGAAAATCTTGGTGGTGTTGATGGTGATGAGGGGGGAACCGAGGGATCTCAGCTCTGCCACCAGGGGGCAGGAGTGCGCCAGACCCGCACAACCGCTGAGCAGCCTGGGTGCCCACCCCAGACACACAACCACGTATCGCAGAAGCCCTTGGTGCCCAAGGGTCCCTCTGGCTTAGGAAGAGCAAGAGGCGTGTCTGAAGTCACCCAGTACGTTCATGACAGAGTGGGGGCCAGAACCCACACTTCTGGGCTCTTCCTTCCACCAGCATCTCCCACTAGCGAAGCTATGGCATCCCGTCCTTCACTGTCCAGGGCTGTCCTATGCGTTGAAGGATGCAAGGCACCCCTGGAGCTTGGCCTGTTGCACCCCAGGTGTTGTGATAACAACCCCACTCTCCCCACATTTTCAAATGCACCCCCCTGGAAGGGGGTGATGTAATCTTCATTGCAAGGCACCGAACCAGCCTCTGTTCTCAGCACAGCCCCCTCTCCAAGTACAGAGCCGGCCTGGCGGGCCCAGGGTTGACCTTCTACTTCCGGTACAGCAGCAGGATCCCTGACCTTTGGGAAGAGATCATGGTCACGGCCTTCCCTGTGGGGGCTGCCCCTCCCAGACCAAAGAAAGGGAGCCCAGAGGCAGAAGCTTCTCCTTTGTTGTCACACAGATTGGGTTTGAATTCTCAGCTACCTAGCTGAATAGCTTCAAGCCAGTTTCTTGACCTCTCTGAGCCTCAGTTTCTTTGTCTGTAAAATGGAGACAAGAATACCTTTTTAATCTGGCTTTTGTTGAGATGAAATAGGAGGCCCATGAGAGCCTGGCCAGCACTTGCGATGCCGGACCTGTTCAGTAAAGGACGGCTAATACAGTGGGTTCTGACACCTCCTTGATCCTTAGGCTAAGACCCTGGGGAAGAAGCCCAGGCTGCTGGTCCCACCCTGCTAGTGTCAGGCAGGCCAGGGACTCTTTTCACTTCTCCCCCTAGGGTCTGAGGACACACTTCTCAGGTTGTGTTCACACAACTGTCACCCACCACCCCTCAACTGACCAACTTGAAGAAAGTTTACAAGATCTATCCCCATTTTCACTCGAAGTGAACTTTTCTGCACATGAAGAATCTACGCCTTACTTCAATCCCATCCCAGCCTGTCCACCCCTCGGCACAGGGTTTAAGCTTTCACGTCGGCTGGTGTCTTCACTTTGCAAGGCCGAACACAGCTGGGGGGATGGGCCTCTGAGGACGGACCCCCTCACAGTGCAGGAATTGAACTCAGACTGTTTCACACGTGACTCCTGCCTTTTCTTCCACTGGCTTATACTTTAGGGGGCCAATTAAGGGCATGGGGGTGGTGACAAGGTTCCTTCAGAACCAATGGTCATGGGAGTAGAGGGGCTACATGCAGGACTCTCCTTCAGCTCCACCTTCTCACTCCTCCACTCCTGCCAGCTGGGGCACCCACTCTTTGTTCTTTTTTTTTTTTTTTTTTAAGATTTTATTTATCTATTCAACAGAGATAGAGACAGCCAGCGAGAGAGGGAACACAAGCAGGGAGAGTGGCAGAGGAAGAAGCAGGCTCATAGCGGAGGAGCCTGATGTGGGGCTCGATCCCAGAACGCCGGGATCACGCCCTGAGCCGAAGGCAGACGCCCAACCGCTGTGCCACCCAGGCGCCCCCCCCACTCTTTGTTCTGACCTTGTCAAATCTCCTTAAAGTCAGCTACAAGGAAGAGGTCTTTCATCGCTTTCTATCCACATAGGAAGCATATCAGTAGTTAAGAGAAGATTCTGGAACCACACTGCCTGCGTTTGCATCCTGGCCCCACCACTTTGTAGCTGTGTGACCTTGGGCACGTCATCTCCCTCTCTGTGCTACGGTTACTTCTTTCGTAAAATGGAAACAGTAATGGCATCTGCGTACTAGGGTCACTGTGGGGTTTAAATGAGTGAGTATAAAGCACTTGGCTCAGGGCCTGCACACAGTGGGCCCTCCATGAGTATCAGCTACGATGAGAATTACTCCCAGGGCCTCGTACAGGATCTGGCGCACACAGTGGGTGCTCGGTTCTGGCTGAGGGATGAACCAGTCAGTTTTGATACTGATAACAGGCTGTATGAGTCTCAGTGATGCTGACAGAAAACCCAGTGTGTGCAATTGCACCACGTCCAAACACCAATATCTCAAACTTCTGATTCATCGGGAAGGTAGGGTTTGCAGTTCAGTAATAAAGCCCAGGTCGCGAAGTAGAGACAAGCTCGCGGGGAAGACAGCTGTCCCATGTGGCATGCACCTCTTTCGGTTCCGTGGCCTGGAGCTGATGTTATCTTTGGATTCAGAGTCCAGAGGGCGAACCCCGTGATTCGGGTGAAGGTGCCCGCGCACCCGTGCAGAGCTCACAGTGACATTCACTTTGCCTTACATGGAATTTTGAAACTTACTTCGAAAGGCAACCCTGGGCTACTTATTCAACCTCCTGAACCTGACTTCCTTCCCTGTCCGTGGGGGTAATATTACCTTCCTTCGCAGTTGACCTGAGGACTATATACCATGCAGCAATTCACAATCTATGGACCCAGGACCCAGGAGGGCAACTAGAATAACTTATAAAGATTACCAACTACAAATAAACCGGCCCCACGGGACATGGACAGATGCTGCATCCTAGAACGGTGGTTCTCGGCCGGGGACGTTTTTGCTCCCCAGACGACATCTGGCAATTATGGAGACATTTTTGGTTGTCACAGCTCAGGAAGTGCTACTGGAGGCTGGTGAGTGCAGGTTGGGAGACCATTAAACATCGTCAGCGCACAGATGGCCCCACAACGAAGAATGACTGGGGCCCAAACACCAAGAGTGTCGAGCTTGAGGAACCTGGTTTAGAGTTATCAGCTTAGATTCAGTTTAACCTTCGGCGAGTAAAAGAATTATTTTTTCAGTTGCGTGGGAAAAGAGCTTCGTGGTTGTTACTGGATGAGACCATGATTATCACTCACAGAAGTCCACCCAGCTGCCAAGATGGCACCGTCTGGTGACTAAGATTCCAACGCTGTCGGTAAAGGTCAATCTTCCAGGAAGTTCCGAGAAATGCAGCCTTTCATATTGACTTCCTGGGCTGATTCCATGACTAATCACCCTACCTCACACTCAGAGAGAAACCCAGCAGCAGAGAAGGCCTTCTCCTACCCTATCAATCTCTGTAGAACATGGGTTAGCCTTCAAGTTAGGACAAACCACCCAGCTAGTATCTAAGCTCATTCTCTAAAGGCCATCCATCCATCCGTCCATCCATCCATCCATCTTTCCATCCGTTCATCCATTTTTCCATCCGTCCACCCTTCCATCCAACCATCCATCCATCCTTCTACCTATCCATCTAACCATCCATCCATCCTTCCATCCATCCATCCATCCATCCATCCATCCATCCATCCATCCATCCACCAATCCATCCATCCATCCATCCATCCATCCATCCATCCATCCATCTATCCATCCAATAACTACTAATTGCCCACCATGTGCCCATCAGTATGGTAGATATTGGGGTGCAGTGGTGAACAAGCCAGACCAGGGCCTTGTCCTCATGGAGTTTATGGGGGAAGCACCTGAACCAATGGACCAACTATGACACTGACCTTCTCCTTATAAGATCCCTAACCATGCTCTTAGAACCAAAGACAGGTTTTTTGTTTTGTTTTGTTTTTAAAGAGTATCTGTCTGTTGCCCCTTATTTGTATTTGATGGGGCAGTTCAGAGAGCTTAAGTGACTTGATCAAGGTCACACGAGAGAGTCTCAGAGACAGGATGAGTATCCAGGTTTCTCGATTCCCAGGGCTTTGCCGCTTTACCTCTAAACACCATCACACGCGAGCAGCACTCGTAGCCGTCTGGAGCACTGTGCATGGCGTATCTCATTTAATCCCACCACTGCCCTCTAATCCCATTTGATATGTGAGGAACTGAGGCACAGGACCATTCAGTAACTGGCCAACGTGGAGTTTGAATTTTAACACCCAGGCAGGCTGACTCCCCAGATGCCCCCACTTCTTGGTCCCTGGTTCTTCATGAATATGGATAAAGAATTGCACACAACAATTACTGGCAAGCCAGGCCCACCTCTGGAACTCATTTTCCCAACTATGCGCTGAAAAGAGTGGTCTAGATAGTTTGAGAATCCACCCACCTCTGACCTCTGTAGATCTTTGGAGCCCTAGCACCTGCCCCTGTGGGGTCCCCGTGTGCCGCTGAAGCCGCAGGGACCTGGGGAGGCTATCAGATAATAACGGTTTCGATGCTGCTCCGAGAATGTCTCTCGGAGGGCATGAAGTACCAGGTGGTGACATCGGACACGCTGTTTTAAACCCACTCCAACTGTTGTGCGAGAACCAGGCCAAAGTCACCCACAGCAGAGAAGGCTAGGTCGTGTCCTAGTTGCTCAGGGGGCTCAGGAGGATTTGTGGTTTGCGGGTGGGGGGCAGAAAGAGGGGTAAGATAAACATGGCTCTCCAGGTAAGGACAGGGAGAAACTGAGGCAGAGGCAGGAGCACTGGGGACACCTGCTCCTCCTACCTGGTGATAAGGCAATGGGACAAAGTGCTGGCCCTGGAGGCCAGAGACACGGTTCTGACTCCCAGTCTGCTTTTAGCGCTGTGTGTCTCGGAGAAAGCCCCTCCCCCTCTCTGGGCCTTCATCTCTCCACCTGGAAAAACGAGAGGCTCATCCAAGATGCCCTTGAGACCATGTGTCTCAGGTCTATAGCCTCACTGTCCCTCGGGGGGCTGAGTGGGCTCCCTGCCTCTGCGGCCCTCAGCCGCAGGCCAGGCCCATGGCGAGCGCTCGGCAATGGGTGGCTTTGTTGTTACACGATTATAACGTGAGGGTGTGTGGGGTCTAGCTACTGGAGTCTCAGACCTCCATGCAAACTCAACCCCTGACTCTACGAGAGTCCAGGAGCATCAGACCCGATTACTCCTCCTTTACTTCTGTCAAAAAAAAAAAAAAAAGTGATACAATTGGGCAATGTTCTCAGAGCATCTCTGCCACTTCCCGGAGCAAGCCCATTGGCAACGGGAGTATTACTTAGGGCCATGCTGGGCTGCTGCCCCGGGGACCTGGCCCTGTGGGCTCTTTCCTGCCTATGTCCCTGCACCTGCTCTTCCTGTTCCTCCCCCTCCCACCCCTCCACTCCCCCACGAGCTGGGGTTCCCACAGGGGGGTTGGTGCAACTTTCCCTATGTAATTTTTCATAAAGGTGTAACTTCTTCCCACGCGATGGTCTGGAGGCTGTCGGGCGTTCACTTGCAATTCCGTGCCTCTCCTCCCTGCTCGCCATCAGAATAAACATCGGGGGGTGTTTGCGCCAAAACCTCTCACCAGTGCAGGGAACAGAGGAAGCCACACACACAATCATGGGGCGCCCGGGCAGGGAGGAGATGGGGAGAAACGGATGCGGGGCCACGGGGGCAGGGAGGCGGCGAGGCAGCCCTGTAGCGATCTGATGCGGGACACCCTGGGCGCTGCGGTGGGTTGCATGGTGACCCCCCCACACGACACAGCCACGTCCCGGAACCCGGGGAGGTGACCTTATTTGGAACAAGGGTCTTTGCAGATACACTTAAATTAAAGAGCTCCGGATGAGGCCACCCTGTACAAAGTCCCTGCAGGAGGCACAGAGAGGAGAGGAAAGGGAGGAGCAGACCACGGGACAATGAAGGCAGAGACTGCATAGACGCGGCCGCTGTCTCTGCCCGGGGAATGCCCGGAGCTAGCAGAAGGTACGAGAGGCAAGAGGGATTCTCCCTACAGCCTTCGGAGGGAGCGAGACCCTGCTGACACCTTGCTTTCCGAATCGGGGTCTCCCGAGCTGTGAGGGGAATATCTTTCCGCAGCTTCAAGCTTCCCTGTGTTCGGTCATGTGTTATGACAGCCTGAGGCGAGAATGTAGGTGGAATCCCGCACTGCTACTCACTGTGCAGCCTTGGGTAAATCGCTTAACCTCTCTGAGCCGACTTCCTCATCCACAAAACGGGGCAATAAGCTCCATCTCATGAACTCGTTCATCAGATATCCACTGAGTACATACTCCGTTGCAGGGGCTGGGTTAGGGACTAGATACATGTGGTGAAGGGAACCCCGTGTGGCTCTGCCCGCCTGGAGCTACAGACTGGAGGGGAAGCCCGCAAAGAATCCCGTTAACTGGTCAACCACAGCCACGGCCACGTGGTGCTGGGAGGAGCAATCCAGACTCGAGGCCAGAGGCTTCCCCAGGGGAGTGACGCTGAGCGGAGGGAGGAGGGCAAGGTAGGGAGGAACGGGGCGAGAGGGGCAGGATGATCTGTGGGCAGGGGAAGGGCACGTGTGAAGTCCATGGTGCCGGAAGCACAGGCACTTGGGGAGGGAGGCCGGTGTGGAGAGCAGGAAGGGGTGCACTGAGAGATGAGGTGGGGCCGGGGCCAGCCCACCCAGGGCCACTCCCCTGAGGGCAGGGGGAGTCCCATGGGGACAGAGCCGGGAGGCAGTGCGGGGGCAGGAAGACTAGTAAGGACATCCCTGCTGTCATCCAGGATGGGGTGTTAGTGGCTCAGACCAGGGTGGTGACTGGATACCAGGAAGGAACCAGATTCAAGAGCTAATTAGCAGGTAAAACCACGGGGGCTTGTGAGGGGAAAGGACACAANNNCTCTTGAGCCCCCACAGTGTTTGGCATGAACAAGGTGCTCACTGGCTCCCCAACTATGCAGGGTTCCCTTTCCTTCCCTGCACCAAAAAGACGACGGGGGACGGGTCCACAGGGGGCAACACCCATCCCTGGCTTTACTGGCCAATTGTGAAGATGAGCACCCAAAATTTACGAACTTAAAAAAAAAAATTATAGAACTTAGAAAATCAACTCACCATCCTTGAGTGAGAAGCTCAGAAGGTCCTGGGGAAAAAAAATAACAGGAATTAGCAATACGTTGATAGATAATTAGCCTGCTCTTTTGACCAACACTTACTGACTTTTACTACGTGGGAGAACAAGGCCGACGGAGTACTTCTGCCCTGTGTTCTAGTGCTGAGCCAGCCATACGGGTAACAAATGCACAGACGTGCGAGAACTGCAAGGAGTGAACTCTGCTCATTTGCCAACAGCACTGTCACAAGCTGCCCGCTCTAGCGGCACACAGAGCAGGTTAGCCACCTGCCCAGGGCACACAGCAAAGCTGCTGCTTCCAAAAAGAGGCACCGCGGCTCAGCACTCAGGAGCCCGGACTCTGGAGTCAGACTGCCAAGGTTCAAATCCTGGCTGAGCCACCTGTCGGCTGCGTGACTCCGGACAAGTCACTTACCCTCTCTGTGGCTCAGTTTTCTCATTTATAACAAGCGGAGCATCCTACTACCTACCTCATAAAGTGGCTTGGAGAATTAAATGGGTTCATGCTGGTAATGAGCACCATGTAAGTATTACATTAAATCAACGGTAAATATTCAATAATGATAATTTGCTATTAGCTCTGATCATCATCCTGTGATATGATGCTGAGATATTTTATTTTTCTTATTTATTTATTTAAAAATTTTATGTATTTATATGAGAGAGACAGAGAGCGTGAGTGAGTGGAGGTGGAGGAGAAGAGGGGGAGGGAGAGGGACAAGTAGACTTTGCCCCGAGCACAGAGCCCAATGCGGGGCCCGATCCCAGGACCCTGAGATCTTGCCCTGAGCCAAAACCAGGAGTCAGACCCTCCACCAACTGAGCCATGCAGGTGCCCCAAAATATTTCATCTTTCAACTACACCACCCCACTAGCAGCGACTTTCAGACTGACTTTGAAAGGAAAGACTTTGTTCTACTTTCCCCAGCAGCTGCCCCCTGGGCGGTGGGTGTACCTGAATGATCACCAACGGGTCGTCCTTCAAGATGGGGTCCTTCAATAAAATCGGAGCAAACACGTCCGCTCCTTCGCCTCCCAGGCCGTTGGCAAAGGCAGTCATGGTTGGCAGGACGGCTTCGGGCAACTCCAGCCACTTCACGAGGCCCGTCACAAACTCTGTGCAGAAGGAGCTGAAAGACAGACGTGGCTTAGAGCCCAAGGCTTCCAGAACGGGTCTCAGAAGGCTGCTGGGAAGTTGAGGTCAGACGCGGTCATGGGTGTGAAAGGCTGACATGTACAGAAACCGCAGTGACTGCGGTCCACGGAAGGAGACGGACAGCCAAACACCTAATTTCAGGTGATTTGGACCTTAGCTTCTTTTCCCAACAGCACTTTTACCAAAGCAGCTGACAAATCACAGGAAGGAGGGCGAGGAGCAGGTACTGACAGGTGCCCTGGGCCCAGCGTGGGCCCGGCGTGAGCCCGGGGCTGTGCTGGGTGGGGGCTGAGGAACCAGAGGAGCAAGATGTCACCTCTGGCCAGAAGCTCACGGCAGGGTGGAGACGGGCACAGGAGTCACACCCTCGTGCCTCGTGACACACAGGGACAGAGGCAGGGATGGAGCCCCGCTGAGCCCACAGAGGCAGTGCCTGAGGCCACCTGCGGAGGACAGGGGCCACTGCCGGAAGAGGCACCCTACGGAGGGTGACTGGCCGCTGTCACAAAACAGAAAGGACATGCTTCCAGGAAACAAGTCGGCCGCTGCAGAAGCGGCTAAGTGCACAGGAAGGGTCTGTCTCCCCACGGTGCCTGAGGATGCTGTTCGCTTCGGTTTCACAGGAGTCCCCGGACAGAGGACAGTCGGGTGCTTGCAGGGAGACGGAGCCCATGAACTGTGGGAAGCACACAACATTTGGGAGATGGGGGCAGAATCCACATCAGGCTTTGCTCCAGAGCCACCATTCCCAGCAGTGACAGCAGTGAACCCACGAGGTGGCGGGGGTGGGGATGCAGAGCAGGGGCGTCAATTAGGAGGTGATGACACCAGTCCAGAAAAAGGGCTGAGGCCTAGAGGCCACACCTATCTGCAAACCCTCGTCCCAGCCTGCCTCAACCGCACTGTCCCGGGGCTCCGTGCACTTGGCTCCTGCACCCCGGTGGAATCAGGCTCCCCGAGAAACAAAGAGAGCTCCCTGGTGGTGCGGGCAACCTCGGGAGGACCCCGTGGGCCGCAGGCAGTCCGCCCACCCCCTCCCTAGAGCCTCCAGTGCCAAAGCCCAGTGGAGAGGTCGCTGCGGGCCACCTGTAATCCTGCCCCACCATGTCATTGGTTTGGGTCCCCAAGAAGCAGCTCTGAAAGGGAGATGATTAGGGGTCCCCGTGAGGGGGAAGGAGGAAGCAGGACTGGGCAGGGGGGACAGTCAAGTTGCAATGCAGCCTCGACGGGATGCTCAGCCAGCCCCACAGGGAGTTCTGGAGATGGGTGACCCTTCAGAGCGGCCCAGTGGGGCCTTTACACCCCTCTCCCCTCTCAGGCAATCATCGAGCAAAGGCTGCCAGGGGAGGGGGGCGGAAGCATGGGCAACGTGGCTCTCTTTACCCGAGGCAGCCGTCTCTGCAGCGGCGGGAGAAGGCCACTGCCAAAGGGACATCTGAGCAAGGCAGCACATTGCCAGGGAAACTGACATCCCTGTGTCTCAGTTTCCCTATCTGTAAAAAGACCAACGTCACTAGGCTGTTTGAAGATTCAACAAGACAGTACATACGAAGCCCCCAGAGCAGAGCCTGGCATGTAGGAGATGCCCAAGGAATGTCAGCTGGCCTCACGACTTATTTCTAAGGTGACCAAGGGAGGCAGCGGAGAAGAGGTTTCAGAGTTGGGCTCTGACATCCAGGGCCCTGGGGAGTCCTGGCTCCCTCGCTGACGGGCTTCATGCCCGTACTTCACCTCTCTTAGCTTGGTTTTCCTCTGCTATAAAATGCGGATAACAGGCTTATGCCTCAGAGATTGGATAGAAAGATTAAGTGACATCGTAATAGGGCCTGGCACCTGATAACGCTCAATAAATGTTAGCTACTGCTACTACAATTATCATTTGCCCCGCTGCAATAGACTGGGGTAACCCCAGGGCAGTTACGTGGGTGTGTACAGAGGCAGGGAGTGACTTAGCGAGCTGAACATTACTTACAGGTCAACGAAGCATGGCCTGGCCCTGCGTCCAAGAAGAAAGTCTTGGATGCAGAGAAGCATCTCATCGTAAGAGCGGAGAGGTCAAGAGCACAGACTCTGGCTCCAATCCCAGCACTGCCACTAGCTGTGTGATCTTGGACAAGTTACTCGACCTCTCTGTGCCTCAGTTTCTTCATCTATAAAATAGTGGCAATCATGAAGAAACCCGTTTCACAGGGTTGCTGAAAGGATTACCTTAACATCTGCCCTCATGCTTAGAACTAAATCTGGCCCATATAAAGCGCTATATATGTGTTTCTTTCAATGAAGAAATGAGGGGTGCCCAGGTGGCTCAGTCAGTTGAGCGTCTGCCTTCGGCTCAGGTCGTGATCTCAGGGTCCAGGGATTGAGCCCCACACTGGGCTCCTTGCTCAGCGGGGAGCCTGCTTCCCCCTCTCCCTCTGCAGCTCCCTGTACTTGTGAGCACGTGCTCTCTCTCTCACTCAAATAAATAAATAAAATCTTAAAAAACCACAAATGAATGGATGAATTAATGAATACGTACGGAAAGTGGCAATACAGCAGCGGATTACATAACAAACAGCGTTCTAGATTGGCAGGGCTTTGGGAATTTCGTAGGGCTTCTAACGTGCTTGTTGGTTTGGCCAAAACGGGTGAAAATCAGCAGCAACAAGGATAACAAATCGCGGAGCAACGATCTGTCAGTCCCTGTGCCGGGTAAGTGCTTTATTCACACCGACTGGTTTACTTCTCGCCACACCCCCACCAGGGAGGAAGGTGTTATTTTACCCCCAGTCTAGAGATAAGGAAAGGCCCAGAGAGGGGAAGGGACGGGTCTAGGGTCTAGGGTTCAAACCCCTACCTATCTCCACGACACCAGCGGTCTTGCTTAACCACTGCAGAGACTGCCCCAGTGATTACATGCCTGGGCGCTCACCAGCGCCGGGCACTGGCTCAGCAGGTGCACTAAACACCCCCTTGCAGCCTGGCCCCCACCTGCTGATGGAGCCCGTGGCTGCAGAGGTTAAATCAAGGGTCTCAGTGCTGGGAAGGGGCAAAACCTTACTCGAAATCCAGTTTCTCATCCTGAGTCCAAAACTCCTCCTCACCAGGGGCTGGCAAACTACCCACGTGGGCCAGAGCGGGTCTGCAGCCTGCTTTTGTCAATAAAGTTTTATTGGAACACAGCCGCACCCACCCTCTGAGTACTGTCTTCCGCTGCTTTCAGGCTACGACAAGCAAAGTGGAGTGACTGCCACAGGAGCTACATGGCCTGCGAGCCTAAGGTACCTGGCCCTTCAGAGAACACCTGGGCCGCCCCCTGCTCCACCCCACAATTTCTCCACATTCAAGACACAGAGTTAATTGTAGGGAACGGCATCTGCGACGTTTATGGCTCAGATACGAAATACACAAGAAAGGCTTGCTTTTATGTCCCGTGTGGACCAAAAACTTCCTGAAACCAATGGCGTATCTAGGTTGTAACATGATTGAAATTTTCAAAATATGTTTTGGGCTTAAGAACACGGAGCTCAACCACGTGGAATGAATTGGCCTTCTGAAAGGGAAACTTTCAGGAAGGAAACACCCCAGGGCAAATGCTTCCAGCCGAGCAGAAGCACGTGTGGTTACAGCGGTACCTGGATGTGTGTGTGTGTTTGCCGGGGCGGGGGGCACACAGGACGGTAACTCGCTTCTCCCTGTGCCCTCCCAGGAGGTGCCCAGCACAGGCCTGGCACACAGAGCAGGCTTATAAATATTTGTTTATGGGAACGAAATACACAAAGGTCTTCCCCCACCATGGCTTGTCGGGTACACCCAGCTGTATAGGACGCTCTGGGGGCTCACAGGTGAACAAGGCAGCTCCCACCCTCCAGGAGCCCAAACTGGAGGGGTGGAGGGTGTGGGAAGAGCTGCAGGGGAGCATGGTGGCTGCAGGGCTGGGTCGCTGAACATACGGCCGGAGAAACACCCTGGTCTGGGGCTTGGGGAAGGTCTGGGAAGGCTTCCTGGGGGACGCCCCACGAGATGAATATGCTCAAGTATTCAGTCCAGTGGGAGAGATGAAGGGAACAGACAAACAAAACAAATAAAAACCCAGCTAGGACCTAAGGCATGGGGAAGTTCACCCATGGGGGACGTTTTGGGGGTAAGTCTTGAAAATACCACAGACCCCAAAACTTCCTGTCATTTCCTGCCCCCATCTGTGTTTCCTGTCTCAGTAATGGTATTTCTGTCCTTCTAGCTCCGCCCACCACCTGGAGCCTTGGGGCCACACTTAGCTCCTCCCTCTGCTCCATGCACAGCATCCAACCTGTCCCTAAGTCAACTCCATTCTCCCCAAGGAAAGTCTATCTCACCTGTGTGACCCACCGCCTCCTGGTGTCATTCAACCTGTCCATCTTCTGTTCCTATGACACCTGGTTTAAACCCATTCAGGCACTTAACCCCATTTGTCTAGTATAATGGTAGTCAGTTATTTGGGTGCCCTACCCCAGACTGTAAGCCCCTAGAGGGCAGGAGCCAGGCCTTGTTTCTCTCCTAGCACTACACCTCGCATACAGTAGGTGCTCAATAAATGCATGTTGCATGCATGAATAAATATCTTTTCTCCCATTAGACTGTGTCCTATTTGAGGGCAGGGATAGTGTCTGTCTTGTTCATCTCATTCATGTATACTTCCCATTTACTCTAAATCATGCCTGGCACACAGTAAGTGCTCAGAAAATGCTGGGTGTTGGTAAATGAGTGAGGACTGAATGAGGTATGTCTTATCCCCCAGACTGTGAACTCCTTAAGGTAAGGACAATGACTTTCTCCTCTTTGCCAGTAACACCCGGTAGGTGGCCTGGCTCTCAGTAATTGCCTCCCTGGGGAAGCATGACGTTCCTTCTGTGAGACAAAAGCACTCACCTTTGCTCAGGTTCTGGAAATAGCTGGGACAGGGAGACGCCACAGAGGGCAGCATAGGCAAAGCGGTTCGCCTCGGCCAGCTCCCGGCCTGTGGGCAGATGCGGCTCCCCCTCCACAGCCGGCTCGGCCACCACAGGCAGCCTCTGGCTCGATCTGTCCCGCGTGGCCATTTCCAACCCTTCAGGAAAAAAAAATCTCAATGAAAAATGCAACCAGGAGGTAGGTGAAAGTTACTTAAATGGGACACAAAACTATCAATCATGAGAGAAAAGGCTGATAAATGAAACGTCGTTCAAATTAAGAACTGCTATTCATCTTCAAGAAAGTGAAAACACACACTACGGACAGGGAGCAGATATTTTCAATGTGTCTCAACAAAGGATTTATACCCATACTATATAAACAATCCCTATAAATCATGAAGAAAAAGAAGTAAGGCAAATTTAAAAATGGGCAAAACACTTGAACAGGTACTTCATAAAAGATAGCCAATGGCCAATAAGCACATGAATTTCAACATTGTTAGTCATCAGAGAAATAAATTAACGCTCCAAGGAGACACTGCTACTTTCTCGTCAGAATGGCTAAAATTAAAAGTCTGACAATACTAAGTGTTGGAAAGGAAAGGGACACATGGAACTTCCACATGCTGCCGGTGGGAGTGTTTGTGGTACAACCTTTTGGAAAATGGTTTGACATTTTCCACTAAAGCTAAACGTATGTCTTTTCTATGTCCCGGGAATTCTACTCCTCAGAAACGAGGACTTATGTCCACCAGAGGGCATGTACGTGAACGCTCACAGAAGCTTCATTCACAATAGTCCCAAACTAGAAGCAAGTCACATGTTTGTCCACAGTGGGATGGAAAAACTGTGTCATATTCAGGCCACGGAATATTACAAAGCAATGATAAAGGATGAAGTCTGGCTAACCACAACAACATGAGTAAACCTCACAGGCACAATGATAAGCAGACATACTTACCTGTGAAATTGTGTTCATATGAACTTGAAGAACCAAGTTGGTCGAACCAATCTAAGGTGAAAGAAGACCGAAGAGAGGTTGCCCATGGAAGGCAGTGAGTACTGGCTTAGACGGGGCACAGTAAGGCTTCTGGATGAATGGAAATGTTCTGTGTCTATATCATCCAGTGGTGATTATATGGGTATAAATATATTTAAAAATTCATCAAGCTGCAGACTTAAGATTTGTATACTCTATATATGTTATACTTCTATGAAAGAAAGGAAGGAGGGAAGGAAGGGATGGGGGGAGGTCTCCTTTCCCTCCCTCCCTTTATTCTTTCTTTTCTTCCCAGGGACAGAAGGGGAAGCAGGGAAGGCAGGGGAGGAGACAGACCAAGTCAAGTCAGGCATCCAAGGGATAAGGAAGTTGTCCTGGGAGTGAGTACCAGGAAGGGAACCTGCCTTGACCATGGGGCATTGTGGATATGAATGCAGGCTCAGGACCAGACAGACCTGGGCATGGATCCAAGCACCTCCATGCGATAGATATGGAGCCTTGGGCAACTCAACCTCTCTGCACCTACATTTCTTCACCTGACAATGGGACTATAACAGTATCTGCCTGGAGGAGCCCTGTTAGCAGTAAGAGACATAGCTATGTGGGTTAGTATTTGTAAAGCACTTAGAACAAAGCCTGGCATTGGACTCACGCCACATAAATGTTTTTAAAGAAATAAATGCATGAAAAAAATCAACAAATGGGCACCTGGGTGGCTCAGTTGGTTAAGCATCTGACTCTTGGTTTTGGCTCAGGTCACGATCTCAGGGTCGTGGGATCAAGCCCCGAGCTGGGCTCCATGCTCAGTGGGGAGTATGCTTGGGATTCTCTCTCTCCCTCTGCCCCTCCCCCCAGTTTGTGTTCGCTCGTGTGCGCACACACTCTCTCTCAAATAAATAATAAATCTTTTAAAAAAAATCAACAAACAAATCAATAAAATGCTCAGCACAGTGCCTGGCACACAGCAGAGGTGCCCACGTAATGGCAAGAGCTAATATCAGGTGCCTGTTGCTGGGGGCCAGGCCCTGGGGCTGCAGTGTTAACGTGCCCAGTCTCAGCTAACTCTACGAGCCAGGCACTACCACCATGTCCAGTGTGCAAACAGAGCAGAAGTAACTGGGCCCACGTCCCACAGCCAGTAAATGGCAGACTGGAGCCCAAAGCCAGAGCTCCTGGCCACCACTCTGCTTAAACACTCACCGTATTACCCAGAGCTTTCCAGTCTAATACACACACTCTGCACTGACTTTCTTCCATAAATTCCTTCTCATCCGGCTGAACAATACAAATTTCGTCCTCAAAATATGATTTCCACAGAAGACTTATTTTTAAGTCTGTGTACAACTACTATTTCATTAGCTTTTCGAAGTAATCCTGAAATGGTTAAAGGCAGCAAACCAACACCTGTACCGCACGTAACAGTTTACAAAGCACTTTCCAATGCAATGAAGTCTGACAACTATCATGTAAGGTCAAGTACGACATGAGCCATTATGATTCCCTCCTACAGCTGAGAAACCGGCTCAGAGAGGCTAAGTGCTTTTCCCAAAGTTACACAGTAAGTAAGTGATGAAAGTCAAACCAGACTTTTGGCTCTGAACCCTGGGCTCTTTCCTCTACATATGCACACGGATCCCCCTTCCCTTGTTTCGGATGGAGAAATCGAGGCTCAGAGAGGTTAAGACCTTGGCCAATGTCACCCAGCAAGACTGGCCTCCAAGGGTTGCTCCAGGAACTCAAGTTTGAGACTCACAGCAGATTTTCCTGGCTTGCAGGATCAGCCCAGACGGTGGTGGAGGACAAAGGAGACAGCAACAAGTCACAAGTGAAGGACAGCTCCCGGGGCAGCACCCAGGCCTGATGCCGGCAGGCTTAGTGATGCCTACATTTAATCTACTCCACCTGCCATCTGGAGGCTGCAGGAATTCTGCTGACCACCCAGAGGAGCCCAAGATGGTATTTTATTGGGCTGGTCCTTGCAGAGCCCATGTTGGTTCCCAGTTCAAGAAGAAACAGCCTTCTAATCACAGAAGCATGAGCTGGCCTGTCTCTATCCACAGGGGAGAGGGAATAGGCTTAGCGCACAAAAAGCTCAGATCAGGCCACACTGATTTGTTTGTTCAACAAAATACACTCTTGATGCCCTATAATCCATTGTCTACACAGCAGCTGGAGTGGCCTTTCTGTCATATATACCAAACATGTCACTTGCCTGCTTAAAAGCCTCCAAAGGCTTCCCTCACACCAGGATGAACACTGATCCCCAAATGATGGCCCCTGCCTGCCCCTAAACTCTGTCTCATGCCCCCAAACCTGGCTTGCTCACTGTGCTACAGCCACACTGGCTGTCGCTGTGCTTTCGGATATACAAGCGGGTCCGTCCTCCAGGCCTTCGCACCTGCTGTTCCCCCTGGCTGGGACACTCTTCCTCTGACCTTCACACCATTCTGCCTCAGTCTGAATGTCACCTCCTCTGAGAGGCCCTCCCTGATTTCCCAGGCTAAAATACTTCTGCCCCTCTATCCCAGCACTCTGCTCTATTTTCATAATACTTATTCCCATCTTAAATAATATATATATATATATATATTTTTTTTTTTTTGTTAAAGATTTTATTTGTATGAGAGAGAGAGAGCTCAAACACAAGCAGGAGGAGCAGCAGGCAGAGGGAAAAGCAAGCTCCCCGCAGAGCAGGGAGCCTGATGCAGGGCTCAATCCCAGGACCTGGAGATCATGACCTGAGCCGAAGGCAGATGCTTAACTGACTAAGCCACCCAGGCGCCCTTAAATAATATATATTTAAAGTATTTGTTTACCCGTGTATACCAACAGAATTTAAGCTTCTTGAGAGAGGCCCCTGGTTGTGCTGTTTACTCCTATGCCCCTAGCTCTCTGAACAGGCCCTGGAATACTGCAGGCATTCAGTAAGTACCTGCTGGATGAAAGAAGAAGGGAAAATGACGTGTGACATCCTGGTCTGGGTCTTGGGGCAGATCAGGTGACTAACAAATTCCCTGCTTGCATTCTGGTGGGAGACAGGGGACGCCTGGGTGACTCCAGTCGGTGAAGCGTCTGACTCTTGGTTTTGGCTCAGGTCAGGAGCTCAGGGTCATGAGATCGAGCCCCACATTGGGCTACGTGCTTAGCACAGAGTCTGTTTGAGACTCCCTCTCCCTCTGCCCCTCCCCCTGCTCACGCTCTTTCTTTCTCTAAATAACTAAACAAAATCTTTTCTTTTTTTAAGATTTTATTTATTTATTTGACAGAGAGAGGGACAGCAAGAGAGAGAACACAGGCAGGGGGAGTGCGAGAGGGAGAAGCAGGCTCCCCACTGAGCAGGAAGCCTGATGTGGGGCTCGATCCCAGGACCCCGGGGTCATGACCTGAGTCGAAGGCAGACACCTAACGACTAAGCCACACAGGCGCCCCAATAAATAAAATCTTAAAAAAAAGAATACAGCAATACATGATAATAATCTAAGTAATCTGCCCAAGATCACGTAGCTAGTTAGTGGTGGAACCAAGATTCACACTCAGGTCTCATTGTAGGATCCGTGCCCTTAACAATTGGGTCAGGAAGCCATCATCTGGGAAGAACAATTAGGGTGAAGGGCAGTGAAGTGAATGGGTAGGAGGGGGTGACGACGGTATGTGGTTGAAACGTGCTGTCGCAGCAGAGGCCCGCAGGAAACAAGGGGCACAGCCCTGCGGGTGGATGGGAGAGGGTATTCCGCAGAAGAAACAATGCCGTGGTAGAGACAGATAAGCAAACAGACGATGACAAGCCAGCAGGACAAACACTGGGGTGGTGGGGTGGGAAACACAGATGGAGGGATACAAACAGGGGCCTGCAGCCCAGAACTGGCTTCCAAGAGAAGGGGACACCAGACAGGGGTGGGGTGGTAGGAAGGAGCACGTTCTGGGCACAGGGGACAGCACGTGTCAAGACCCAGAGGTGGAAGAGAGAAGATGCTTTTGAAGAACCAAAAAGATGCTCAGTATAGCTGGCCCTTGGACAGGGGGTGGGCACGGAGGGGTGGGAGGGAAGAAATAAGCTGGCGGTGATGCTGCGGGGGGTGGGGGGGGGGCACACCGTGCTGGACCAAGTTCTTCCAGCTCAGGAGTCAGACTTCCCTGTAAAGGCAGCAGTCATGGGGATGCTGAGTAAGGGTTTGTGGGACCTCTCGGTACTAATTTTGCAACTGCCTGTGAGACTATAATTATTTTAAGACAGAAAGATTTTAAAAAGCAGCAGGATGTCTCTACAGAATTTTAGGGACCTTTTCTCAAGTTCTAAGTAAATGAAAAATAAATGTCCACCTCCCCGCAAATGAACTAGTTCATGTAATAAATCCTATATGCACTGGGCGCCACCCCACACGCCGTGGGCACAGCGGAGATGACAGAGAGCAGCCCCCCATCATCGAGGTACCCTCCAGCGAAGGAGACAGACCATATGCAAACTCGTAATATTTAAAATAAGACAGTCTTAAATAATGGCAAGGATGTGAAGAAAAAGAAACCTGAAATAACACTTACCCAGATTTCAGGAAACAGTTGTGGACCTCCCCTCTCTAAGTCTGAAAACAGGCTGTTCAGCTTCCTGCAGGTTCTTGGAGAAATATGCAAATTGCTCTGGGGGAAGCAAACCAGAAAAACCAGCCTGTGGGTCCATAGGGTGTGGGATCTGGAGGAGGAGAGACGGAGGAGGATCGGGTTAGCCCCGGGGCTCAGGGGAGCCTCACTACTAGTTACACTCCTCTGGCCCGGGCCCCAGCAGGTCCTCTCCCTGGGATGCTTTTCTCAGCAGGGCGGCAGGCAGCGGCCACTGACGGCCACTGACGGAGCACAGCCCGGGCACCTGGCATGGGCCGCCTCATTTAATATTCCTGTTCGAACTCCTCATAACCCGAGATGAGGTGATAGCGCCCAGCTCCACGTAGCCTGCCGTAGCTGGCAGGCATGGGGTTTCCTCCTACCTGGGGTTTCCTCTTACCCCTAGCTGGTGCCCCAAGCACTTCCCTGCCACAGAGTGAGTGCTCAGAAGATACCCGTTACAAGGGCACCTGAATGGCTCAGACAGTTAAGAGTCTGCCTTCAGCTCAGGTCATGATCCCAGGGTCCTGGGATCGAGTCCGGCATCACATCATTGGGCTCCCTGCTCAGTGGGGAGTCTGCTTCTCCCTCTCCCTCTGCCCCTCCCCAATGCTCATGCTCTCGCTCTCTAATAAAAAAAAAATCTTTAATAAAAAAAAAGATGTCTGTTACAGGAACAAATGAATGAACTAGCTTTTAGGCTTAAGCAGGAGCCAGATCTTCCTGCTAATTCTCTCGCCAAAGGCACTCCTGTTCTTACACATAAATGGAGCATCAGATGAGGAAGGGAGATGGGGCAGGGGCCAAGCATCTGGAATTACCCAGGGTCCCCCAAAACTTCAAACAGTCTGAGTTTCATCCTAATAGCCATTGTCCATGCCAAAGAACCAGAATATTATTTTCTGCCTCTTCAATCCTTTTTAAAGGAATTAACAGGGATAAGGCCCTGTTCCTCGATAGCCCCTTCCCGGGGGCGTGAGAATGTGTCTGTACCATGCTACAAACGACGAGATTCAAGCTATCAGTCCAACCACGTCAAAAAGACACAGAGAAGACAAAATGGCTGGAAGGTATTCTCCCAAATTCTCTATGAAAGGCGAGATACCAGAGACTTCTCTGGATTTCCCCAATTTTCTGCCATAAGTATGTATTGATTCTGAACTGTGAAGAAAGTTCTCTAGTATATGAGGACTAGACCTGGGGCTCGATCCCAGAACCATGGGGTCATGACCTGAGCCAAAGGCAGACGCTTAACCGACTGAGCCGCCCACGTGCCCCAATTTTCTGTATTTTTAACATTTTCCATCCTGAGTGCACTGGTGCTTTTATAATGACAAAAATTTTTAAATTAAAAACAGTTTTGTTCTCGATCCCCAGAAGAGGAATGCCCGGGCCCCATGAGGCCCACCAAGCCCATGGGGCTGAGGTCACAATGAAGTCCCATTCCACGGACCAACAAACAGGTCTTATAATCAGCGAAACGGACAAGGGGTGGTATGACAAGCTGAGGCGATCCCCAGCTGTCCACGATGTGATGGCGGAGCCTTGGTTCCAACCCTGCGGACTGTCCGCTTGGCTGGGGTGGGAGGGAGAGTGCTGGCAGCCGTGGGGCTGGGAGATCCATCACCTGAACTGTGTACACGGGTCGTCAGGGGACTCTACCCCTTGCTTGGTGTGATTTGGGATCAGGGTCCGGTCCGTGTGGAGCTCAGAGTCTCCAGTCTGTCCGAGAAGCTAAACTAGTTTCAAGAGGGAGTACTGGATTCCCGCAGCGAGAAAAAGACCAGTGGTCAGGGCCACTGGTGACTCCAAGCCCTGGGGCCACCTGGTGTGCAGGGAGCTGGTCCAGCAGCACCCAGGGCCTAGGAGGTCACTGATGGACAGAGTAGCTTTCGGATATCACAGATCTCCTGGGATCCGTCCCAGTCCAGGTGCTGTGAAGACACCAAGAGACTCTGAGAAAGGCCTGCACTTGACCCAGAAGAGCACCGACTGGCCGGGAGAGAACACATACATAGCGAGAACCAGCAGGGCGAACGTGCACCCGTGGCTGGACGGCAATGTGCAGGCCCAGGATGCTGGCATTAAGCCAGCGTGGCCGTGGCACAATGGTCTACGATTATGAGCTTTATCTAGCCAGCTACATTACCTACCGCCAAAGAAAATGCTGGCTGAGCTATTATTGCCGGTAGGGAGGGAAGAGAGCCATTCCAAGACAGCTGTGCTCAGCTCTGCAAGCACCCACAGTCGGTGCTCAACCCGTATTTGTTAAGTAACGCCATAAACGACACAGCAGGATTTCTTCTTGGGGAGGTGAAAAATCCCCAAGTCAGCACCAAGGAGAAAACAAATATGATCGATATCATCCTGGGACATCCTTTAAATCGTCCTTAAAACTCCATGACCTGGGCCTTTAGGAGATCAGATGCTAGAATGAACTTCTTTTGTCTTTCTTTCTTTTCTTTCTTTCTTTCTTTCTTTCTTTCTTTCTTTCTTTCTTTCTATAAAGATTTTACTTATTTATTTATTTGAGAGAGAGAGAGAAAGAAGCGTGTGCATAGGAGTGGTGGGAGGAGCAGAGGGAGAGGGAGAAGGAGAGCCCCCACTGAGCGGGGAGCCCAATGCGGGGCTTGATCCCAGGACTCTGACATCATGACCTGAGCCGAAGGCAGATGCTTAATGGACTGAGCCACCCACATGCCCATAGCCATACCCACACACGCAACCTTGAGATGGTCCTAGAAGGGAAGATTCTAGGCAGTCCCAGTTCACTCCCCCACCCTGCCCCCCTCCAGCATTTTAGGAGAGAGAAACCCATTCGTTCTGTACCTCTCTCTGGAAGTTAAGCTGGAAGGCACTGGAACATGTAGCATCTCAGGAGGTCTCCATGGCAATAGTTCCAACACAGAAGAATCCAGAGCGTTTCGGACAATCCCACTACAGACCAGAAGAAGAAAGGGATGTTGACACAGAGGGAAAGCTCCTATCCCAACTCACTTCAGCAGCATGGAGGACGGGCAGGTGGTGGGTGGGTAGACAGCGTGCCATTGGGATGGACACTCAGGTTGTATGACATTCTGTCCACGGTATGGTTGCTCCACTCCTCCCCCACTAGCGTCCTGGTACAAGCCAACATCATCTCAGGTGGATCCCGGCAGGAGCCTCCCCACCGGTCTCCCTCCCACTAGCTGCCCACCACACTGCGGCCAGAGAGCTCCATCTTCACTGAAGTCAGATCATGTCCTTCTCTGCTCCAAACCTCCACTAGTCCCCTTTTCAGAGTCACAGTTCTTCCAGTGGTGCCTGCGCCATATGCAATCTGGCCCCTGGCCTCTCCGCCCTCCTCCCCTCTCCCCTTCACTTGCTCTGCACCGTTTGCACATCCTCCTCACTGTTCCTGGAGCCCACCAGGCATGTTCTCACCTCAAGGACTTTGCATGGTCTGTTCCCGCTGCCTGGAATGCTCTTCCCACAGACAACCACATGGCCAGCTCCCTCACTTCCCTTCTGTCTCTGCTCAAATCTCACGGCTCAGTGAGACCACCCTGCCCCTGCCTTTCATCCCAATCCCCTTTCCCTGGCTCCCCTGCTTGGCCCCCAGCACGAATCACTGTCTCACATACCAGATCATTTACTTGTCTACACCGTTGCTTATTGTCTATCTCTTTCTGCCCTCATGCAAGCACCACAGGCATTTATAAACATCTCTTGAATGAATGGTGCTTTCTGCTTGGGAATAACTAAAACATAATGGGAGGCACATTTGCCGAGGGAGGAGGTGGGGGAAATGGCAAAGTTTGTGATGGTTCACTTGATCCGCTGGTTTTTTAAACGGCCCCATGGGGCCCCAGGGACTTCTCGTACTCTGGTGGGCAAGAGGAGAGACGGTGGGGCTCACCTTCAAACATAGCAGTAAATTATCCAGCCAGACCACTTTGGGGTATTATGCCTCCAAAAGAACTGAAAGCAGGGTCTCAAAAAGATATCTGTGTACCGCGTTCATATCAGCATGAGTCACAAGAGCTCAGAGGTAGAAGGAACCCACGTGTCCATCCATGGGTGAATGGTTGAACAACAAAAAAGCAATATATCCATACAATGGAATATTATTCAGCTTTTTAAAAAGGAAGGGAATTCTGACATATTACACCACGGAAGAACTTTGAGGACGCTGTGCTAAGTGAAATAAGCCAGTCACAGAAAGACAAATGCTGTCTGATTCCACTTATGTGAGGTACCCAGAGTAGTCAAAATTATAGAGACCCAAAGCAGAATGCTGGGTGCCAGGGGCTGGGGAGGGGGGAACGGGCAGTTGCTGAATGCACACGGAGTTTCAGATCTGCAAGTGGAAAAGTTCTGGAGATGGGTTGCAGGGCGATGTGAATACGCTTAACACTACCGACCCGCCCACTTAAAAATGGCTAAGATGGTAAATTTTATGCTATTTTTTTTCCAAAATATTTTATTTTTAAATACTCTCTACTCCCAAGGCGGGGCTTGAACTCACAACCCGGAGATCAAGAGTCTCATGCTGTACCGACGGAGCCAGCAGGGCGCCCCAGTAAATTTTATGTTATTTTATCACAATTCAATTTTTATAAATTATAACAGTGAACGCTTGGTAAATGTTAGCCGTGGGCCTCCCCTTCCCCCCACCATTTCATTTCTTCCCAGTAGTCCTCCGGCGTAGGTGCCATTATCCCCAATTTACAGCCCTTTACTAAGGGGGCCCGGGGACTGCCATGAGCCTCCCTGCATTTACTCAGCGGCTCACTCCCTGTGTGCTGAGTGGGTGAACGAAGGGATGAGTGCATGAACACCTACCCCTACAACTGCAAAATGACTTCAGCCTCAGATAGTTTTTTCACTCAGCCCTCCTGCCTCCCGCCTATATATATAAGATTTATTTATTCATTTGAGAGAGAGAGATTGTGTGCGTGCATGAGTGGGGGAAGGGGCAGAAGGAAAAGAGGGAGCGGGAGAAGCAGACTCCCTGCTGAGTACGGAGCCCCACCTGGGGCTCGATCCCAGGATCCCGAGATCATGACCTGAGCCAAAGGCAGACACTTAACGGACTAAGCCACCCAGGCGCCCCTCAGCCTTACATTTCTGAAGAAGGACAGTTCAGTTTTACATAAAGCAAGGTTCCCATATTTGCTCAAGAGGTACTCCTAAATGTAGATTTCATCCCTGAGCACCTCTCAGCAGTCTCAGTCCAGTCCTGGAAGTCAGAAGGGTTGCAGTTGGGGTGGTGGACAGGGTACAGGCAGAAACTACCCCCCCCCCCCCAATGAGTATGCAACTCCCTCCTGGGCTAAAACTCCCACACAACTGGGGCGATCTTGTGGTCTGGGGTTGGGCTCAGATCTGAAGGATAAGGAGGTGTTAACCTGGGAAAAGGGAGATAAGCGGGAACGGTGGTCTAGAAGAGCATGTGCAAAGGCCCTGAGGCGGGAGGGGGCAGCAGGCCGCAAACACAGAGGGCTATGGATAAAATGGTCTGAGATGTGGCTGGAGGTGTAGGCCAGACTGTGCAGCGCCTTAAGGCCCACATTCATGGTTTGGTTCTTTGGCCTAAAACGAACAGGAAGCCACAGCAGAATTTCAAGCAGAGAGTGGTTCAACTGAATGGGCCTGACTGCCCAAGTGGAGGGTGGCTAAGTAGAAAGTGGACTGGGGTCTCCCCTTCGACCCCCTTCTGCTCACTAGAACACATTCAAGGCAGCAAGCCCCCCCCCACCCCCCTGCCCATCTCATCCGCGGCCCCGGTTTATAACGTATAGCAGTGTTTACAAAACACACAGGCCATAAAGGACCCCGTGATTAATCACCTCATGACATTTCTCAGGTCTCACATGTGTGGGCCCACGTAGCCAATCCCGCCTTTGCAGCCAGGAGCACCAGCCTGGAGCACCTACGCAGGCTCAGGAGAAATTCTCTAGGCTCCCACCTTCACGAGCTTTCCATGCTGAGCCATGGCAACCTACTTGGTCAACGGTGCCCAACCAATCGCTCCTGGGCCTTTGGTCGAAATTCAAAAAGGCTCCCAGAGTGCCAGACACGGGGCCTTTGTGGTTTCAGCTACTTTCATCCTCATGACAACCTCAGAGACAGTAGTTCACAAATGAGGAAACTGAGGCACAGAGAGGTCATGTGGCTCGTCCAAGATGACTCAGGAGGCTACTGAGCTAGGACCTGAGCCCACATCTGTCTGCTCCCACACACGTGACAGCAAGCGTTGTAGAAACTGAAATGCTGTGTGGCAAACATTCTGTTTCTCCACGCTGGCAGGAAGAAGCCTCAGCCTCCTTGCCGGGAACTCAGCCCCCCCCCACCTCTGCCTCTTACATTTCTCTACTGAGTGGTAACAGGTTACCAACAGGGTCGCTGGAGCCTCTGAATAAATAAATACACCCTTGCTTATGCCTGATTTGGCAAGGCCTCTGCTAGAGACCACACTTTGGACCATGTTTCATTTAAGAAGCATTCAGACGCGATATTACCAACGCCATGCACTTTTATGACCCCCGTGGCATGAAAATGAAACAGAGGCCCACAGCGGTGATGTGACATAGCCAAGGTCACACAGCGAGGAAGGGCAATGCCAGGTTTCCAGACTCTGACATTAGCTGAGGGCTTCCTCTGGACCACCGTCTACCCACCTAGCTCCTCCCCACCAAATCCCTGGGGAGTTGGGAGAAAGCTCAGGCTGGCTGGGCATCTCAGACAAGGCCCCCGAGGGTTTGATGCTATGAGGTTCAATCTCTCTCTGTCCTCTTCCCATACTTCACAGTTGGTAAGATTCCAATGGTCAGTCCTCTCAGACCAGCCCTCCCCACCCCTCCATCCCCCGAATGGAGAGCAGTGTTTTATTCCACTCTTCCCAGTGTACTTGTCCCCAAGGGCAACACTTCTTTTCTTCACTGCTGTATTTTCAGTGCCTAAACAGTGCACACACTGGCACACAGTAGGTACTCAATATGTGTCTAATAAATGAATGGATGCCCCTAAAACTTAAAGGGGTTTCATATTTTCTGCAGCAAAATGAATACTGAGTCAGGGAAAAGAGAACTAACATGTTAACTCCTACTTTGTGTTAGGCAGTGGTCTCTAGGCCAAGACCCAGAGTCTAGCCCCACTGCGTTCCTAACTCTGACTCCAGGGCAGAGCAGAGAAAGGCCACGGTGAAAGCCTGCTCTGTCTCTGTGCCAGGCACTGGGTCAGGCTCCGGAGTCAGGTAACCCAGGTTCTTAAAATGTTCTCCTTCCTAGGGGTGCTGTCTTGGGGAAGTCATCTCTCTGAGTCTGTTTACCTCGCTGTATAGCTCCCCCAAAAGTTAGTAGCAGTTCTTTCCGGCTATACCAACAGGGGGCAGGGTGAAAAACATGGCCCATCTCTAAGTGGGGACCTGGGCTTTTTTCCAGAAGGAATTTCCAGCCCCCTCTTGGAATTCTCCGTTTGAATGTGTGCTATGAGCTCATAGGGCTGTGGGCGCAAGGAGAGGGGGTGAGGGGTGCCGGACGCCTTGCTCACTGGTCCGTGGAGGGGCCTCGTGGGACACGGGTAAGCCCAGTGACCCTGTGTAACCTTGGGCAAGTTCCTTCCTCGCCCCGGACCACAGCAGCGTCCTCACTTATCCAGGGAGGTGCTGGGCGACCTTTACCGGCTTAGAGCACCGAGCTGGGAGGCAGAAGATGCCTGGGTGCTCCGTCCGGCCTCAGTTTCCCCATGGGCCGCCCTACGTAATTTCTAAAGGCACTTTCCGCTCTAAAAGCAACCAAGCAACAACTACGCAGCCCGGACTCCCGGCAGTTAGCGTGCGGCCACTCCTCCGGAGGCCCGGCGTCCACGAGGGGCGGAGGGCGCGGTGGGGGGCAAAGGCCCGCCGGGGCAGGGTCAGGCCTTGCGGGAGCAACCCTCGTGAGGCCACTGGTGGGGAGTGGCCCCGGCCTGAGCGAACTCCGCCCGCGGCCCATTTGAACCCGCGTTTCTTACCTGGCGGCGGCGGCAGCGGCGGCAAAGGCTGGGACTCCTCCGCCCTGCTCGCCCCTCGGCCCCGCCCCCGCCCCCGCCCCTCCCCCTCGGTCCCTCCCGGCCAATTCCGCAGCCTGAGCCTCCCGGAGCTCCTGGCCGTCCCGCCCCTCCCGCTCGGCCCCGCCCCTCCTGCCCGGCTGGTCCCGCCTCCTGCGTAGACCTTCTCCGGCGCTTGGGCCGGCTTTCCGGGCCGGGTCTTCCTTGCTGCGCGTCCCAACAGGGCTCTTCTCGGCGCCACCCCCGCGACAGGGGTGCAGGCGTCAGGAAGTGACGGGCCAGCCTGGGCGCGGTGTGTGGGCCTGTTTGCCTTGCGGGAAGCAGCAGGACCTCAGGGCCAGAGAGGGCCCTGCAAGGTGTCGTGTCCCCCCCCCCCCCCCC
>NW_024425786.1:14271769-14307758 GCF_017311325.1 Ursus maritimus
CCCCCCCCCCCCCCCCCCGCGACACTGCTAGCCTGGGGCTTGGTCCCAGAGTGGAGGGCCAGAAAGCGACTTGGATGGAAACCTTCAAAAGTAAAGGGTGTAAAATCAAGGAGCCAGCCACAGATACAACCTTCCTGCATGTATGTGCAGTTCTTTGGAGTTTCCAGAGTATTGAGATAGCTATGCTCTCTCTGATTCTTTTAGTTTGTCTAATGCTAAGTTTGGGCCAGTCTCGGGGCCTTCGCGTTTGAGGTTCCTTTGCCTGGCACTCTGCCCCGAGACCTTCCTTTTCCTACACCTGTTTCCAGCTTTCCCTTAGGGTCTCCACTCAGGGTGGCATCTGTGAATCTTCAATGATTGAAGGTTTCCTGTTTGCAGTTTACTTTCTGCCATCCCCACTAGAATTTAAAAATTCTGAGTGTGGGGGTCTCGGCTGCCTTGTCCTCTGCTGTGTGCCCAGCCCCAGGGACTGTGCTGGGCACTCGGTAGGTGTTTAGAATTTTATGAATGCAAAAATTATTCGTTGTGTATCTGAAATTCACATTTAACTGGGTGTCCTGTTTTTTATCTGGCCATCCAACTTGAGCCCCACCCCCAGAGATTCTGATTCTGTTGGTCTGGGGTCTGGCCATGCATAGGCATTGTTCCCAAGCTCACCAGGTATTTCTAATGTGTCCTTAGCTTCAGGAACCACTGTTGTAGGACCTGGTCCATGGATTTTATTCTGCATGAGATGGCGAGCTGTAGAAGGTCCTGGGCAGTGGTGTGACGTAATCTCACCTTTTAAAAAGGTCCCACTGGGGGCGCCTGGGTGGCACAGCGGTTAAAGCGTCTGCCTTCGGCTCAGGGCGTGATCCCGGCGTTATGGGATCGAGCCCCACGTCAGGCTCTTCCGCTATGAGCCTGTTTCTTCCTCTCCTGGATATAACTATCTAAAATAAATAAATAAATAAATAAATAAATAAATAAAAGGGTCCCACTGGCTCCTTGCAAGGACAGAGGGATAAGAATGGACACAGGCAACCGGTTAGGAAGCTGTGACAATATCGAAGCCAGGGAAGGGGCTTGTATTTGTTGAGTGCCTACTACAAGCTAGGCACAAATAAAGTGTATAATGGAGGCATAGACTCTAGAGCCGAACCCCAAACCTACCCAAGGTCGAATTTTTCAGGGGTGTGGAAGCCTAAACATTTATGTTTTTAACAAGTCCCCTTGGTGATTCTGATGATCAGTCAGGTTTGGACCAACTAAATGGTTGGATTTGATTCTCCCAGAAATTATAGAAATAAGCGTGAATACTGTTTCGGGAATATTACCCTGTGGCTGGCTCTACAGGATTCCCATCCTTCCTTTATATCATTCAGTTGTATGCAGTTGATATTATGATTAGCCCCAGTTCGAAAAGGAAGGAACTGAGGCTCAGAGTGGTTAAATAACTTGAACAGTGTCACCGAACTACCAGAATGGCAGAGTAAGGACTTGATGTCAGACCTGGCTGATTCTGCCCTGCCCTTCCACAGGCTTAAGTATCAACACGGGTTCAGATAAGAGTTTCAGATCATGAGTTCCCAACAGGAGAAGGGTTCTTTATTATGTCTCTTAGATGTCTGTCCTTCCAGGATGTAGGTGGCACTGGCCTGGCATTGGTGTTCGTTGAATGGAACTGAATTACGGGGGTGATGTTACTGAAAGCAGCCCCACATCCCTTCCTGTAGAGTATCCTTATGATGCCCTCATGCTGACCTTGAGACTGAAGGACCCAGGAGATTGTTTATGGTTCCTTCTTTCCTAACGATGTTCAGAAATAAACAACTGCCATGGGGTAGGACGGGACACACTCAGAGCGGGCCCAGAGTGGAGGGCGCTGCACACGGTTTGTGGTTACCTTGCATATTGTGATATTGCTGAGCAATCTCTTGTTTGTGTTTCCAAGGCATCTTTGACCTGGAGAACTGAACATCTTTTTGTTAATTGGACCATCAACTGGCCCGATTAATCGGAATTGGCGAAACTAAGTAGCTGGGGCTTGGGGTCAAAGCCATATGGGTTAATATTTCCCCCCATTGTACTTGAGCATTAGGTGATAATTTTGTAGTTACCTGCATTATCTCTTACACAGAGACCTGGGTGACGACCTCTGCTTGCTTCTTATCTAAGAATGCTTTGTACTTGCCCCTGGTCTCATATTTTCCAGTGGATAATGAGACCTACATCATCAATGATATGTGTTATCATTTAGCTCGCACGTGAACTTGCATTAAATCCCCTTGGATCAGGGGCGCCTGGGTGGCACAGCAGTTAAGCGTCTGCCTTCGGCTCAGGGCGTGATCCCGGCGTTATGGGATTGAGCCCCACATCAGACTCCTCTGCTGGGAGCCTGCTTCTTCCTCTCCCACTCCCCCTGCTTGTGTTCCCTCTCTTGCTGGCTGTCTCTATCTCTGTCAAATAAATAAATAAAATCTTAAAAAAAGAAAATCCCCTTGGATCATACATGAGAAAGTTATTCCCTTCAAGCCTTATTCCACTGAGAACACAGTTTAATGCTATCGAATCTTTGTGGGTTTTTTTTGAGGTACAATTTTTATTCGTTTCCTATAAACTAATCAAGGCCATTAATTAAACTCCTATTTAAGCCATTTTTCTTTGACTTACAGGTTTACAAACAGAAAGGATATATATATATATATATATATATATATACACACACACACATATATATATACTTTCTTTCTCTTTAGAAACGTTATTGAGATATCTTTCCTGTATAAAATTATGTGTATTTAAGGTATACAATTTAAAATTTTGATACATGTATACCTTGTGAAAAGTTCACCTCGATCAAGCTAAAAAAACTTAATCCATCTCCTTGACATAGTTACCATTTGTGGTGTGTGTGTGTGTGTGTGTGTTGAGAAAATTTACTGTAAGATCTATCCTCTAAACCAGTATGGAGGTTCCTCAAAAAGTTGAGGAAGAGTAGGGTAGAGCTACCCTAAGACCCAGCAATTACACTACTAGGTATTTACCCCAAAGATACAAATGTGATCCGAAGGGGCACCTGCACGCCGATGTTTAGAGCAGCAATGTCCACAATAGCCAAACTGTGGAAAGAGCCCAGATGTCCATTGACAGATGAATGGCTAAAGAAGATGCGGTGTATATACACAATGGAATACTACTCAGCCATCAAAAATTGAAATCTTGCCATTTGCAATGATGTGGATGGAACTAGAGGGTATTGTGCTAAACACAATAAGTCAATCAGAGAAAGACAATTATCCAATGACCTCAGTCATATGTGGAATTTAAGAAACAAAACAGGGTCATAGGGGAAAGGAGGGAAAAATAAAACAAGACGAAATCAGAGAGGGACACAAACCATAAGAGACTCTTAACCATAGGAAACAAACCGATGGTTGCTGGAGGGGAAGGGGGGGAAGGGGGGTTAACTGGGGGATGGGCATGAAGGAAGGCACGTGAGGTGATGAGCATTGGGTATTATATAAGACTGATGAATCACTGAACTCTAAGTCTGAAACTAATAATACACTATATGTTAATTAACTGAATTTAAATTAAAAAAAAATCTATCCTCTTAGGAAATTTCAAGTCTCTGATAGGGTATTGTTACCCATGGTCGCCATGGTGTCCATTAGATCTCCGGAGCTCATTCATCCGGCTTAACTAAACCTTTGACCTTTGATCAACACTCCTCACTTCTCCCTTCCCGTGCCCCCAGGCCCTGACAACCACCATTCTGCTCTCTGCTTCTACTGCGTTTGACTATTTTAGATTCCACACACGAGTGAGATCAGGCACTATTTGTCTTTCTGTATCTGGCTTATTTCACTTCCGACAACGTCCTCCAAGTGCTTTCATGTTGTCGCAAATTGGAGGATTTCCTTCTTTTCTACAGCTGAGCAATATTACTGTCCTCCTCGAACATTTGCTGATCTTCTTTTTTAACAAAGGGGAACAGGCCTCTGCTCAGAGCCTTTGGCTCTCCAAGATGCCGAGTTAGGATTTGACCCTTCTGTTATTCATTTATTTCATATACTTTCTATTTTGGAATGAGCTCAGATAGACAGAAAAGTTACAAAGGTAGCACAGAATTCTTATCTAAGAACCACGTATCCTTCACACTGTTTCCCCAGTGTTAGCACCTTGCATAATCATGTTACATTTGTCAAGACTGAGACACCGATATTGGTAAATTACTATTAACAAAAGTATGGACTTGATTCGCTGGTTTTTCTCCTAAGGTCCTTTTCCTGTTCCAGAATCTGGTCCAGGATACCACCCCATACTTAGCATTATTTATTTTTTATTTTCAGTCTTTTTTGTTTATTGAAGTGTAATTAACATGGAGTACTTAGTTTCAAGCGTACAGTGTGGGGATTCAGCAATTCTATACACTACTCAGTGCTCACTACAATAAGTGTACTCTTCATCCCCTATATCTGTGCCACCCGTCCCCCACTCACCTCCCCTCTGGGAACCATCCGTTCGTTCTCTGTATTCAATAGTCTGTTTTTTGCTTTGTCTCTTTTTCAGTCTTGATTTCATTTTTTAAGGCTTTTTAAATTACTTTTTATAATGCAAATGGTTTTTTATGTGTGACAGTGATCTATTTCCTTTTAAAACATTAAGCAAAGAATAATGGGATTATTTTCAAAAAACTATAATAGTAAAAGTGGTATGTAGACATGGAAAAAAATTTTCAATTTCCTCTGGGTCAACTTCACCATGGGCTAGCATGATGGTCACCAGCCAGAAGGGTGGTCTTCCAGCCAGGCTGGTTTCTCTCGCTTGTCTTGAGAACGTATGTTTCCCTTAGGATGGTCGGCCACTGCTGTGACTATCAGATACTGACCAGCATGGCAGCCCAAATCACGACACTGATGACTTATAGAACATAAAATCCAGAGAGACGTGATTCCAGACTTGGCCCAATAGCTCAGTGATGTCGGCAAGGACCTGTACTCTTTCCACTGTACATCAGCCTCAGCATGTTGGACCACTCTGTCCTGTGGTCCAAAGACAGCTGTCTCAGCTGCATGCATCCTTCAGCAGTTACCTTCAAAAGCAGAAGAGAAAAGAGGAAAAAGGGAACTCTCCCCATGGTTAGGGTGGAAATGATTTCCCAGAAGCCCCCTTGCTGGGATCACATGTCTGCATCACATGACCATCCCTGACTGCAAAGGAGTCTGGGAAAGTGAGGCTCCGGCAAGGAGACTGGCTCAGATCCTTGTAGGTGGGAACAAGCCCGTCCTAACATTTGTGGCGCTCAGGGCAAGAACATGAAATGAGAAATAAAACATGTCCTGACCTTCCAGCCCTGCAGATACACCTTGAAAATCACGTGGGGATCAGGCATGCATTTAGAATCCTTCAGCTTATCAGAGTTCCTTGCCAGGATGTGGTTCCTGGCTCACTGCCCATCTTCCTTCACTCCCATCCCCAGTTCCATCCCATACCACATGAGGTCTTGCACGTAGGTGTGTGGACACTCCAGCCCGCACATCTGAGCTGTCTCCCCTCCCACAAACGGCCATTCCTCAAACCTAGGAATGCGGGTACTGGCTGCACTCTTGGGGGAATGGGTCAGGGAAGAGGCTCATTCCTGCAGACTGGAAGTGGGCTTGGGGGTGCTTGGACAGGGAATGTTGGGATATTAGGTATCCAGAGTGTGGACTTAGGTGGGCACATCCTCTTGGTTTGGTAGACTCCTCTCTCCATGGGGATGGGCATGGCTGGAGGAGGGTCAGAGTGGGGCTCTCTACAGGATGGGGCCCAGAGCAGAGACTGCTCTTGCCAGTGTGGATTGGGCACCTTGCTGCCCAGAAAAAATCAGGTTTCTCTTAAAGCAGGGGGTGGATGGGCGGTTGAGCAGGCAGCCCTCAATGTCTGCCCCAGGGCAAGGTCAGTGATCTTAAGTCTTATTGACCCCTGCCTCTCTAGGACCTAACTCCATGTATGGTATATGGTAGGTGCTCAATAAATACTTACTGAATGATTGAGCTCATGGATGAATGAATGGATATCACTATTAGTGCTGTTTGAAACCACAGGGATGGATGCTGTTGGAGGCCAGGAGCTAGAAGGGAAACCCCAAGGGAGCCTGTCCAAGGTCCATGGTGGAGCAACAGCCCAGGACTCCTGCCACCTTGTGTGCTGTACCCCCCTCCACACCATGCTCACCTCCAGTGCACACATCTTTTTCATGCTCACGGCCACAGCCTTCTCCCTGGGGTCTGCCAACAAGGGTCCACTGTTGCCATTTCAGAGTTTCAGGGCTGCTAGGAGCTCTGAGCGCTCCCACACCAAGTCCTCCCTGTCCATGAGTGGACCTCCGCCACCTGGCATATGGGACCCCATCAGGCCCGCCTTCCTCCCCCTGACCAATCCCTAGCTCAGAAAGGTCTGCTTTCTGCCCCTGACTATGCTGTGTACTGGCCAGCTTCCTGTGGCCTGCAGTGGTCTCGTTCAGCCCATTCTTTCTGGCTATTCAAATCAAATCCTTGGTTCAAGGCCCAGCCAGTTCCTGTAACCTTCCTGAGGCTTGCCTTGGCTGCCCCGACCCCGTTCCTCAGGTCTGCCGTAGGAATTCACATATGCCATGTCCTGCCCCAGACACTCCTCCGTTTAACCGAGATCGCAGGCCTCACCAGGCACCAGATCTTCCGCTGGGGAAGGGAGAAGGAGGTATCAGAATTCTCTGGGTAGTGAGCTTATTTAAAGAGAGATATGAGAGTATATGACAGGGGTCTCACGGACAGGCAGGAGAGGAATGGCAAAGAGCAAGGACCCACCAAGACGGGCGGTTGGGGAAATCAGGGCAGGAGGCTTCTCCCTGCCTCTCTCTGCGAGCTTCAGCTCCATGAGTCATTTGCACCCAGCTGCCCACCTTTGACATGTACCTGACTCCATATCGGCTCCTTAACTTTCACTGCACGTGACCTTATCCCTCAAGCATGCGCGAATGAGTCAGGGTTCCCTTGGGTTACAAGAGAAACAACCCAGTCAAAATGCTGTAAGCAAAGAAAGGGCATTTACTGACTTACGTAACTACTGAAAACTCCAGAGGAACATCAGGTTTTAGGCGTGCCCAATCCGGGTACCCAAATAATATGATCAGGAACTTCTCTCTATTAGAGAGAAAGCTGGGCTCAGCTTCCCTCTGGGTTGACTTTACCAGTAGAAAAACCTTTCCCTTGGGAGTGGCAAGACTGCCACCGGAAAGTCCAGCCAAACATTCTACCAGCTTAGAAAACACTCCCTCCAGGTAGCTCCAGCAAGGTTCCTGGGTAAAGCTTAGCAAGCAAGCAAGATTCCTGGGTAAAGCTGTCAGTGGCTTAGCCTTGAACCAGACACTGTGGCCAGGGCACACGATGCTGTGATTGGCAGGTTTGGGACACAAACTCTACCCTCAAAAGACCAATATGGTATTACCATGAGAACCCACCGGGACAGAGATTGGGTGGGGAAGAGGCCAGCTGCTCAAAGAGAACTCCCATCAGGGTGGAAGGTCACCTCTCCTTAGCTGGGGTCACAGTGGGGGATTGGCACAGACACCTATGTTCTCTGTAGGGCCATCAACTACTGTCCATCAGCTCAGTGCCCCTCATTCTTCTGCAAACAGCAGAATGTTCCAGGTCCTCCTCCTTCGCACCCCAAGATTCTATTGGGGCTGCCAGTCACAGGCCTGCTAGCCACAGAGGAGGGCATGTGACCCAGGAGGACTGATCAGAGTCCTTCCTTGGGATTTATCATCATTTACCCAAGGAAGAAACTTAGTCTCTTTCTTTCTGGAGGTGAAGCCAGGAAGATGTCAGCAGGAGATGGTCAAGTTTCCAAGCTATTGGAAAAAGCTGGTCGGAGAGAACAAAACCCAAATGCAAAGAGAAAAGGAGGCAGATATGAGGAGAAACAGTCTGAATGGAGAAGGCCCGGCCCCAGCGTCATCCTTACCAAGGTTCACCAGGAAACTGACTGCCTTTGCCACCACTTGGTTAAACGAGCCTGTACACTCAACTTTTTGCCTAACTAGAGTAGTTAGTGTTTGGGTAATTGGCACATCCTCTGTGGTCTCTACAGGTGCTCTAGTTTGATGCTTACAATTCTGTGAGTGTGATGATTTCCCCTTTCTGTAGATGTGAGAACCGAGGTTCGGACAGTTTGAGATTAGGAACTCATTCATACAGCCAGCAAGTAGAGTCAGGACTCCCACTGGGCTGTCTCCAGAGTAACCCAAAGCTCTGCAAGCCTGGGGCGGACAGCTCAGCACAGGATTAGCCCTGGGCACCAGTTTCACACTGAGTCTGTCCTCCAGCTGCTTAGACTCCACGGCATTGTTATGTGGGGCTTAAATTGTTTTTAAACTGTGAAATATGTACAGACACTCCGGGGTGTGAGTCCTTAATGTGTGAAACAGGGATAATAATTCAGTAATTCTCAGGTGGCTGTTGCCAAGATTAAGGGTATTTAGGGAATGTGGATGATGAACGTAACTCCATCTCTAACATGTTGGGCACTTTTTGGGGGGAAGTCCCTGGGCTTCTCTAAGCCTCCTTTTCCCATCCATAAGTGGAAGAGGTAGGACGTAGTCTTAGAAGCCACTGGGACGTGACTTGAGCTGACGGTGCCACTTACGTGCCACAAGACTCTGGGCGAGTTACAGACTGAACTTGAAGCAGCCCAGCTGAGGGGCACCGTGCAAGGAAAGGCACAGAATCGGGGAGGTAGGGTTTCCTAGGGCTGTCCTAACAAGATGCTGCCAGCTGAGAGACTTAAACAACAGAAATTGTCCCTCGCATTTCTGGAGGCTGGAAGTCCAAGAATCTGGTGTTGGCGGGGTTGGTGCCTGCTGAGACATCTGGGGGAGAATCCCTTTCAAGGCTTTCTCCCAGCTTCTGGCGCTTTGCTGGCCACCTTTGGCATCCCTTGGCTTGTAGAAACATGGCCTCGGCCCGCCTTCATCCCCACATGGCGTTCTCCCCGTGTGTCTTCACCTTGTCTTCCCTCCATGCATGTCTCTCTCCATGTCCACACATCCCCTTTCTAGAAGAACACCAGTCATATTGGATTGGGGTCCATCCCAAGGACCTCATTTTACATTGATTATCTTTATGAAAACCCTATTTCCAAAAAAGGTCACATTCTGAGGTAGTGGGGGTTAGGGCTCCAACATATTTTCTTTTTGAGAGGGAGACAATTCAAGCACTATCAGGTGCTCGACATACAGTAGTTTTCCTTCCTCATCAAACTTCCTAATGGAATGAGATTAAATACCTGGCATAGAGCAGGTCCTCAATAAATGTTTGTTGAATAAATGCATGGATGGATCCTAGGTTCCAGAGTGTTCTGAATTCTTCAGAGAGTTCCCTAATGACCCAGGAAATATTCCGCCCCCCACCTTTAAAAAGGTGATTTCAATATATTCAGACAAGAATATAAAGTTCCTAAGAACAGCCCCAGGCAGGTGCAAAAACTTGGATCTGATGTCTCTTTGAATGTGTTCTATGCTGTTCCTACAGCCTGAGAAATGGCAGGCAGGTCCCTCATTCCTGGAAACGCTTTCCTCTGCCACTAAGAATTCATTGCTTTAACAAAGGCTAAAAAACTTCCCGAAAAAAGTTGAAAAGAGGTTCCAACAGTGAACGCGAGATGAGAAAGTGCCTGTGGGTCATGGGACGGGGGATTCCCACAACCCTGTGTCCCAAGACCCACTAAGTCAGGAAGCTGTAACCAAATGGAGGAACCCTATCTCTTGTTAATTCTTTGGGTGGGTGGGGGCACCCACATACCATGAACACTCATGATATGCCGGGAATGTTCCATCAGATACAGCTCAGTGACTCAAAGTCCAAACTCTGGAGGTGGACTTCTGCGGTGCACTCTTGGCTCCAGCGCTGCCTCACTGCGTGCCCTTGAGCCACTTACTTAACCTCTCTGTGCTTCAGCAGCCCTGTTGGTGATTTGGGGGATAATAATAATACCTACCTTATAGCATATGTGATAACGTATGAAACACGCTTTGCGCGGTGCATTCAGGTCACGTTTGCAATTATTTTATTAATTATTGTTGAAGATCTTGCTGATGCCGAGGGTGATAACAGAAGAGATGAAGTCTAGTGTCCAGGCTTTGGTAGACTTCCCTATCAATAAGATTAATAAATTAAGATGAGCCTGTCCTCATCATTCCTGTTAGAGCTTTCTAGAACTCAACCCATCTCTTTCTCCTTGTCTTCTCCCTCCCTTCTTTAACTCCTTGTGATCCCAAGGGCTCGGCCACGGGCTATTTCATCATGCCCCCCCGAGCCCTGTGAGATATGCACTATAACCTCTACTTCATGCATAGGGAACCTGAGCCCCAGGCAGGCGAGGTGGCTTGTGAATGGGGATGCTAGAACCAAGCCAGCTAAGTCTGACTCCAAAGCCACAGAATAGGGAGCCGGTCTGATAAGGATGAAATGTGGCCTCTCCCTGCAATTCCTCTTCATCCTTAGGACCTAAGCGCCAAGTTCTCTACCAGATTGGTCTGAACGGTGCTCCCCCTCTGCACTGGCTTCACCCCACCATCAAGGCCAGCCCCCTGCCCACTATCACACTGAACAGGCCCCAAGAAGCCCGTTCACCCACGAGGGTCACTGATTGGTGGGAAAAAGTAGCCTGTTAGGGCCTGGGATTCTCATCCAGTCGCTCTGTGAATCCTCGTGGGGCCTGGGAGGGCTGTGGCACCCTCCTCCGCTTTGTAGGTGAGCAAAGGGAGGCTCAGAGAGGTTCTGTAAGCTTCTACTGGGCACACACTGGGTCACAGCTTAGCTTTGGGCTTAGGCCTGCCTCTCTGGTTGCTTCCACATGCATCCTTTCACAGAGCTGGCTGTGTCTCTGTTCTCCCCCCGCCCTCCAGGACAGCCCACACCAACAGTGGCCTCTAGTGCCCTCCACGCGCAGATGGCCAGGGGCCAGAAGGTTCTTGGGACTAGCTGGCTTCCAAGGGGGTGAAGACAGCAACGTCAGGACGTCTTCGCCCCGGGGAGATGGAGGGCCCACTGGTTGGGAGCCATGTGCCAATGCAGCTTCCTGCAGAGGAGGGTTGGGGCTGGGTAGTAAAAGTCTATATAGGGAAGCCATTCCATTTCTATAATTCTCTTTTCTTTTCTTTTTTCCCCTCTTTTTTGTAAAGATTTTATTTATTTATTTATTTATTTATTTAAAAGATTTTATTTATTTATTTGAGAGAGAGCGAGAGTGAGGGAACACAAGCAGTGAGGGGAGCAGCAGAGAGAGAGGGAGAAGCAGACTCCCCACTGAGAAGGGAGCCCAATGTGGGGCTAGATCCCAGGACCCTGGGAACATGACCTGAGCTGAAGGCAGATGCTTAACTGACTGAGCCACCCAGGTGCCCCTATTTATTTCTTTTTACAGAGAGAGAGAGTGCACAGGAGGAGGGGCAGAGGGAGAGACGGAGAGAGAGAGAATCTTGAGCAGACTCCATGCTTAGTGGGAAGCCGGCATGGGGCTGGATCTCACCACCCTGAGATCATGACCTGAGCTGAAATCAAGAGCTGGACCGCTTATGACTCAGCCACACAGGTGCCCCTTTTCTTTTTCTTTAGTGTAGACCATAGGTTCTGGAATTCTGGGGCCTCTATGGGTACCTGACCACTGGAAGTCAGAGCCTCCCGAGGTTAGTTCCCTGTTCTCCCTTGCAAGCCCACCGGCGGCAACCAGCTTCCTGGTCATTTTGGAACAGCACGCAAAGGAGGCAGCTTGATGGAACAGAAAGAGCTCTGGATTAATTCCTTGGGGAGCTCTGGAAGTGTTCGACTGTGTGACCTTAGGCAGGTGAATTTACCTCTCTGATCCTCAGTCTCTTCATTGGCAAGATTATTTCTACTTCATAAGTCTGTTAGGAAGACTCAGCGAGAGACTTCATGTAAAGCAGTTAGCGTGGAGCTTGTCACGTCATAAGTACTCAGTAAATACGTGCCCGCCATTATGATGGTACAAATGGGGTTGTCATTGGCAACTAAAACCTGGGTGGAGGTTTTTTCCTTGGTGGAGGGCCCAAGAACTAGATGGAATGTGAGTGGAGGTGAGTGGGGAGAGAATGTTCTTTCCCTATCCTACTGGCAACTGTCCCAAACGGCGCATGCCCGAGGCCAGCTCGGAAATGCTGAACGATTTCCATTGTTTGCTCATCCTGGGAAGACAGGGTGTTCTTCCAGCCCACCTGGCCTTGGCTTAAGAGCGGGCACAGGCATTTGTGCACACACTCACACACACTCTCATCGTGAGGAGTAACAATAGCATGGGTAACCCAGAGTTGCCCTGGAAATACCTTTACAAGAAACGAAGGCAGGCACCCAGATTTCAAGAACAGCTATTTGCATACATCCTTCTGTTTTGAGTTTTCTCCGTGTGAGCTCGGAGGGGATGTGACTCTGGTCCCCTGCTCAGGGGCCCAGCAGTGCCCCAGTTCCTGGGCTTCGGGGTCTTAGGAATAATCCCACCCAATCAGCTCATTCCAGGGAAAATGAAACGCAGAGAGGCAAAGCATCTTGCTGGGCCACACATACCCATGGGGCCAGGATCATGCCTTTGGGCCCCAGCGGCTGACTTCTCTCATCCCTCTCTGACAGAGGTACAATTTCCACGAACGAGTGCCCAACCTGCACCTGTCATCCTCCCAGGAGGCCAGGCGGGGCGGGGAAAGGACAACAGATTGAGCCCAGGTAGCCCCTCTGAGGTTTCAAGTCTGCTTCCCAATTATGAGGCCTTTGGAGGGAAACAAGGTGTCATCTCCCAACCTCCACTCCCCTGCACCCCAAAGTCCCCCCTCTGGCTGAGACCCAATCCTGGCAACCGTGGAAAGTCATTCCCTCCAGCAGAAGCATTTCAGACAACTGTGACTGTCAGGGCAAGGCAGGAGATGGGTTATTGTCAAGAACCGTTGGATTTATGGGGCCTCTTATCTTTATGACAAACGCTCAGATGGCAATTGAAATGCAATCATACAGGAAAAGCAACACCCGTAGAGAGCTGGTTCTGTAGTGGGACCGCACATCCGATGGGCACTGGGACCTGCTGTTGGGTGGGGGCGGGGCGGGAGTCCTTGTAACCCTGAGATTCTCTGTGAAGCCAGAGCCCAATGACATGGGGCTGGGCAATCTGGTGGGGGTGCTGGGAGCATTTCCCAGACTCCCCTACATCCTCTCCACCCCTCCCCAACTCTGCTGACTCAATGTGGGACCCCCGGCAGCCTCAGAACCGCTCCTTCACACAAATTCTCTCCCTATAACCCTGGGGGTGACTCAGGCGACAGCCAAACCACCAGGACCTTTGTCGAGGTGGACGAGCATGAGGCGGGCCGCACAGGACTTGCCACGGGCTCTGACTTCCCAGGAGGAAAAATGTGTCACAGCCACAGATCTGAACAGACTGCCCCAAACACAAAAGACCAAACCAAAACAAAGCGAGAGAATAAAACCAGCTCCATAAATTGCAGAAAGGGCGCCTTGGTTCTATTTGCTCTGCAATAAGTTCATCAACGTATATAAAGAAAAGCCAGGAGCATTAGAGTAAGAGGAACAGGAAGCCCCTTGTGACGTCCAAGTAATCTGTCCGCTGTCCCCGACCCCGCGCGGTTTAGACGTGCTGCGCCCTGGGCAGACGTAAGTCTATCATCCGGGTACCTAGTTCTTGACCCAGCACAGCCACCCGGCTGTGGCTTGCAAGTCCCGCTGGCATGTAATCCCCCAGGGCAACCAGCCTTCGTTCAGAGCCCCTTCACCTGTTCACTGTCAGCCTAATGGGGCCCAAGAGGCAGCAGGTGCCGTCCACTCGGAGCGCACTCAGGCAATGGAAGAGATCTCGCTGTGTTTCCGTCCTCTGCAGAAAAGAGTCCTGGGGGAGGGCCAGCAGCTGCCCTGGCTGCCAGGATGACAGCAGAAGAGGGAGGACATTAACAGGGCCAAGGTGATAATGAAGGCGAGTGCCCACCGGATGATGCCCAGGTGGATGAAGGGCAGGATGAGGAAGACGAGCAAGATTAGGAGGAGCAATTGCGCGGCCAGGTGCCGGGCCGCCACGCGGTTGGCTTCTGCCACGTCCTGCCCATCCTCTCCCACCAAGCCGGGGTGCCCTGCCGCCGAGGTGGCCGAATCTGCCAGTCCCTGAGGACAGAGCCGCACCTCTGGGCATGGCCGGCCCAGCCACCCCACCACGGCCTCGTGGTCACGCAGGCTGCAGATGAGGCCCCCGGGGACAGAGGTGGCCTGGCGGCACAGCGGGCAGGTGATGGACCAGGTGTTGTCCTGTACGTACAGCAGGAGCTTGAGGCAGACGGCACAGAAGGAGTGCTGGCAGCCCAGCAGCTTGGCAGGCCGGGTACAGCTGTAGGGCTCCCGGCACACCAAGCACTCCATGTCGCCCTCTGCCGAGCCGCAGTGCCCGCCAGCAGGGCCCGCGACCTTGGGGGTGGTGGCGGTGGCTGTGGTGGCGGTGGCTCTTGCGGAGGTGGGCTGGGGCTGCTCCGGGGCTGGCTGCTGCGGGACCTCGGCGCAGGCCATTCTGGGCACGGAGTCAGCGGGACGTGGCAGGTCAGGGCCTGGATGTGGACAAGGGGTGTCCGCCAGCGCCACCGGGACCTGGATGCAGTCTGGCCTCAGGCCGGGCGTCTCAGCCGCCCTCTCCTCCTCGTCAGGCGCCTGGTGACAGTGACCGTCTAGCATCCCTCTCCTGGGGGTGCTCGGCTTGGTTCTTGGCTTATGTCTTCTCTCGAGTTATTATTATTTTTTTTCTCGAAACCTAGGGTTAATCAGTAACTCGCGAACCTGGAGACCTGGAGTTGCCCGATAGGAAGGCCGAAGGGGGCAGGGCCCGCGCTGTGAGTCAGGACTTTCCTCTTGGGACCATGTCCCTCAGGAGCACCAGCAAGATGGGGGCTGATGAGCTTTGAGATGCATTAGGATCCCCACCCCCCGCCCCTGGAGCCTTTAAAAATGCAGATCCCTAGGCCCCAAACTCAAAGACGGTGATCTGCCGGCAGGTCTGGATGGGATCTAAGAATCTCTGGGCACAGTGAACAGACATCTCATCATGATGCTGAGGCCGGTGGCCGGGGGAACCCACTTGGAGAAACCCCACCCTAGCCAGGTTTCAGACAAAACTCTCCAGATGTCAAGATGGGTGGGAAACGGTTTTGCGCTTTGAGCACATATGCCAACAGGTGGCCTTGTGAAAAAGAGAGAAATGAAGGGAAAGAAAACTCTGGGTGGCGGGCTGTAGGGTGAGGGGAAGAAAGCCCAGGCCAACACGGAAAAACCCAAACCCAAACTGCTCGCGGGTCTTCAGTGCACCTGCTACTATAGCCAGTTCCTTTTTCGTCCCGGCAGCTGGATGGACAGCGACAGATTCACGAGCGTCACACTCGGGGCCCACTTTGCCTCCAAATGCCTAACTATAGGTGCCATTTGTTGTACGCTAGGCACATACATCTTCGGGGTTGTAATAGCCGCTGCCCTTTATTTGGGATTACTTTGAGCCAAGCCCCGTGCCAGGGGCCCTCCTCTGCCGTCTCCTGGGGTCCCGGCACAGCCTGCAAGGGAGGCACTGTGAGGCCCAGGAGCAAAGACAGGGTGTGGTCCAGGCAGGCCAGCTGGCAGCCTCCCAAGTGGACTTCCATGGGGCCAGGGCCCTGTGGAATCTACCAGGACCCAAGGTCAGGTTCCCAGGAACTCAATCTCGCCAGCTCACACGGCCTCCCGGCAGCCGGCTCCACCTACCAGGACTCAGGTGGGATGGACGGACGTAAGCAGCGTGTAGTTAAGAAAATGTAATTCCCCCTACTTTGCCCTGAACATCAGAGGGTGGGGTGGCACAATCCACTCCCTCACGTAGGCTGCATCGACTCCAGGAGGACCTGCCTGATGGTCCTTCACTGCTCATGTCACCTGCTGAGGTCCACACAGAGTCTAGCTCTTTTGATTCAACTCTTCCCTCCACCCCAAGGGGCAGGCCCTGCACTCCTGCTTCACCCTGCCCCACCGCCACACCCCAGGCTTCTGTCTCCAAAATCCAATCCCCAAATTCGACTTCTGCCAAGGTATTTCTTCTTGGCCTTCAGCTTGACAATTGGTTGTTTCTTTCCACTAATGTTTTCCCCCAGATCAAGCTGAAGGGGGCCCTGGATCTGACGCTGGGTGTCTTGTTGTAACCCCATGCCCGGCATCCATTTTCCCTTCTCCAGGGGCCTGTTTTTCTTTGAGGCAACCCCTGCGGACCACTGTCATTCTGTATGGTTCCCACTCTGCGGAAGGGGAAAGGGGATGTGATTCCGGGCAGACCGATCAGTGTATTCCATCCTATTGGCTGCAGGTGATTTCAGACACCGGCATGCGATCTTAACCCAAGCCAATGAGATTCACCTCCGGAACTTCTGTTGAGAAGCTTCTCTTACTGCTAGGTCTCCAAACTGGAGGATGGAACCCTGGGGCCGCTAAGAACACAGGGTGCAGAGAACCTGCCTGAGAGTAAGGCCAGCACAAAAGAAAGACGAGAAGAGAATCAGAAACCCTGATGACAATTGTTTGAATGCCTGGATCCAGCCATACCTGCTGCATAAAGATAGTGCTCTATCTTTGGATTTTTTAAGTTATATTAACCTATAAAATCCACCCCTATTTTTATTCTTCAACCAGCTCAAGTAGGATTTCTGTCCCTTGCATGAGAAAGACTTCTGAGTAACATAGCAACAGATGAAGAAAAGAAGCCTTTACTTGCTGTCTGACCCAGGGTCAAGCGTCGTAAGACAATCAGCCTGTACGTGGCCAAGAGTGAACTAATGCCTGTGTGTTTCTAAGCTCAAAGGGACTCTGTCTTTTCGCTGCTTTGACTCACGTCGTATACTACTCCTTTGTGTTTGCTAGACCCTAGGAAGGGTCAGGGATGGAGGAGGAAAAATTTGTTGAGCTGCATTATTTATAATGAGAAATAGAAAATCGGGTGGACAACACAATGATGTCAGTGTGGCTAGTGCCCCCCCACCCTGGCTAGCCAGCTCTACAGAAAGCCAGATAATCAAGAAGGTCCCTGGGTGACCTTGATATCAGACCAAGGGAAGCTATTTACGGGTAGTGTCTAAAGAAGAACCTTTTTTTTTTTTTTAAGATTTTATTTATTTATTTGACAGAGAGAGAGACACCCAGTGAGAGAGGGAACACAAGCAGGGGGAGTGGGAGAGGAAGAAGCAGGCTTCCAGCGGAGGAGCCTGATGTGGGGCTCGATCCCACAACGCCGGGATCACGCCCTGAGCCGAAGGCAGATGCCTAACGACTGAGCCACCCATGCGCCCCTACAGAAGAACCTTTTGATACCAATGGGCAACCGCCTTTAAGAAAGTATATTAGGGGACACCTGGGTGGCTCAGTTGGTTAAGCGTCTGCCTTTGGCTCAGGTCGTGATCCCAGAGTCCTGGGATCGAGCCCCATGTGGGGCTCCCTTGCTCAGTGGACAGCCTGCTTCTTCCTCTGCCCCTCACCCCACTCGTGCTCTCTCTCTTGCTTGCTCTCTCTCAAATAAATCAATAAATAATGTTAAAAAGAAGAAAATATATTGGTTACAACAGCCCAAATATTACAGGAAAGTAGAAAGTAGAAGAGGAAAGCTCCTTTGACTATCGCCCCTGAGAATGACAGCTCTTAACAGCACATTCTGTCATGGTTCCTGCACCCTACCATTGCAGCTTGGGAGACACTTTTTTTTCTTTTCTTTTTAGTAGGCCAACACAGGGCTTGAACTCATGACCCTGAGATCAAGATCTGGGCTGAGATCAAGAGTCGGACGCTTAACCCACTGAGCCACCTGGGCGCCCCAACCCTTTGTTTCTTAAAGGTGTTTTGGCTTATCTATCATCTGCACTGGCTTTAAGTTGGACATCCAGGGCTTGTCTCTTTACTAGCTGTGTGACCTTAGGCAAGTCATTTCAACTTCATCGGGGCTCCAATTTTAAGTTGATCAACTGGAGACATTAACATTGTAGGAAATTGTGGGAGACTACTTAAGGCCCCCACCTCCATCCAACTCTGCTCAGGGAAGACTCAGTAATGTATACACCTTGCTTTGTAACCGACCTCGACCTCCGTGTCATTGATCTCGCCCAGGGACATGGAGATAAGGCACTCGGGTGATCTGTTCAGCCAGTGGCTCGCAAGGAGGAGTGAATGTGTGCAGGGACCTGGAGCGTAGCCTGAAGCCGCGCTGTCTCAGGGCAAGTACAAAGTGTCCCTAGAGACTTAACGTGAGAATTCATCTAGGATTCTCATTCTGCTCCGTGTTATGTTTGTGCTTGCTGTAATACGAGAATTTGAAAGCTTCGAGTCCTTCCAACTCTTCAAAGAAAATATGTTTGTTTTTTTTAATTGCTGTACAAATATGAACTCATTTGTTCTTTGTGAAACTTCTTTTTTTTTTTTCCTTTGAAGTGCAGTTTCTTGCATCTGGTGACTTCATACAACCCCGGGGCTCTAGGGAGTGTGAGCGGTATGGCCTCAAGGGAGGTTAGGCTTTCACAGCCCACTGCGAGTGGGGAAGCCAGAGCCAGTTCTCCCAATGGACCACCTGGGCTCGCCATGCTGGTCACCACGGACCCACGCCCTACAAAAACACTGCTGATCTGAGCTTTAGGCCCTGTCTCAAGTTCACTGGGGAAGGAGTGAGAAAACAGCGATGTCATGAGGTCAAACTGCCTGATCCATGCCTGGCCTCTGATCTTGGCCAACCCACTCTCACTCTGCATTCCAGCGGCCACAGAGGGCTGTGCCCCAGCCAGACGCCCCATCGTCCCTGTTCCTCTCTGCCCTGAGCTGACTCAGCTCACACCCTTATTCCCGGATTCCTGCCTCTGTGCTCATCAGGACCCCGCCGCCTACACCCCCACCTCACTCAGAGCATCTGTGGGTCTGAGGATGGGCTGCTGGGGGAGACAGAGGAGTGGCATTTGGAACAAAGTGACAGTATGAGGATAAGGAAGATCAAGTACGGAGGAGAGGGAGAGATGCAGCAAGAGAGACAGCATGTGCCTTGGGCACCAACTGCAGGAAGTTCGAAACTGTGCTTTGCTTTCTTTTCCTGTTTTTTAAAAAAATAATTATGTAAAAAAAATCGTGTTTATTTATAGACAATGAAATTGCTGATGACCAAAAAGAAAAAGAATATCAGTAATCAGCAGTCTCGCAGCCCACAGAGAACCCGTTTTAATTTTGAGATCTCCTTGCAGACTTCTTTTGTTGCATACTTAACACGAAAAAAATGTTTGCCCGTTACAATGGGACGCTGCTATTTATATTTTGATAATCTGTATTTTTACCTACTAGTTTATCGTACGTTTCTTTCCATATTAATACACCTACTTCAAATCATTTGTGAAGGTGGTAGGGTGTTCTGTCACACGAATACATCATATTGTTGTGAATTCAGTTCCCATGAGGACCATGTCTAGGCTTTTCCATTTTCCAACACTACAAGCAGTCCTGGGATGTGCGTCCCCGGACATGTGTTTTTCATATCTGGCCCTTTCAAAGTTTTGATGTGCACATTATCTCTCTAGCTGCCATTTTGGCTGGGGAGCGTGCGGTGGTTCAGATCCCAAACCTGGATCTAGACCGAGTCGTTGATGACTTTGCTTTAAGCCACAAAGGTTACAACTGTCAGCCGGTGAGCAGATGAAGCCACTTTTGACCAACTCAGAATCATCACTGCGCGTCTCTCCCCGAGATTTCAGAAATCAGGTAGTGATCCCCTAAGGCCACATTTTCTTTGAATTCACAGGGATGCTAGGCTCTGGACCCATTTCCCGCTGCCACCTCCAAACTTACTTTCTTGCCCCTCCTACCTCTTATCTCTTTGGCTAGCTCTAGTTCAGACTTCAACTTGGGATTCTTCCTTGATCCCCTCTGTCTACCTCCAGAGATCTAGTCCCGAGACCCCATCCCCCTCAGTGCTCCCTCCGCTCCGTGGAGCTGAGCCATGGGCAAAGGGAACCCCACCTTTGCACCTGGCCCAGGCCCCGAGGGGAGCACACCTTTCCCCTCATGGTGGGGATGGAGCATCTCGTGGGTTCTGAGAGGTCCTTGTCTTCGTCTTCTGTAACCTCTTTCCTGTGTCCTCCAGTTGTGTGGACTAAGAATGTGAGCCCTGGAAAAGAGGGATTTGAGGAAGAGGTGTTCTTATTACATCACCAGAGTAGCAGAGCACCGGAAGCCTGGTCCCCATCAGACGTCATGGCCTTAGACCATATCAGTTGGCCAACTCTATTAAATGCCTGGTGGAGAGAGGTTTTACTTGGAGTTTAGCTCACCCATTCTTCCAGATCTTAATTTCTCAAACTGTGTCCATGCATCTCTAGCTTTCTGTGAGCTTCTTAAAAGGTCCTCCTGAAAAAATGGGGGTGGGTGGAGAGGAGCGTTCCAGAGACAAACATGGGAAAGAATGTATCCTTCACCTGAGCTTGGGAGATTCACATGGATGCTGGAGTGTTAAAAGCTCTTGGAAATCCCATTGTTAGAAAACCTACTTGATTATGTTTAATCCTGATTTTATCTTGACCTTCTCTGCCTGTGGAACCCATTTCCCACAGAATACTTTCGAATGCCACATAAAACTCTGGGGTACCGAGAAACAGTTTGGGAAGTGCCGTGGGATCAAGCTAAATGATCAGAAAGTTGCATTTGCCTCCATGTTTTTGAAAGGCTCTCACTGAGTTGTATTTGGGACTATTTTGTTGGCTTTTTTTCAAAGGGCACTCTAACAAGTAGGCTTATAAAATCCATTACTGCATGTACTTTCAGGGACGTGGCTAGGGACACCTGTGCATGACACTACTCAGTATCACCTCTACACACACACACACACACACACGCACACGTGAAATTTTTCCTTTTGGGCTAAGTGCTGGAAAAAGCTTTGTTTCCTCTGAGGGCAGATTGTGTCTGTCCACACTGCTTAGATATTCTGAACTACATATTGTAGCTTCCCACTTTTGCTTTGGCCACCAGGAAGCTCAACCATAGCCATTGTGAAATATCCCATTTAGCATTTGGTGCTGCAGTCCATCCCCATCCCCTTAGTGTACAGTTCCTATTCTAGTTTATGGTTTACTGAGTCTTGAGGTCTGATGCTCCATTTTTGGATTTATATTTCATTTGTATATATTTTTTGTAAATAATTCCAAAATGTTTGTATGAAGAGATGTAGAAAAAAAGAAGAAAAGACATGAAGATAGAATAATTGAAGAAAAATTGGTAAATACAGTGGGGAGGGTGTGTGTGTGTCACGTGGCATTCTTTGCTTGAAATGAAGCCTCAGGGCTCTCCTCCTTCGACTCATGCTGTCCTGGATCCAGGAGCCTGGAGACAACGTGTGCCTGTCTGGGAACACCTCTCCACTTGTCCTCGGTTCACCACATTCCAGGGAGCACAGACCTGGGATCTGGACCACTGGGCCATGTTAAAATTAATCCTCCCAAGTGTGGCCTGTGACCCATTAAACTGTTCTGCAGAATGGTCAGCCCAAGGTCAGGAGGCAGCCAAACTAGCCTCTCTTTGCTCCATAATGTCCAGTCCTGGCCTTTGCAGAGTCTTCCTGGGAGGAAGACACTCTACTACAAATATTAGAGGCTCCTGGGGACCTGGGCTTTGAGTCACGGTGGGATGACTACTTTTGAGCAGACTGGCAGGTCAGACAGACCTGTGTTTATTTTTTTAATTTTTTAAATTTAAATTCAGTTAGCCAACATCATTAGTTTTTGATATAATGTTCAATGATTCATTAAGTTGCATATAAATTGCTATTAGTTGCGTATAAATCAGAGCTGTGGATCTTTGAGTAGCCAAGTTAACCTCTCTGATTCTTAGCTTCCTCGTCTACGTAATGCGGATGAAAATAGTGTCTGTGCCAGGAATCTTTTGGTCATAAGAGTCAGAAAACTCAACTCAAGCTGGCATAACCCACAAGGAAAGGGCATTTCTTGGCTCACGTGACTGGGAAGTTAAGGTGGTCTGGCTTTAGGTGAGCTACCGTTTGGTGAATGCTTTCAATGGATTAGTCACTTGCTCCCCACCACACGCTGAGGAAATAGAGTGTATTTCTACTCTGTGGGTGAGGAAAGTAGGTCACGGAGATGTTAGGTGGCAATACATGGCTAGCAGGAGACAGCCAGGGAGGGAGGGAGTCTGGCTCCTGCACCGATGCTCCAGCCACTTAGATTCCTCCTTTGCTAGCAACGAATGTGTGTGTGTGTGTGTGGTGGTGGTGGTGGAACATGCACATTTAAGGGTAAAGAAGGAGCCCTTAATACCCAGCCCTCCCTACCCCAGCACTCCCACCTCACCACCGCGATCTGTTTCGAGCTCCATGACTGATCTTATGAGCCCCTCTGTCCTGATGTTCATCATTAGCCGCGTGGACTCCAGACTCCCAGGTCGCTCCTCATCTTGGGTTGCTAATCTCCAAAAGGCTCTATCATGCCCTCTTCTGTTCCCTTCTCCCACCCATCCCTGACTCCTGAAAACCTTCCACTGTGCCCTCTGGGATTGGGTTATCTGCAAAAAATCTCCATATCTTGACTTCTTCCCTGGATAGTCCCTTTGCCCACATGTGCTACCAGGAACCCAGCTCCCCCTTGGGATTCTGCTGCTCCTGCTGCCCTCTCAGGTGGCAGCTGTGGCTCCTCTCACCACCCTTGTACTGAAGGGTCTGGAGGTGGGCAGGTGTCCTCTTTGCTCCTTATTGCCACATGTAAACCCTTCTCCCTCTCCTCTTCCTAAAACCTCTCAGCTTTTGACTTCTTGTCATCAAATTCTACTTTCTACTGTCTTCCACTGACTTCTGGCTCATGCCCCTCATTTTCCAGTGATCTGAGCTCCTGGCTCACTGTTGCTTTCCCCTCCGAACTCCACTCTGAATTTGTGATGACTCCAACATATTTGTGGATGATCCTTCCGAGCACGGGCCCCTCAATTCTTTGACCATCCTTCTTCCTGTGATCTTGACTCCCACCCAATCCAGCCTCTCACTCCCCTGACCATGTTTTGCTTTTACTAATAAGCCACGATATCAGTTTTGTGCATCCAACTCTCTACCTACCACTTCCTGTCTTTCTAGTTCACTTTCTTTAATACCCAAACTCTGACAATCCTTGGACATTGGAACCTTCAGTGCTATCAGCATTTTATGGCCCCTTGTCTTTTAGTGTCCTCACCCCTCTTCTTCCCCAGCTACAATTCCATGGTCCCTTATAACAACCACTTGACTTCTTGATAAAATCCAACTCTCCACGTGTTCTGTGCCTGCCCCAGTGAAGCTAAACAAGGCTGGAAAAAACACACAACCATGCTGACCATGATGTTCCAATGGGGCTTTAATGCTTCCAGGCAAGGACCCACCATGTCTTTAGTCCATTCATTCTTCCCTCTCCAGAAAGGCTAGTTTGTATCTTCTGCTCTCTCCTTAAAGTCCCACTTCTTCCCCAAACTTACTCTCACCTGTTGACCTTGTTGCCCATTTATTGACATATTGAAATAATCAGAAGAGAACTTCCCTAGTCAGCCCGTCCCCACCTGCCCACCCACCGGGATCTGCTCCCACATTCTCTGCCTCCCCTCTTGTTCCCATAGGTAAACTGTGCTTCTGGCTAAAGCCAGTCCCTCCACTTGTGAACTCCACTCCCTCTCCTTGGGTCTGGCCAAGGACATTGCACAGACAACTCTCTCCTGTCTTTTGTACAACATCACTTCTCTTGCTTCCTTCAGGATCATTCCCAAAAGCATGAAAACATCTATTATTTTTCTTATAAATTCTTCTCAAGTGCACATGGAACGTTTTCCAAAATAGACCATGTATTAGGCCATCAAGTAAGTCTCAATAAATATAAAAGGACTGAAGTCATATAAGGTATGTTCTCTGACCACAATGGAATAAAATTAGAAATCAATAATGGAAGGAAATCTGGGAAATTCACAAATATGTGCTAATTAAACAGCATACTCCTAAATAATTACTTGGTCAAAAAAGAAATCACAGGAGAAACTAGAAAATACCTTGACATGAATGAAAACAAAACCACAGTATACTAAAAGTAGTGGTATGCAGCTAAAGCAGTGCTTAGTGGGAAAGTTATAAAGGTATAACTGTAAACATCCATATTAATAAAGAAAAAAGATTCCAAATGATTTACCTGAAATTCTACTTCAAAAAACAACAGAAGAAGAAGAAAAAGAAGGAGGAGGAGGGTTGGAGGGGAAGGAGGAGGAGAAAGGGAAACTAAACCTGAAGAAAACAGAAGGAAGAAAATAATGATTAAATGAAACACAAGATAGAAAAATAATAGAAAAAAATCAATAGAACAATAAGACATTTCTTTGGAAAGATCAATAAGTTGACAAACCTTTAGTTAAACTAACCAAGAACAGAAGAGAGAAAACTTAAATCACAAAAGTAATGAATAAAAAGGGGATATTACTACTCACTATAAAGAAATAACAAGGATTATAAGGCAATACTATGAACAATTGTATGTCAATAAATCATATAACCTAGATGAAATGGGCAAATTCCTAGAAAGACACACATTACTGAAACTGATTCAAGAAGAAATAGAAAACCTGAACAGACTTATAACAAGAATGGAGATTGAATTAATAATAAAAAAATTCTCACAGAGAAAAGTACAGGACTAGATGGTTTCACTGATGAGTTCTATCAAATGTTTAAAGAAGAATTAAAACCAGCTCTTCCAAAAAAATAGAAGGGGAGGGAACACTTCCAAGCTTATTCTCTGAGGACATATATTCTCCTAATACCGAAACTAGACAAAGACATCATAAAGAAAAAAAAATAATAAACTAGAGACCAACATTACTTATGGATATAGATGCAAAAATCCTTGACAAAATCTAGCAAACCAAATCCAGCAGAATATAAAAAGAATTATACCATAACTAGATGGGATTCATCCCAAAAATGCAAGATTGGTTCAATATAAAAAAATCAATTAATGTAATACACAATTTTAATAAAATAAATGAGAAAAACCATATGATCATCCCAATAGTTGCAGAAAAAGCATTTGGCAAAATTCAACACACTTTCATTATGAAAACACTTAGGAAGCTAGGAAAGGAAAGGAATTTCCTCAATTTGATAAAGGGCACCCACAAAAAACCCTATTGAGAACTTAGCTGTCTACTTTTTTTTTTTTACAGAAATTGACCAGCTGATTTTAAAATTCATATGGAAATGGAAGGGACCCAAAATAGCCAAAACAGTTTTTAAAAAGAAAAACAAAGTTATAGGGCTCAGTTCTCGATTTCAAAACTTACCACAAAGCTGCAGCAATCAATACTATGTGTGCTAGCAGAAATGTAGATGTCGAGTTCAGTGGAGTTGAGAGTCTAGAAGTGAAATCATACATTTATGGCCAATTGAATTTCTTTGCTTTTTATTTTTAAGATTTTATTTATTTATTTGAGAGAGAGAGTGCAGAAAGAGAGAGGGAGAGTGAACATGAGTAGGGGGGAGGGGCAGAGGGAGAGGGAAGGGAGGAAACATAGGCTTGATCCTAGGACCCTGGGATCAGGACCTGAGCCGAAGGCAGACGTTTACCAACTAAGCCACCCAGGCACCCCTATGGCCAACTGATTTTCAATGAGGATGCTAAAACAACTCAATGGGGAGAAATTGTCTTTTCAACAAATGATGCTTGTTCAACTGGATATCCATGTACGGAAGAATGAAGTTGGACATACTTTAAGAAAATTAACTCAAAATTGATCAAACCTAAATGTAAGAGCTAAGGCTATTAGAATTCAGAAGAACACGTAGATGGGAATCCTAATGACTTTGGATTAAGCAACAGTCCCTTGGGTAGGACACATAGAACACAAGCAACCAAAGGGAAAAAATAGATAACCTCATCAAAATTGGCAAAGACCCTCTCACCAATGTGACAAGAAAAGCTACAGAATGAAAGAAAATACTTAAAAATTCTATGTCTGATAAGGGTTTAGTATCCAGAACACATAACAAACTCTTATGACTCAACAGTAAAAAGAAAACCCAATTAAAAAGTGGGCAAAGGATTGGGGTGCCTGGGTGGCACAGCGGTTAAGCATCTGCCTTTGGCTCAGGGCGTGATCCTGGCGTTGTGGGATCGAGCCCCACATTAGGCTCCTCCGCTGGGTGCCTGCTTCTTCCTCTCCCACTCCCCCTGCTTGTGTTCCCTCTCTCGCTGGCTGTCTCTATCTCTGTCGAATAAATAAATAAAATCTTTTTAAAAAAAAGGGCAAAGGAGTAGACGTTTCTCCAAAGAAGATATGTAAACAGTGATTGAAAAGCATAAGAAAAATGCTCGGTATCATTACTCATTAGCAACATGCAAAGCAAACCCACAATGAGATACCACTTCACACCTGCTAGAATGACTATAATAAAACAGGCAAACAGTAACTGGTGTGGGGGAAATTGAAATCCTCATAACTGCTAGTGGGAATGTAAATCATGCAAATACTTTGAAAAACATTTTGGCAGTTTCTCAAAAAGTAAAACAGGATTACCCCATGACTCAGCAATTGTACTCCTAGGTACATATACTCAAGAGAATCAAAAACATATTCACATAAAAACTTGTGAATGAATGTTCATTGCAGTATTATTCATAATAGCCAAAAAAAGTGAAAATAACCCAAGTCCATTGACCAATGGAGAGACAAAACGTGGTTTATCTGTACGATGGCATATTATTCAGCTATAAAAATGAATAAAGTCATGACACATGCAGCAACATGGATGGACCCTGAAAACTGTGCTGAATTAAAGAAGTCAGGTAGAAAAGGTCACATATTGTTTGATCCTGTTTATAATGTCCCCAACAGGCAAATCTGTAGAGTCAGAACCAGACTATTGATGATAGGGGATAGAAGGAGGAGATTTGGGGAGTGACTCCTAAGGGGCTTGGAGTTTCTTTTTGGGGTGATGAAAATATTCTGGAATTAGACAATGATGATGTTTGCACAACCTTGTGAATATCCTAAAAGACAATAAATTGTGCACTTAAAAATATATATTTCATTTATTTGTCAGAGAGAGAGTGCACGCACAAGCAGGGGGAGCAGCAGGCAGAGGGAGAAGCAATCTTTCCGCTGAGCAGGGAGCCTGATGCGGGACTGCATCCCAAGATCCTGGGATCATGACCTGAGCTGAAGGCGGTTGCTTAACCAACTGAGCCACCCAGACGTCCCTAAATTGTGCGCTTTAAACCAACGAATGTTATAGGATGTGAGTTATATCTCAATAACTCGCAGGACCTAAGTTTTCACTATTGGAGAAGGAAGATACAAATATTGAAGGGGAGAAAACTGAATAAACTCTGAGGTTTTGAATCAGAATTAGGATTGGTGTGAACTCATGGCTTTCAGTAAAAGAAAAAGATAGGTTCAGAAATAAACATAGGTGTGCATGTGTATGCACCGGCATGTGTATCCTTATCGCTCTGCCAAAGGGGTCTGGGAGCAGTGACACCCCCGCAGCGATCCTCAGAGACAACTAGCCAACTCAGCTCTTGGTCTCTGAATACCATTCTCCATTAAGGACTCTGCTAAGGAGTCCATGGAAGCAGAACACTTCGGAGAAACGGTTGATTCCAAGGCCGGGGTGGAGACCGTACACAGTGAGCCCGGAACACCATGTGGTTGCCAAAAAAAGAGAGAGAGGATGTTCAAAGAACAATGTCTCACTGTCTAAACGAGGGACAATTTGGCAATAAAATAATTAATAACAGTAATAGATTAAAACTCATGAAATGAAATAAGAAACCGTGAGTCCATAAGATAGAAATCAAGAAAGGGATGAATTGAAAATGTCATGAAGAAAAGGACCGTTACAGAGTTTCAAAGTACCTCCCCACACAATACTTACTAATTACAAAAGGAAAGACAATAACCTATAGTGTTGGTAGACACCACCTTACTCAAGAGATAAAAATGAACCACAATAATGGGATAGATCTGAGCAATGTTCCTCCTGATAGGACGCAGTGAGAACTCGGCACTGCACCTCTAGCTTTCCTGCCGATGATGCAAAGCTTCAATAGAATCACGAGGAAGTATCAGCCAAACCCACATCGAGGGACGTTCTATAAAATTATTGGCCTGAAGTCTTAAAAAATGTCAAGATCATGAAAGTCAAGGAAAAGCCAAGGAACTGTTCTGGATTAAATGAGTTGCAGCATGTGATTCTGAACCGGATCTTTTTGCTATAAAAGACATTGTTGGGACAATCCGTGAAACTTGCAGGGGGTCTCTGCGTCTGATTTTTATAGTTTTAATGTGGGTGGATGACGGAATGTCTGAATTTGGGGGAAATACATACTGTTGTATTTGGGGATGATGCATCAGGTTGGCAATTTTTTCTCAAACGGTCCAGGAAGAAAAGTTCTTTGTGTCAGTGGTTGTGCTGGAGTCCACCATGTTTCTATCTTCCCAACTATGCATTCAGGAACCCTATGTTGGCAGCTTGGAACTGGCTGTGGTGGGAGTATTTACACCATGGAAATTAGCAAATGTTGCAACTCAGGCCATTTTTTGCACTGGAGAGCCAATCGTGGATCATTTACCAGGACGCCATTCTTTGTAGTATCTTTCCAACATTTTGGTACATTTTTGGTTATTGCAAAGGTTTATGAAGTTAAAAAAAGAGGAAAAGATTTATTGACAAGTTCCTGTTTCGAACCCTCCTTTGAACAAGGCGTGCAACAAACACATAAAGAGCATTTGTATTTTTTTACTCAAGTATAATTAAATACAGTATTGTATTGTCTCAGGTGTACAAATAATGATTCAGCAATTCTGTACATTTCTCAGTGTTCATCATGGTAAGTGTAGTCTTTTTTTTTTTTTAAAGATTTTATTTATTTATTCGACAGAGATAGAGACAGCCAGCGAGAGAGGGAACACAAGCAGGGGGAGTGGGAGAGGAAGAAGCAGGCTCATAGCGGAAGAGCCTGATGTGGGGCTCGATCCCATAACGCCGGGATCACGCCCTGAGCTGAAGGCAGACGCTTAACGACTGAGCCACCCAGGCGCCCCCATGATAAGTGTGGTCTTAATCTCCTTTAGCTACTTCCTCTGTCCGCTCACCTACCTCCCCTCTGGCAACCACCAGTTTGTTCTCTATAGTTAAGAGTTTGTTTTTGGTTTTTCTTTTTTTTCTTTGTTCATTTGTTTTGTTTCTTAAATTCCACATGTGAGTGAAATTACATGGTATTTGTCTTTCTCTGGCTGACTTATTTCACTCGGTGTTCATACCCTCTAGGTCAATCCATGCTGTTGCAAATAGCAAGATTTCATTTTTTTTATGGTTGAGTAATATTCCATTATATATTGTATGTAATATAATATATAGACTATATATAAAATAGATACACAATATTATATATTATATATCACATATAATATTTCAATATTATTTATATATATGTATAATATATAATATTTTAATATTATATATATATACCCCCCAACATATACCTCATTTTCTTTATCCATTCATCTATCAATGGACACTTGGGCTGCTTCCATGTCTTGGTTATTGTAAATAATGTTGCAATAAACACAGGGATGCATATATCTTTTCAAATTAGTGTTTTTATTTTCTTGGGATAAGTACTCAGTAGTGGAATTACTGGATCGTATGGTAATTCTATTTTTAATTTTTTTGAGGAACCTCCATACTGTTTCCATAGTGGCTGCGAAAAAAGGAGCATTTGTATAGTGTTTTATAGTTAACAGAGGTATACTTCTATACTTTCATTTAAGATTCTTGACAACCCTGTGAAGTAGAAATTATCATACCCATTATAGAGACAAATAAACTGAGACCGAGCTAAGTTAAGTTGGGATCTTAAATTTTAGAATAAAGGCTCTTTTTTTTTTTAAAGATTTTATTTATTTATTCGACAGAGACAGAGACAGCCAGCGAGAGAGGGAACACAAGCAGGGGGAGTGGGAGAGGAAGAAGCAGGCTCCCAGCAGAGGAGCCCGACGTGGGGCTCGATCCCAGAATGCTGGGAGCACGCCCTGAGCCGAAGGCAGACGCTTAACGACTGAGCCACCCAGGCGCCCCAAGAATAATGGCTCTTTTTATAACATCTTTGTGCCCTCAGTCCCTGGCATATTCCTTGGCGTATATTAGTTCCTCAATAAATAATAACCAAGTATCTCCAAGTGGAAAAGGCAAGTCTCCAATCCAGAACTTACAACTGTATGTATTCATCCTAAAATTGAATGCACCCCAGGTTGAGTCGAACTTCTCCCTGACCACCTTTACCAATCCCCAGGGCCCCAATCCCAGGCCTCTCTGTCAGTTTGGTCTTCTCCACACCTGTTCTATGCATTTGTGTTTTCCTCTGGGCCACACTGGGTGGCAAGTTCGTGGCCAACTCTGACAGTCCTGAAGCATTACTGTTTTCCCTGGGAATGAACTCCACCTGCCTTCTTTCTCTCTTCTCTCTGTTGACCTTAGTTTTCCTTCTCTCTTTGATAAAAAAAACATGAAGTCATCTCGCTAGCAATTGAGGCATGCTCCTCCACACAGAGACCTCCTTAAGAGTAATGTCATGTCAGAGTAAAGTCCTGGTTTTATAGCTTTGGTCCCACGTCACAGGAAAAATCACCAGGGTTGTCTGGCTGTTTCTTGACAGTGAACTCGGGCTCTAAAATAAACAGCTGTGACCTGAAAAGAGGAGGAAGGAGAGACAGAATATTTTCCTCATGTCGGAGGGGTATGAGGGTGAGGGCATGAAGGGGGGCAAGGGTGGGGCTTGGAATTTCTTTTTCTTTCTTTGGTCGCCTTCTGGGGAACTGTCTTCACCCTACAGAATCAGCATTACCTATTCGTCCTCAAGAAATTTGTCTGCCTCCTCATATAACTGGACCAGCAGCTAGGGAGGTCATCCAGTTGCTGTCAGGCCCGAGGCCCAAGCATGTGGTTGGCGTTCTAAGTTTTCTGCCGATGACACAGTTTGCTCACAAATGGATCTCTCATCACAGATAAAAAGGAACTCATTTCAAACAGCTCGCTTTATTTCTTTTTTAAAGATTGTATTTATATATTTGAGAGAAGAGACAGAAAGAGCATGAGCTGTGGGGGGCGGGGGCAGAGGCAGAGGGAGAAGCAGACTCCCCGCTGAGCAGGGAGCCCGATGTGGGGCTCGATCCCAGGACCCTGAGACCCTGACCCGAGCCCAAGGCTGATGCTTAACCCACTAAACCACCCAGACACCCCTAAACAGCTCACTTTATTTATTAAAAAAAATTTTTTTTAATTTAAATTCAATTAGCCAACATATAGCACATCATTAGTTTTTTGTTTTCTTTCTTTCTTTTTTTTTTTTTTTAGTTTTTACTTTCTTTTTTGTTTAGGGAGAGTGAAGAACATACTACTTGTGTCTATGTGATCATTTGCTGACATATTATTAATTTGTATTTTTGTTCTCATAATGATGGATAGTTTCCTGTTTTTCATCCCAAGAAGGTAGCCAGAAGTAGAAGTTTCCAGGCCCCCTTAAGTCAGAGCCCCCAGGACTTGAGCTCCTCTGGGTGACCAGAGCGGGATTGTCTGAGAGAAGATGGGGCTCCAAGGGTTGGCAGAAGCAGCTCCTAGTAGGGAGGGGACAGAGGAGGAATTGGGGAAGCTCTCCCAGAGAATAGGAAGGGTGGGATAGAAAAATTTAATAGGTTCCAGAAAAGCAGAACTGGCAGGACCTCTGATGGGCATGGCTGTGGGCTGAGCAGAGGGAGTTCTGACTCCAGGCAGAGAGATCCCCCTACATTGGCCAGGGCAAAGATGTCCTGTACTCAAGCTTGGCTCCAAGGCGACAGAAATGCTACCTTCAAGGTAGGCTGGGATGCTGGGCCAGCAAGTCCAGGGTGGGCTGATGGTTGGAGGGTCTCTCCTGGAATGGTCCAAACTGTACAAGTTCCTGAGGACTTTTGCAAAATTCTCGGGAGAGGAGTGTTTTGCAGAACATGACTGAGATGGAATTTTCTGGCAGCCAGGCGGGTGAGGGCTCATTAGCTGATTTAGAAAATGAGCATTTCTTATGCCACATCGTTAGGGAGTTTAATGTACACACATTACAGCCATTATATAAACACTGACTTTGATCCATGTAACGATCTTTATACTTCTTTTACTATCAAATTGTATCTATCTGGGTGTATTCCACTGAATACTCTATGAGATTCAATAAAGCTCTGTCACATACAAAATCCCATGTTATCCACACATTACACTTTGATGGTGAATAAGGGAGGTATTGTCTAATTTGTTGAACAGAAAGAAGCCTGATCTTTAAAGGGGTCTTTTGCGGTTCTTTCCTGTGTTCTGGGAGGGCTAGGTTGGGCCCCATGCTGTTCCACCCAACCTTGAGATTGGCCACCAGCACTTCGGTCCTCTTGGTTTTTACTGGCCTTGAAATTTGTCAACATTTTGCTTCTCTAGTACTCATTGCCTTGGGCAATGCATACGAGACTACCCCGTGCCCCGTTTCTGTCCCCTATCAACACTCCATGCCTATCCATTCTCCCCAACAATTCCAATCTTCCCAGCGTGGTACACTTCTGTTTCTTCGCTTCAACAACTGGCTCGGATCTAACAGACATCTAATGAACACCTCCTACGCGCCAGGCATTGCACGAGGTGTTCTCATACAGTAACTCATTTACTCTTTATGTGGGAGGTAGAACGTGCCTGGTTTTTAGACACGGAATTTAAGGCTCAGAAACTTTAAGGAATGCGTCCAAGGTCACCGAGCTAGGAAGTGGTAGAACAGGAATTCATACCTTCCTTTTCTGGGTCTGAGTCTCTGTTCTGTGCCTAACTAATCCCACTTGGTTGCCTTACACAGTTTCTGGGTTCTCTGTACACTTTCAAAAAAAAAAAAATAAGATCAATGTTAAATGGACATCTACTCTGTATTTCCCTGAATCCCAACTTGAATGTTTGTACCTGTCCTGATTTAAAGTCACCCCCGGAGTAGGAACTCCATTTTGACTATTACCTGAGACGCACTAACATAATAGCAACCCTCATTCTTGTAGCTCGGTGCCTCAAAGTGTGTCCCATGGGACACCTATTGCGTGGGACATTTTGCAAACAAGCTTGGGAAGTGGGGTGTTAAGTAGAGTTAAACAGGATTCGCTTTCGCATTCCTTCTTATGCAAATATGTGCATTTGAATTGCCAAGGATTGTATGGGGTGGACATATATAACATTGTTTTCCAAACTTATTTAATCATAAAACTGCCTCTCCCCTTTTCAGGTAGAACATTTCCCTGGATGAGGATTCAGTAGAACACAGTTTCAGAAACTTGGCTGAGGTTCTATTCAACTGAAGACATTTTAGCTTTCTGCCATGTGGGTCTTGACAGCCACCAAAGTGATTTTGGTCTCTGAAAACAGCCAAAGGGGAAACGGAGCTGCTGTGCCTTCCCTAGCAAGAAAAGTCCCTTGAACTTGTAGTTGGCAGGCCAACACTGGACACTGCCCCTTTGGGGTCCTGAGCAATGATTGGAGCAGCCCCTCACCTTACAGAAGGGGAAACTGAGCCCAGAGAGAGAAATCAACTTGTCCTAGATACAGCCAAGAGCACAGTCCCTGCAATGCTAATGCCCAGCACCGAGAGGTTCAATCTCACTGAGTGACATGGCACCTTTCATACTTTATCTTGTTTAATGTTTAAGGACACTATGTGCACAGAATTTATAACTCTTCATTCCATGGCACCTATAACTACCTATAAATGTAGGACTGGCAGATAAAATTCAGGACAGTCATTTGAGTTTGAACTTCAGACAAACAACAAATAATACTTACATCAAAGAACTATTCATTACTTACTTGTATTTTGATTTGCTAAATCTTAACAATCTTGTGTAAGTCCAAAGCCCCACGGGAGTTTTTAACCAAAATGCAGTGGAAAGCATGGAAAGGTCTGACATTAGGTTGACATTCTAATTTGGCCACTTACAGACTGTGTGACCTTGGACAAGTTACTTAAGCCCTTCGAGCTGCAAAGAGTTGGAGTAAGAAAACGTATGGGAAACCTGGCATGTAGCTGGCACTCAAAAATGGCCACTATCACTGTTCTCTTTTACTTAGAATAACATTTTTACTTGGGCCCTTGTTCTGGTCAAAAAAAGCATGGTTGTGGATCCTGGGGGCATTAGTTGGAAATGTGTACCTGACTTGGGCAACCTCAAGCACATCCTTCACCCTCTCACCTACTACAACCAGAAAAATGCAAAGCAATCAGCAGAATGTGGGCTTTGGCACATGTGGCAGGCACTGGTAGATGCCCACGAGGGGTGGATCCAGGTTTTGTAGAACCTGAAGGTTATGCAATTGGGGGTGGGTGTTAAGAGAAAGAATATGAAACTAAGTATACATAGTTAAATATAGGGCAGGGGCTCCTGGGTGGCTCAGTTGGTTGGGCATCCGACTCTTGATTTCGGCTCAGGTTGTGGTCTCAGGGTAGTGGGATCGAGCTCTGTATTGGGCTCTGTGCTCAGTGTGGAGTCTGCTTGTCCCTCTCCCTCTGCTACTTCCTCCCTCCCTGCTCCGCCTGTAAAAGAAATTTTAAAAAATTAAATATAGGGCCTTGGAGGAGGATGGATAAATGAGTTACCTTGAAGCTTAAGCTTTATTACCTTTTCAGTAAACCTATTCTGATGACAGTCCAGTAGCCACTCTCCGTTTCTTAATTTTTAAAAAAGATTTTATTTATTTATTTGAGAGAGAGAGAGAATGAGAGAGAAAGCATGAGCGGGAAGAGGGAGAAGGAGACTCCCCACTGAGCAGGGAGCCCGAAGCGGGGCTTGATCCCAGTGTCCTGGGATCAGGACCCGAGCTGAAGGCAGATGCTTAACTGACTGAACCACTCAGGCGCCCCTCTACTTCTTAATTTTTAACAGAAACCAAGTTTTATTTGGGTGGTGCTATGGACTGAATGTTTCCGTCCAAACTAAATTCATATGCTGCAAGGTAATCCCCAGTGTGATGGTATTTGAAGGGGGTCCGTTGGGAGGTGATTGGGTCATGAGGTGGCATCTTCATGAATGAGGTAGGTGCTCTTATGAAATGGCCTCAGCCCTTCTTCCATGTGAGGTTGCTTGTGAACAGGAAAGTGGGGTCTCACCAGACACTGAATATGCCACTGCCTTGATCTTGGGCTTCCCAGCTTCCAGAACTGTGAGAAATAAATTTCTGATGTTTTAAAGTCATCAGTCTATGGTATTTTGTTATAATAGTCCAAACAGACTAAAACAGGTGGCAATCATCCCAGAGAAAAAAAATAACACTCCCCCCCATTTTCCAGATACCCTTGCTACATGTGCATGTGGCCTATCTTGCCAAAGAGATGTTAGCAGAAATCTCTTGGTCATACCTGCAGAAAAACAATTGTTTCCTTAATTAAAAGGCACAGATTCAGCTGGTGCACTTTTGTCCGTGTTCTTTCCCTTCCCCTTCTTCCTTCTTGAAATGAGAACATATTCTAGGGGGTGCAGCAGCTATCTTGCAACCATGAGGACAAAAACCACACATTAATATGGCTGGTTGGAAAGATAGAAGGCTGCTGGATCCTGGGTGGTATCATGGAGCCACTACTCCTGTACTAGGTGGTCTATCTCCAGAATTCTTGGTATGTAAGAAAAAGAAATCCCTTTGTTCCAGCCACTGTAATCTGGTTTCTGCTACATGGAGCGAAATACAATTCTAATGGAACAGCATTAGAAATATCTGGGTTCAAATCATAAGTCTAACACTTACTGTTTGGATGACTTTGGGCCATTTACCCCAATTCTCTGCAATTAACGAAAAGATTTTATTTATTTATTTGAGGGAGAGAGAGAGAGAGAGAGAGAGAGAGAGA
>NW_024425786.1:14308495-14492138 GCF_017311325.1 Ursus maritimus
TGATGGGCATGGCTGTGGGCTGAGCAGAGGGAGTTCTGACTCCAGGCAGAGAGATCCCCCTACATTGGCCAGGGCAAAGATGTCCTGTACTCAAGCTTGGCTCCAAGGCGACAGAAATGCTACCTTCAAGGTAGGCTGGGATGCTGGGCCAGCAAGTCCAGGGTGGGCTGATGGTTGGAGGGTCTCTCCTGGAATGGTCCAAACTGTACAAGTTCCTGAGGACTTTTGCAAAATTCTCGGGAGAGGAGTGTTTTGCAGAACATGACTGAGATGGAATTTTCTGGCAGCCAGGCGGGTGAGGGCTCATTAGCTGATTTAGAAAATGAGCATTTCTTATGCCACATCGTTAGGGAGTTTAATGTACACACATTACAGCCATTATATAAACACTGACTTTGATCCATGTAACGATCTTTATACTTCTTTTACTATCAAATTGTATCTATCTGGGTGTATTCCACTGAATACTCTATGAGATTCAATAAAGCTCTGTCACATACAAAATCCCATGTTATCCACACATTACACTTTGATGGTGAATAAGGGAGGTATTGTCTAATTTGTTGAACAGAAAGAAGCCTGATCTTTAAAGGGGTCTTTTGCGGTTCTTTCCTGTGTTCTGGGAGGGCTAGGTTGGGCCCCATGCTGTTCCACCCAACCTTGAGATTGGCCACCAGCACTTCGGTCCTCTTGGTTTTTACTGGCCTTGAAATTTGTCAACATTTTGCTTCTCTAGTACTCATTGCCTTGGGCAATGCATACGAGACTACCCCGTGCCCCGTTTCTGTCCCCTATCAACACTCCATGCCTATCCATTCTCCCCAACAATTCCAATCTTCCCAGCGTGGTACACTTCTGTTTCTTCGCTTCAACAACTGGCTCGGATCTAACAGACATCTAATGAACACCTCCTACGCGCCAGGCATTGCACGAGGTGTTCTCATACAGTAACTCATTTACTCTTTATGTGGGAGGTAGAACGTGCCTGGTTTTTAGACACGGAATTTAAGGCTCAGAAACTTTAAGGAATGCGTCCAAGGTCACCGAGCTAGGAAGTGGTAGAACAGGAATTCATACCTTCCTTTTCTGGGTCTGAGTCTCTGTTCTGTGCCTAACTAATCCCACTTGGTTGCCTTACACAGTTTCTGGGTTCTCTGTACACTTTCAAAAAAAAAAAAAATAAGATCAATGTTAAATGGACATCTACTCTGTATTTCCCTGAATCCCAACTTGAATGTTTGTACCTGTCCTGATTTAAAGTCACCCCCGGAGTAGGAACTCCATTTTGACTATTACCTGAGACGCACTAACATAATAGCAACCCTCATTCTTGTAGCTCGGTGCCTCAAAGTGTGTCCCATGGGACACCTATTGCGTGGGACATTTTGCAAACAAGCTTGGGAAGTGGGGTGTTAAGTAGAGTTAAACAGGATTCGCTTTCGCATTCCTTCTTATGCAAATATGTGCATTTGAATTGCCAAGGATTGTATGGGGTGGACATATATAACATTGTTTTCCAAACTTATTTAATCATAAAACTGCCTCTCCCCTTTTCAGGTAGAACATTTCCCTGGATGAGGATTCAGTAGAACACAGTTTCAGAAACTTGGCTGAGGTTCTATTCAACTGAAGACATTTTAGCTTTCTGCCATGTGGGTCTTGACAGCCACCAAAGTGATTTTGGTCTCTGAAAACAGCCAAAGGGGAAACGGAGCTGCTGTGCCTTCCCTAGCAAGAAAAGTCCCTTGAACTTGTAGTTGGCAGGCCAACACTGGACACTGCCCCTTTGGGGTCCTGAGCAATGATTGGAGCAGCCCCTCACCTTACAGAAGGGGAAACTGAGCCCAGAGAGAGAAATCAACTTGTCCTAGATACAGCCAAGAGCACAGTCCCTGCAATGCTAATGCCCAGCACCGAGAGGTTCAATCTCACTGAGTGACATGGCACCTTTCATACTTTATCTTGTTTAATGTTTAAGGACACTATGTGCACAGAATTTATAACTCTTCATTCCATGGCACCTATAACTACCTATAAATGTAGGACTGGCAGATAAAATTCAGGACAGTCATTTGAGTTTGAACTTCAGACAAACAACAAATAATACTTACATCAAAGAACTATTCATTACTTACTTGTATTTTGATTTGCTAAATCTTAACAATCTTGTGTAAGTCCAAAGCCCCACGGGAGTTTTTAACCAAAATGCAGTGGAAAGCATGGAAAGGTCTGACATTAGGTTGACATTCTAATTTGGCCACTTACAGACTGTGTGACCTTGGACAAGTTACTTAAGCCCTTCGAGCTGCAAAGAGTTGGAGTAAGAAAACGTATGGGAAACCTGGCATGTAGCTGGCACTCAAAAATGGCCACTATCACTGTTCTCTTTTACTTAGAATAACATTTTTACTTGGGCCCTTGTTCTGGTCAAAAAAAGCATGGTTGTGGATCCTGGGGGCATTAGTTGGAAATGTGTACCTGACTTGGGCAACCTCAAGCACATCCTTCACCCTCTCACCTACTACAACCAGAAAAATGCAAAGCAATCAGCAGAATGTGGGCTTTGGCACATGTGGCAGGCACTGGTAGATGCCCACGAGGGGTGGATCCAGGTTTTGTAGAACCTGAAGGTTATGCAATTGGGGGTGGGTGTTAAGAGAAAGAATATGAAACTAAGTATACATAGTTAAATATAGGGCAGGGGCTCCTGGGTGGCTCAGTTGGTTGGGCATCCGACTCTTGATTTCGGCTCAGGTTGTGGTCTCAGGGTAGTGGGATCGAGCTCTGTATTGGGCTCTGTGCTCAGTGTGGAGTCTGCTTGTCCCTCTCCCTCTGCTACTTCCTCCCTCCCTGCTCCGCCTGTAAAAGAAATTTTAAAAAATTAAATATAGGGCCTTGGAGGAGGATGGATAAATGAGTTACCTTGAAGCTTAAGCTTTATTACCTTTTCAGTAAACCTATTCTGATGACAGTCCAGTAGCCACTCTCCGTTTCTTAATTTTTAAAAAAGATTTTATTTATTTATTTGAGAGAGAGAGAGAATGAGAGAGAAAGCATGAGCGGGAAGAGGGAGAAGGAGACTCCCCACTGAGCAGGGAGCCCGAAGCGGGGCTTGATCCCAGTGTCCTGGGATCAGGACCCGAGCTGAAGGCAGATGCTTAACTGACTGAACCACTCAGGCGCCCCTCTACTTCTTAATTTTTAACAGAAACCAAGTTTTATTTGGGTGGTGCTATGGACTGAATGTTTGTGTCCCTTCAAAATTCATATGCTGCAAGGTAATCCCCAGTGTGATGGTATTTGAAGGGGGTCCGTTGGGAGGTGATTGGGTCATGAGGTGGCATCTTCATGAATGAGGTAGGTGCTCTTATGAAATGGCCTCAGCCCTTCTTCCATGTGAGGTTGCTTGTGAACAGGAAAGTGGGGTCTCACCAGACACTGAATATGCCACTGCCTTGATCTTGGGCTTCCCAGCTTCCAGAACTGTGAGAAATAAATTTCTGATGTTTTAAAGTCATCAGTCTATGGTATTTTGTTATAATAGTCCAAACAGACTAAAACAGGTGGCAATCATCCCAGAGAAAAAAAATAACACTCCCCCCCATTTTCCAGATACCCTTGCTACATGTGCATGTGGCCTATCTTGCCAAAGAGATGTTAGCAGAAATCTCTTGGTCATACCTGCAGAAAAACAATTGTTTCCTTAATTAAAAGGCACAGATTCAGCTGGTGCACTTTTGTCCGTGTTCTTTCCCTTCCCCTTCTTCCTTCTTGAAATGAGAACATATTCTAGGGGGTGCAGCAGCTATCTTGCAACCATGAGGACAAAAACCACACATTAATATGGCTGGTTGGAAAGATAGAAGGCTGCTGGATCCTGGGTGGTATCATGGAGCCACTACTCCTGTACTAGGTGGTCTATCTCCAGAATTCTTGGTATGTAAGAAAAAGAAATCCCTTTGTTCCAGCCACTGTAATCTGGTTTCTGCTACATGGAGCGAAATACAATTCTAATGGAACAGCATTAGAAATATCTGGGTTCAAATCATAAGTCTAACACTTACTGTTTGGATGACTTTGGGCCATTTACCCCAATTCTCTGCAATTAACGAAAAGATTTTATTTATTTATTTGAGGGAGAGAGAGAGAGAGAGAGAGAGAGAGAGAGAATGTGCATGAATAGGGGGAGGGGCAGAGAGAGGGAGAAGCAGACTCCCCACTGAGCACGGAGCCCGACACAGGGCTCAATCCTAAGAACCTGAGATCATGACCTGAGCCGAAGTCAGATGCTTAACCAACTGAGCCACCCAGGCATCCCCCAATTTTCTGCAATTTAATCATCATATTTAAAACACAAGGGTTATGGTGATGATTACATATCAGAATAGAGAACTCAGAAACAGACTACATATATAGGAGGCTGATGTATGACAGACATGGCTTCGCAAATGAGTTGAGAGAGGACAGATTATTTAGCAGATGGTGTTGGGAAAACCACTCATTCTATAAAAAAGAAGTTTCCTTTTTTATTTCCTCCAATATGAATATTTCCTACAATATGAAAAAAAATCCCCCATGAACTTAAGACCTACCTGCAAAAGATAAAAACCATAAAGCTCATAGAAGAAAAGTGTAAGATTATATCTTGGACATATTGGCATGGGTATGGATTTCAAAAACAAGAGTTTGAAAACAACTTTTTGGAAAAAAAATGGACTTAGCTACATATAAACCAGCATTTTTTTTTAAACAAAGGAGGCCATAGACAAAGTTAACAGATGGATGGACCAGAAGGAGATATTTTCAGACTAAACCAACAGAGAATTATTATCTCAAGTATAGGTTCTAGGCCTACACTGTTCAGTATACCACTAACCACAATTGAATACTTTATATGTGACTAGTACAAATTGAACTGCCTTGTAAGTGTAAAATAGATGACAGATTTCAAAGTCTTAGCATGCATACAGGAATGTAATGTGTCTGAATAATTTTAAATTGATTATGTGTTGAAATGATATTTTAGATATATTGAATTAAATAAATTTATTGTCAAAACTAATTTCACCTGTTTCACTTTACTGTTTAAATGTGGCTATTAGAAAAATTTTCATTACGTATGTGGCTCACAATGTATTTCTATTGGACAGTGCTGCTCTTTGGCAATACAAGAAACTCTTATACATCTGCAGGAAAAAAACAGTGCTGCTCTTTGGCAATACAAGAAACTCTTATACATCTGCAGGAAAAAAAGAAAAAAAGGTAAATGGCCCAAAAGGAAAAAATTCTATTCAATAGAATAATGGGCAAAAAGCATGAACAGGCAATTGATAGATAAAAGGGGGCAACCCATATGGCTAAAAAGGAGATGAAGAAAAAGAACCAACAACCAGAGAAATATGAATAAATACAACGAGAGTAACTCGACCCATCAATTTAGCAAAAATGAAAAATTAGCAGTTCCAAATGGTGACAACATTTGGAAAAAAGGGGATCGTCATGCACTGCTGGTGGACTGCAGACTGGCAGAGCCATTCCTGAGTAACTCTAGTTGCACTAATGAAACTGTGTTTGTGCATATGCAAGGTAGATGTCCAGCTTGTGGGTACAATCTAGCTCATGGGCAGTGACTATTCTGAGTGGGCAGTGCCTGCATCTTGATGGTTTTTAAATAGTTTGAATATCATGTATGGGTATATCCTAGAAAAAGCTACCCCACTCCTAAGAATGATCCTCTGAGAAACTCTTACACACATCTGTAAGGTAGAGAAATACAAATAAATACAAGATTGATTTGACACCCATCAGACGTGCACAAAATCTGACCCAGATTGGAGCCAAGAGGTAGAAATTTCCTTGGTGTCTACCACTGGGGAACCATTAGGTAAAACCTGGTCTATACATTCAGTGAAATGTTATGTAGACTCCAGAACTAATGGTTCAGATATGTAGCAACACGGGTAGATCTCAAGAAGAAAGTGTTGAGGAAAAAAGAAGGAACAGAATGAGATTTATAGTGCAATTTCACTGTGTGAATTAGAAAAAAAATCCATACAATTTCCATTTGTGTATATATCAAAATAAACAAATGAAAGGTAAATTAGATGGACTTATATTAATTAAAATCAATTTGGATGCTTATGGTGGGAGAGAACAGGAGTGGAAGTGGAAGATGAAGGGGAGGGGAAAAATAAACAAAATAAAACCAAAGGGGGCCTCTTTCTAGGGCTGCCATATTTAACAAATAAAAATACAGGACACCCATTAAATTTGAATTTCAGATAAAGAACAGATAATATACATTTTTTATTTTTTAAAGATTTATCTGTGTGTGTGTGAGAGAGAGAAAACATGAGTTAGGGGAGGGGCAGAGGGAGAGAATCTTCAAGCAGACTCCCCTCTGACTGTGGAGCCCAACAGAGGGCTCAATCCCACCAGCCATGAGATCATGACCTGAGCTGAAACTGAGTCAGATGCCCAACCGACTGAGTCACCCAGGCTCCCAGAACAGATATTTTAGTGTAACCATGTCTCCGTACTTACACATATAACTGTAATGTTCACCATGGCTGAGCAATTGGCAAAATTTAAATTTAACTGGATATTCTGGATTTTGTGTGGCAATCCTAGGCTCAGGATTTGGTAAATTCTCTCCTTTATCTGGCTGAACTGGCTAAGGCAATGATAAGAGTGATGTTCACCAGTTTACAGTTCTTGGGACCTCAGTCCCTGCTTACTACAGTGACAGCCTGAATGGTCCTTGGCACTGACCATACCTTTCCGGTTGGGTCACTGGGTATCAGAAAGCTATTCCCTTGGATATATGGGTGGTATGAATTAGGGTCTCTTTGGCCATTTACAGTAACACCCAAACCTTACACATGTTTAACCCTTGTTCTGTGTCAAAGGCTTGTCACTAGGACCCCCTGGGAACATTCAGCCCATCGCTCCTCTTTTACATCGACAGGGAAGAACAGGAAGCTGAGAGAGAGAGAGAGAGAGAGAGAGAGGGCAAGCAGGTAATGGACAAAATCATGAACATTACTGCCAGTTCAATCTTATTTCAAATCCCAGCCCTGCCAACTATTAGTTCTGTAACCTTAGGTCACTGATCTCCAGAGTCTTGGTGATTTCATCTATAAAATAGGAGAAAAAACAGATACCTCCCAAGTCTGTTGTGAGGATTATAAGAAATAGCAGTGAGAAGCATGGTAATAAAACATATGTAAAGGACTTAGCACAACCACCAAAAATATTTATCTTGTATTAGGGGCGCCTGGGTAGCGCAGTCGTTAAAGCGTCTGCCTTCGGCTCAGGGCGTGATCCCGGCGTACCGGGATCGAGTCCCACATCGGGCTCCTCCTGGGAGCCTGCTACTTCCTCTCCCACTCCCCTGCTGTGTTCCCTCTCTCGCTGGCTGTCTCTCTGTCACATAAATAAATAAAAAATCTTAAAAAAAAATATTTATCTTGTATTAAAAAAAAAAAGCCTGGGAGGAAATCTGAAATATTAGCAGTGGTTAAGTACATGACTAAATGAGGCAGAGCATATGAAGTGCTCAGCACATGATAATCCCTCAATAAATAGGACTTATCTTTTTCTATTAGTATTTCTTGGTGATTCTTGGTGATTCATGATCTTGGGTTCATGAATGATGGTTATTCTTTTCTTTATACTTTTTGGTTATTTCCCCCCTTATTTTCTAAAATGAAAGCATAATTATGTTTGAGCCAACGAACATTTGTGGGGCACCTACCATGTCCCGGGCACCATGTCGGTTGCTTGACATAGATTTGGAAGAGACGAGGTTGTAGTGGGAAATCCAGCTGAGATGACAGGATGATAGCTCTACAGTTGCTGTTCTCCCTCTTGCTCTTTGTGTTGTGGGATCTGTACACTAGTTACAATAAATGAGATAAGCAACATAGCCCTCAGGGGCTCGGCACCTTCCTTTAGCCTTTCAGACCACTCCTTTCCAACATGGACCCTCTTTTTTCTCTACTACTCTCCCATCCCAGAGTACTAGAAAGGGGCACTAAAAATCACTTAGCAGTGCCCATCGATTTTACAGAGGGAGCACCAACCTGTGGCTTCTCTCCTCTCTCACATTCTGCTCCATCAGTGTTCTTCCTCTTAAGAGACAGAATGAGGTGGTATTAAATATTCTAGATCAAATGTTAAAAAGTCTCCAAGTTCAAGTCCCCAAATACCAAAAATATCAGTTGCAATATATTCTGAGCTTACATTCTGATGCCAGGGTGCGTGCTGAGCCCTTTCCATATGCTTTCTTGCTTATGCTGAGACACCCAGAAAGGTGTTTGAAGAAAGACAGCTTTATAAAATCGTTTATTCTAAAGTATTAATGAATGCTAGCAGGGCCAGTCCCCTGAATCCAGTGATTTAAAAAATTGCTCAGGTGCAGAAGTACCTTTCATCACAGTACTTTTTGTGGAACACCATAAAACTCATATATGTTCCCCCGAAGAACAACTAATGCAACTCTGCTATCTGTTCAACTTCATTAAAAAAAGAGAAAGAGAAAGACTGGAGGAAGCATGGATCTCTTTGAGCTTCCTCTCTAATTTTAGGCTGCTACTTATCTGTTTAGTCATTTTTGAGCATTCATCAGATAGCAAACAGATACTATATTTATTGGGGACCTTTTATGGGTCAGACTCTCAGCAGACAGATGGTAGTAGGTTTCAAAAGTCTGGGAAAAGAAATATTTATGTGAGAAAAAATAAAGATTGACAGAAATTCAGGAGGCTTTCTGGGAACGTTTACATTTTGAAAGAGGTTTCACTGTTTTTCCAGCAAAAGAGGACAACTCTGATGGTGGAATTCCAGCCAGTGTGATATGTCAAGATAAGAGATGTATTTGGGGGGTGGGGTTCTCTTCCAAAGCCACTCAGCTCATGCACCTGTGGCAACGCTTTCCTTGTCATGGCAGGGGCCTTCCCAGTGGGTGGGCCTCATTGCCAAAATGTATTTGAAGCTTCATCCTCAGATAAGATGGGGATAGGGATCCTTGGGAGCTCCTTTGATGGGACTTGGCCTTTGCACAACTCTGAAGAAATGAGAGGAGAATAACTGGAAGAGCATGACTGGGTGGCACTTGCCCCATTAGTGGCCATCTGGGTGGTGGAGTAGGTGTTTCTAGGTGTGTCCAGATTGTCATGTTGACAAACACGTCAGTCTGCACCCACCCTGCTGTTTTCAGAGAAACCCTCTCCTCTTCCTGGTGTCCTTTGTTCTGGGGTTCAGCTCCCTCAGCTGTGACTCTGAGTGAACCTGGGCCCTAAGGAAGCCCTATGTCCCCACTCTGTCTCTCTGTCTAGAAACATGTCTGTAGGTGGGGAAGGAAAGGCAATAGAAGATCACTGATTTCAGAGTGTCAAACCACAGAGTGACTTCCTCCTAACTAGGTGGCCACAGCAGGTTGTCATAAGGTCCTTCCTGGGCCTCGGTTTCCTAATCTGAAAGTGAGAAAAAGAATAGAATCTTCATTAGAGGGTTGTCCGAGGATTTAAAAAATGCATACAGGTGCTTTAGCCCAGTGGTGAACGCTCAATTAATAGTAATTTGGGTGGTTATTAATGTCCTAAAAATTCAGGATATGGGATCACCTAATCCTTAGGGAGACTCATGGCTCTTGCATGCATCTGTCTCCCACTACCCTCTCCTTGGTCATCCAGAGTCTACTTTGCATATTTCTTGGGAAAGAAGTGGCTTTCTTTATGGGATAAAGTCCCCCATTGCAGGAGGGAATTCAGAGGGGTGGAACAGACCCGGGTGTTGGATTCTGATCTCTGTGGATGACTCACCCACTTTGGCTTGGAATCTGCCTTCACAAAATGGAGACAATAAAACATTTTCCCCTTTACTGCCTCACTCTTTTTTCAATTTATGAGGTTGGCGGGAGCACTGATTAGCCTGTGAACTCTCCTGGCCTCCCTTGGAGAATACCATCTGATGGTTGTCACTTATAGAATCGAAAATTTGTTTTCAAAGCAACCCTTCCTGATACCTGGAAGTGAAGACGTTATTCTATATTGACTTAGGCAGATGTAGGTGGAAATAGTATGAAACTCAATCTTGGAGAAACCAATAGTCCTAGAATTGATATTTGTGCCTGAATCCATGCAGTGGGATATGTGATTCTCAGGTTCTTGGCACTGGACAGTTTTGTTTAAAACTCTGTAGTTAGGAGCACAGGCTCTGGAGTTGGACTTAGGTTTGAATTCCAGCTCAATTCTTGCTAGCTGTGTGACTTTGGATGAGTTTACTTAATTGCTTTGTGTCTCAATTTCCTCATCTGTAAAATGGGAATAATGGTAGTACCTAACTCATGAGATTGTGAAGAGTGAATGAGTTAAAAAATCTAAAGCTTGTGGAACAGAGTGCCTTACAGACTGAGGGTTTAGTAAGTGTTTGTTTTATCTATCTATCTATCTATCTATCTATCATCTATCTATCATCTATCTATCTATCTATCTATCTATCATCGATCATCTATCAATAGCCTCATCATTTGGATTGAGCATTGCAGTGTAGAAGAAAGAATCTAGGATTCGAAACAGATCTTTCCAAGCCTGCCTGTACGACTCAGAAAATTTGAGATCTCTGGGCAAATACTATTCTTAAGTTTTCTTATTCAGTAATGGCTGAAAGCTGAAGATACTTAAATGGGCTGTATAAAATACAAAAACATCTTAAAAGTCTCAAAGACCTAAAAAGATAGGGTACCGGCTGAGATCTGGGAACAGATAGGAACTCAGAGAAGTGAGCCATACATTCAGGGCCACTTTTTGCTCAGGAATGCTTGGTGGTATCAAATAAACAGCTGAAATATTGAGCTGTCTTTTGGCAACCGGTCAGAGCTAGGAGAACTAAAGTAGGATTTGGAATTCCATCAAGGGTGGTGGTCCTGGTAAACCATTTCCATTTTTAGCTGAGACTCAAAAGTGCTGTGCCCGAGGAGAAAAGGTGAAGTGGAACTAAGTCAGCTCTAGCTCAGACTATAGCTGGCTAGTCTTTGAGTCATTAGAATGGCCCAGAAAACCACAGTCTTTTGAATTTGATTAAAATGTCCTGACTGGTTAGTACCCTCAGGTATTTGATAGAAGCTAGTGAGCTAATGAAAAAAAAATTTTTTTTGAAGAACATAACATCATTCTAGGCCTCAAATTATTTTAACAAATATGTTTAAAAATACAATATTCAACAAGACAACATGAGCAAGTGTCTACAGAAACAACAGACAACAGAAACAGACCCATATGGACTACCATTGTAAGAATGATCAGAGACCAACAATAAAATAACAATACTTATGATGTTCAGGGAGATACAACCTAAGCTGGAAAATTTGGTTAGGAAACAGGAAGTGATAAAAAGTGACATAGCAGGGGCGTCTGAGTGGCGCAGTCATTAAGCGTCTGCCTTCGGCTCAGGGCATGATCCCGGCGTTCTGGGATCGAGCCCTACATCAGGCTCCTCTGCTGGGAGCCTGCTTCTTCCTCTCCCACTCCCCCTGCTTGTGTTCCCTTCTCTCTGGCTGTCTCTCTCTCTCTGTCAAATAAATAAATAAATAAAAGCTTTAAAAAAAAGTGACATAGCAGAGTTTAGAAAGAACCAAATGGAAATTCTAGAACTAAAAAATATAAGAACCCAAACTAGGAATACAATGGATAGGTGTAACATCAGATTAGGCACAGCTAAAGAAAGGATTAACAGCATATAGTATAAGACAGGTAAAGAAAATCTCCAGAAAAAAAGGATAGAAAATCAAAAAGGTATGAACTACAGAAGAGGTAAGTGGAATAGAATGTCCAATTTGGGATTAATTAGAGCCTCAGAAGGAAAAACAGAATGGAATGGAGGTTGTATTAGAAGAAAAATGATTGAAAAATTTCCATAGATGAGGGCACATATCTCCACAGACACACGAAGCCCAGAAATGTCCAGACAGAATGAATAGAAAGAAATCAGACTCAGGATGCCTAATGGCGAAATTGCCCCAGTGGTTCCCTATTTCTGGAACATTCTTCCACAGTGCCCATTCTAGCTAAATCCTACCCACAAGTCACATCTTAATTTACATCTAACCTAAATTAAAATGCTTCATGTCTCACCTCCTCTCCCCAGTTCTGCGTTAGGTGGCTCTCCCTCTGTGCTCCTATAAGATTCCAAGCTTACTCGGATTTTTAGACTTAACTGTACTAGAAATTGCCACTTCATTTGGCTACATCGCACACCAGCCTGTGAGCTCTACAAGAGCGAGGAATGTGTCTTAATTGCTTATTGTTGATTTCTAGCACCCCAGCACAGAGGCTGGCACACACAAAAGCAGTAAAAAGTGTCAAAGAATGGAAGTCGCCTATACTCTTTAACCCTCAGTTTTCTCATCTGGAAAATGGGTACAATAATACTAATTTCCTGCATTCTTATATGGTTGTTAGAATTAAATGAGATAAAACATGTACCAGACATGTATTGACATAATAATGTTATGTATTTGGGGTGCCTGGGTGTCATAGTCGGTTGGGTGCCCGACTCTCGGTTTCAGCTCAGGTGATGATCTCAGGGTTGTCAGATTCAGTCCTGTGTTGGGCTCCACGCTCAGCATGGAGTCTGCTTGAGTTTCTCTCTCCCTCTCCCTCTGCCCTGCTCACTCGTGCTCTCTCTCTCTCAAATAAATAAATAAATCTTTAAAAAAACATAATGCTATGTATTTGACCTTCCTGAGCCTCTGTTTTCGTATTTACCCAATGGGGAAAATCATACCGGTAAAGTCATTTTTATTATGGCTAATATAAACTATCAGTCAGGTCATAGTTGACAGTGAGCAAACGGGAGTTCAATGGGCTTAAGGGAGACCAGGCTGATTTGTCATATTTCTACAGCCTGTCATTTCCTGTGCTGGGAACTGTATATTCATTACTTCATTTTGAAGTGGATGAGGGGCCCCTGGGTGGCGGAGTCATTAAGCGTCTGCCGTCAGCTCAGGGCGTGATCCCGGAGTTCTGGGATCGGGACCCACGTCAGGCTCCTCTGCTAGGAGCCTGGTTCTTCCTCTCCCACTCCCCCTGCCTGTGTTCCCTGTCTCACTGGCTGTCTCTCTCTCTGTGTCAAATAAATAAATAAAATCTTTAATAAATAAATAAATAATAAATAAAGTGGATGAAAGCGCGAGGCGTATAGTTCTTTTCTTTCCTGTTAGATGCCTGAGAGCTGAAAGCCTTGCAGGGACCCTATCACAGAAGAATTGTCCTGGGGGAAGAGGAAGTAAAAAGAGAAAAGATGTTTTATATTCTGGGCGAAGCTCTTGATTTCCAAGCTCCACTGCAAACGCTGAGCCCAAGGAGGAGAGAGATTACATTGCTGAGCAAGCTTCTTTACTTCTGTACCCCCAGCAATTAAAAAAAAATATTTTTTTGGACAATACAAATCTGCTATGTCCAAGGAGCCTAATATCCCTCTTCCTATAGTTTCTGATCTTCCCAGAAATAAACATCCAGTGCAGTAAAAAATCAGCATTTCTGGAAGGGTGAGAAGGGGCAGGGGGTCAAAATCTCATGAGGCTCATTTGATAGGATTCAAAGCCCCGTCCTCAGTTACGTTCAGCCAGAGACCACTTTGAGTCGGCCCTGCGGGACACATTCACTTCTCACAACGCTGTCGGGCTGGGTTAGCAAGTGCGGTAGCGCTGGATGCCGTCATGAATACACCCTCCAACTTCAGACGTTGCCCACAATCAAAGCTTGAGTTTCCTGACTTAGTCTGTGAAGGGGTGCTCCTGGGCAATGGAAGCTTTTCCTCCTTAAGGCGACTCAGAGTCCCAGGCCTGGCAGTGACACACATCACTTCCGTCCACATCTCAGTGGCAAAAATTTGTTTTTGGCTGCATCTGGGTGCAGGAGGGACTGGGAACTGCGTTCCATGGTAGGTCCGTTGCCTATTAGGAACAGCTTCCTGCTCTGGAAGAGGAATTGTGGATTTTCGGTGGGCAGCTGGTCACCCCTTTTGTAAAAATCTTCTTAATCGTCATCATAATCCTCATTGTTCTCATTTCTGGGTGGGGCCACAGAGGCCCCCGTGCTTAGGTAACTTATCCCAGGTCTGTGGCTAGGAAGTGGTGGAGGCAGGATTTGAACCCAGGTAGTGCGCTTGCAAATCCCACGTGCTTGCCACCACATCCTGCCAGCTCACAGTGATGAAGGAGACCTAGGGCCCACTGAAGTCAGGGGAGCCTGGGTGGCTCATTCGGTTAGACATCTGCTTTCAACTCAGGTTGTGATCCCAGGGTCCTGGGGTCAAGCCCCGTGTATGCAGTGTATGCACGTGCTCGCTCGCTCTCTCTTTCAGAGAAATAAATAAAATCTTTGGAAAAAAAAAAAAAGGAAAAGGTGACATCAGACACGTCCCTGAAATTTTATTTTCAGGAACAAAGCCTTTGAAAAAAAGCTAAAAAAGTACTTGAAAACGAGTACTTTCACAGTGCTCCAAAGTCGAAGCTCAAATGCCACCTTCTCGGAGGGGACTTCCCTGCTCCCCTTGCCTTCCAGCCACCCTGAACCCCAAGGCCCTCTGTTTTGTATGCCTTTATAACCTCTGTCGTTTCGTCATAGTCACCTTCTGAGATCAGACACACATTTGTTTCCTGGTGGATTGACGATCTCCCCAGCCAGCATATCAGCTCCCGGAAAGCGGTTTACTATTTTCCCATGATAAATGCATAATTAATTTTTTTTTTGAGGTTAGGCATCAAGTCAAGTGGTGTGTATGTTTTTAAAGTATAACTTAAAATGACAGGCAAATGGGGACATCCCAGTGGCTCTAGCTGTTGCAAAATAAAGACTAATTTAAATAAAGTGTGTGTCTATGCGTGTGTAAGATGTTATGATTAACTAAATACAAAATACAGAAATTAGACACTCACTTCTTTGCATAAATCTACTCCAAGGGGGTCAATTTGACCTCAATTTCTTTTCCTCTAACTGAAAAAAAAAAAAAAAAAAAGAGTGATGTTTGCCTGGGGAGCTGTAGGTGTGGTGGAATCATCAGATGTCCTCTCCTCTCAGGATACTTCTGGGTCGTGCTTTTGCAGCCGGAGATTTTACAGGGGACACTTAGGGGCTTGGGATCCATTTTACTTCCGAGATCTTATCTCTAGGTCTGGGTCTCTCCTGAACTTCGCTGATACGTACAGTTTTATTCCTTCCATCTTCTCAAAAAAGAGAATGAATCCAGAACCCCAGGCAGCTTCCTGGGACATCAGAGCAGTACCTCGTTCAAAGCACAGACGTGCTCTCGAGGAGGGCTGAGAGCCATGCTTCCCAGCTGCTATACAGGGGCGCCAGCTTGCAACAGCAGTCACGGCAACGTTCTGGGTCTTGTTAACCGTGAGGAGTTTCGTTCTTTCTCAACGACCTTGGCCAGCTTCAGTAATCAATGGTCGCTCCCTGCCAACCCAGCTTTGCTAATAAAAGTTACTCCCATTTATAGAATGTGCATCAGGCCGTAAACTGGGTAGTTTATACCCATCACCTTGCCAGGTGGTGTCTCTGTGTTTTGCAGATAAAGAGAACTCGGACGAGGTGAGCTCTCTCGCCCAGGGTCACACATTCGGGAAGCAGAAGAGTCAGGATTCTAACCCAGCTCTGTCTGATTCCAGAGCCCCTTCACTTGGGTCGCTATGCCTCGTTGTCCCTATGGTTTATGGTTATCTGTCTGTTTTGTAGTTCTGTTTACAGGCAAACTTTAAACTCATCAGGGTCAGGAAGATTTTCACCATCAAAGGAATTGGGTGTTTTTGTTTGTTTGTTTTCTTGGTGTGTGTTTGTTTTTGGTTTTGGTTGCCTGCGTTCTAGGGCTCCTGCCATGTCGTTTTCTACCACTCATAAATTAGAATTGTCCGAAAAACTTGGAGATGAATATAACCAGAGAATCCTGAGACCATGTCATTGCCTTTATCTGAAAATGTGGGCTTTTTGTTGTGATGGTGGAAGGGATGGAGGCTCAGGACCCTCTAGAAGCTTTTCTTTTTTTTTTTCTTTTTCTTTTTTTTTTAAAGATTTTAGTTATTTATTTGACAGAGACAGCCAGCGAGAGAAGGAACACAAGCAGGGGGAGTGGGAGAGGAAGAAGCAGGCTCCCAGCAGAGGAGCCCGATGTGGGGCTCGATCCCAGCACTCTGGGATCACACCCTGAGCTGAAGGCAGACGCTTAATGACTGTGCCACCCAGGCGCCCCATCTAGAAGCTTTTCTTGATGCTCCTGCCCCTCCCCCAAAGTTCTGGACAGAACTAGCGCCCTGTGTCTGGCACCAGGGAGCTGACAGCGGATGAAGTGTTCTGTTCAGCCTTGACGTCTGCCTGTCCAGATACGAGAGCCGTCTTGTCATCAGGGTGCTCTGCCTTGGGTCCCCAACAAAGGAGTCTGGGTTTTTCTAGCACCATGGTTCTTCCTCTGTTGCTTCCTACATTTATCCATTTATCCAGGACCCATTTGTGGGACCTCTCCAGCCACAGGTAACGGAGAGAGTGCCAGCACAGAGACGCCCAGCCTAGCGCACAGAGGCAGATAGTGAGTCTGCATATTTAATAGCAAGAAACTGAAAATGTATGAACAAAAGCCATATGTATCAACAGGGATGCATTTTCAAAAATAGAATGTTTTTTTTTTAAAGATTTTATTTATTTATTTGACAGAGATAGAGACAGCCAGCGAGAGAGGGAACACAGGCAGGGGGAGTGGGAGAGGAAGAAGCAGGCTCATAGCAGAGGAGCCTGATGTGGGGCTCGATCCCAGATCGCCGGGATCACGCCCTGAGCCGAAGGCAGACGCTTAACCGCTGTGCCACCCAGGCGCCCCCCAAAATAGAATGTTTAATAAGGTATACAAGTCACAGGATGAGAAAGCCAGTTTGGTGTCATTTATTATAAAGCTAAAAATGCTAAATAATCCTGCATACTGTGTGATCTAAACCTAGCTACGATAACCACCAGATTTACGAGAATGGCTACCTCAAGGAGACAGGGCGCCCACTGGGGAGGGGCGTACTCGGGGCTTCAGTTGCATACGTGACATTTCATGTCTCGAGGCCGCAGTGGTAGGCAGGCTAGTGTACGTGCACATGTTTGTTATCATTAATATTTCATTTTAAAAGACAGGCTTAAAAAATACACATATGTGTATATAATCCCATCTTGAATTTGTATTTAAAAGTGCAGTTATGGGGCGCCTGGGTGGCTCGGTCGTTAAGCGTCTGCCTTCGGCTCAGGGCGTGATCCCAGAGTGCTGGGATCGAGCCCCACATCGGGCTCCTCTGCTGGGAGTCTGCTTCTTCCTCTCCCACTCCCCCTGCTTGTGTTCCCTCTCTCGCTGGCTGTCTCTCTCTCTCTGTCAAATAAATAAATAAAATCTTTAAAAAAAATAAAAGTGCGGTTATGTTTGTCAGACAGAAAAGGTGGGAGGAAATATTAGGTTAAACCACATGGGATTGTCCCTTTCGTAGATTAGAAAGGGCTAGTTATCAGCGATCTCATATGGTTCAAGCCCATACGCACGAACATGGCTACAATCGCTACCTCTGAGAGGGATCGTGGATGATTTTTTTCCTCTGCTATTTTTTAATGTCAACATTTTCTCCCATGCGCATGCTGTATTTTTCACGTCTGAAACATCACCACGTGCACTGTTTGAGAGGCAAGAGAGAAAGCTGTCTTTCTGCTGCCCCCTTGTGTGCCTCCAGCACAGGGCTCCTCTTCCCTTCCCCGGCGGGGCTGATGGGGCTGCGGGGCACAGGCCTCGTGCAGGTGCTGATGCTGTAGGTAGATCACGCAAGGGTCACTCGAACAACAGACCCTGTGGGCAGTTAGGATCTCTGGCACAGAGACACCAAACAAAGAAATTGTCATGGAACCGTAAAGATAAATCCCGCCCCTCAAAGACTGGCAAAGTCATCGAATGAATGTGACCATCTAAAATCTAGCCCTGGTATAGAAGCCCCCATTCCCACACTCTTCTCTCCCCATCAAGGGCCATTGATAAAACAAGAAATCCAGCAAGGGTCACACAAAACCGGAAACTGATGCCTTTCATTCCCCACGAGAGCAGTGAATGTTCTATTTCGTTGCTAGAAAAAAAAAAAAAAAGCCCGGAGGATATTAACTACTCCTTTTACATAGATAAATAATTTAGTATATATGTTTCAGTATGTTGTAGTACATATTAGAGAGTCATTTAAGGGAAAGCGGACAGATTGGACAGTGGGGAGGTAGGACAAAAGAGAAGTAAGGGAGAGAGGGGGAAAGGAAACCGGTATTTACTGAATTAGGTAACTACCTGTTAGGGTCACGATCACAATGTCTCAGAACAACTCTGCGAGGAAGCCGTGACAACCTTCATTTTCCAGAGGAAGCTGGAGCTTTGGAAAGATGACAGAAAACACCGCTGGTCGCACGGGTCTAAGAGCAGCAGAAATGGAATTGGGATTTATTTCAATCTGACCACTCCCAAACTCTTTTCCTTTTGGTCCACCAGATGCTAAGTGGGTGAGACAAAGGGGCCCTCACCGGAAGTCCAGAGGAAGAGGATAAGGTCCGGGAGGGGGAGCAGGACAGACAGAGGGAGGCAGCGGGACCAACCAGCACTGGAAGCAGGAGCCACAAATGGAAAAAGAGACAAAGGAGTGACAAAGCCCCCCATCCCCACCGCCCCGTGTGCGTGCACATATGTGCGTGTATACACACACACACACACACACACACACACGGACAACAACATAAAATAAAAGATGCAGAAATAAAGAAGGACCGAGAGAAAAGAAATTTGAAGGAAAGAATAGATTTTGTTAGTCCAGTAAAAATAATTTAATTAATGTAATTATATACATCGTACACAATTACACTGCCCTCATTTTAAAAAAAATAACCTATAAAAATAAGTTCTCTTTCACTCTTCCCTCCTTCCTTACTCTTACCAATTTGGCATTTATCTTTCCAGACCATTTTTTTTTTTACATGTTTCAGTCCACATATATATCTGCAGAAAACATAGTTCTTCTCTTTTGTTTTATGTTATTTTTGTGTGTCAGGTAAAAGCTACTTGGAACGCATTGTTCTGCCTTTGCTTCAACCACGTGTCCAAGGAGAGCTGTGTATGTGAGTTTCTAGACCAACCTCATTTCCCTCCCCCTCATCCTTTTAAACCGTTGCAAAGTATTTGATAAACGGCTGCTTCGTAATTTTAAGAAGCCGTTTTCCTATGGATGGGTATTTACGTTGTTTCTAATTATTGGCTTTTACATACCATCCTGCCTTAAACATCCGTGGGTATATAACTCCTGGCCCATGGTTCAAGATTTGTTTTAGAATGGGTAATGAGATGTGGTATCAGGGTCATGAGGCATTTGAAACGCTACCAGGGACTGTCCCATTGCCTCCAAAGGGGCCAGACCAGTTTTCCTCCAAACTGCAGTGTGTGAGAGTTCTCATACCCTTCGTGGTATGTTCTGACAACTCCTAAAGCTGCATTTCTTCACTAAAATTCTGCTAATCACCCTTTAAAAAAACCTAATTTGCAAGTAGTCCCCCTTATCGATGGTTTTGCTTTTGGCAATTTCAGTTACCTGCAATCAACCCCAGTCCAGAAGCAGGTGATCCTCCTGATGATGTTAATGGATTGTCAGAAGGTCAACAGCCGACTAAGGATACGTCATACGCCTGATCATTCACCTTCACCTCACTACATCCCATCACACGGGTATCTTATCATCTCGCGTCATCACGAGAAGAAGGGCGAGTACAAGCTATTTTGAGAGAGAGAGAGAGGAACCACATTCACATAATTTTTCAAAAAAGATTTTATTTATTTATTTGAGAGAGAGCGCACAAGTGGGGTGGGGGGGGAGCAGCGGAGGGAGAGGGACAAGCAGACTCCCCCAGCTGAGCAGGGAGCTCGATGTGGGGCTCGATCCCAGGACCCTGAGATCATGACCTGAGCTGAAAGCAGAAGCTTAACTGATTGAGCCAGCCAGGCGCCCCTCACATCACTTTTATTACAGTATTTTTTATAATTGTTCTATTGCATTATACGTTATTATTGCTGATCTCTTTCTGTGTCTAATTTATAAATTAAACTTTACCATACGTTTGTGTGTATAGGGACAAACATAGTATATATAGGGTTTGGTACTATCTGTGGTTTCAGGCACTTGCTGGGGTCTTAGAATGTGTGCCCCCAGCAGAGAAGGGGGGACTCCTCTACTGTGTGCCACCCAGTAAGGTTTCATGAGTCTTCGAATCAAGTCTGATGAAGTTGGTAGAGTGTCCGTGTCGCACCCCTTTGGCCTTTCGATGTAACATATAAGCAGTCTTCCTTTGCACTCAAAGGGAGACATTGTCTAATACACTTGTCTGCTGAGAGAAGACCAACTAGCTCGTTCAAAATGCTAGGCGTGGGCCGAAAGGCCACGGGCCTCTGGAAGAAACGAATTTTACGAGAAGGGCAAGTGTTTGCATTTCGGTCACTATTTCTACATGCTCTGCATTTCCATATGTTTCGTGAAGACAAGCCGTCGTCCTCTTCTGGTTTCGGCAGTTTGCAATGCCAGGCTTTTTGCCTCGTTCTCACGAGCTTTCCGTCACAGAGGAACGATCAAGCAACTTCGTGAAGCTGATGGGCCTGGGGCTTTAGGTTTCGATTACTGTTTACAGCTCTCCCTCCCATCCCCACGCTAGTGTGGCCGTTCGACAGAGTAGCAAACTGAGGTTCAGAAGTTCAGTCACTCACCTAAGTGAACCCAAGGTGGAGATCCAGGCCTAGCAGGCTCTAAATCGTTGTGATCCACTTTAACACAGAAAAGCTTAAATAGAAAATCGGACAGCAGTGGTATGCGACAACACGGCCGGTAGAAAGACCGCCTCAGCAACGAATGTGGGACGCATAAGAGAGTTAACAACGAAATGAATGCATGTGTTATGCAGAGTTTTGTGCAGTTCATGAGAAGTTATGTGTACTGTGGTCTAATACAGTGATTAAGAGCATATAGTCCTGGGACACCCAGCCGACCCAGACGGTCGAGTGTGTAACTCTTGATCTCGGGGTTGTGAGTTCAAGCCCCATGGTAGGTGTGAGGCCGACTTAAAAAAAAAAAAAAAAAGAACATATAGTCTGGAGTGAAATGGCCTGGCTTCGAATCCTGGCTCTGTCACTTTGTGACTTTGGGCAAGTTACTTAACCTCTCTGTGCCTCAGACAGTACATACTTCAATGGGTTGTCGTAATAATTAAACAAGATAGTATTTGTAAAGCAATGAGAACAATGCCGGGCATACGGTAACAACACAGAAGTTTGTCATTTCTGTCCTGCTGTTGCATTTGGTCTTTGCTGTTATTGCTGCTATTTTACAGAGAAGCAAAAGGAACTTGGGAGGTGGAGGAACTAACCCAAGATCACGGCATCTGTCGGTGATAGACCCGGGCCAGAACCTGGGTCTCTGCCATCCTGTTCAGGGGGTTTGCACTCCCAGCACTGCCTCCACCCCTTACTAAACACAGCAGAGGGGGTCATCTAAGACCTCGGAATGTCTGTGCAAGAAAAGGCAGGTCCAGGCACAATTCACACTCTTTCTTCCTGAGAACAAAAGAAGGATCTGTAGTGGAAGAATTTCAGGAACTTCAGTGAAGCATGTGAAACATTCCAAGACAAGTCAGTCCAGTTCCCTTCTGTGTGCTTTCACTAGCATGTGAATCTATCTTTCCCATCTCCCTCACTTCCCCTCCATCCTAGACGAGCGTCATGTCCTAGACCCAGAATCAGATCACCGTTATCCGTCTTTGGAGCCTCCTATATGACATCCGCCCTCTGACCCATTCTCTTCACCAAAGCCAAAGACAGATTTCTAGACATACACCCGATCATGTCTGTCCCCAGGATGGCCCCTCACGGCTCTAAGGACTTGGGCTGAGCCCCTTCCTAGGCCTTATGAGATTGGGCTGGAGCTGGGCTTTCCTTCCACTTCCTGCTCAAGCCCTCATCCTTCCATTAGACAGAATTTCCTTCAGTTCTCAAAACTGAGGATACTGTCCCTTCCCTCTGAACTCTTTCAGTCTGCCCAAGTCCTTCTCACCCTTTCAGCTTCAGCCTGGCACTCAGCTCTTCCCAGAAGCCTTTTCGCATCTTTCACTCTACTTTTTCCCCTGATGGCATCTATACCTCCTCCTTGATAGCATTTCTCATACAGTATTATAATTGCTGTGTCCTTGTCTATATGTCCCATTGGAACCTAGGCTTCCTGGGGGCAATCCCCCTGTTCTTTGGTTTGGGGTTCCACCGGGCACCCGGCACAGGGCCTGAGATGAGAGTTACTGATGGAAGAAAAATACTGATGCTGGTTGAAACTGGGCATGCAGATGCTACTTTTGGCCATGACCCAAGAAGAACTTGTAGGTAGAGTGAGAAGATAATTATTACGGACAGAAACATTAGGAACATTCCCAGGGATGGCGAGATTGGTTTAGAGGGCCACGAGAAGAAGGCAGTAGCATGACTATGGGAAGGGAAGGAGTTAAGAAGAGGGGCTGAGATGAGGGACGAGAGGGTGTTAAGGTCACGGAACAAGGAGGCCATTAGACCGAGGTGGCTGTAATGCCTTGTAACTATATAAGCGAACCTAAGCCAGTGTCAATGCACTCAAATCCCAGAGAATGAAACTGAAGAACCAAGCACAGTCAAATAGGTTTTCCCAAATAAGTCAAGGGCTCACGCTATAGCCAATCAAATAATTTCCTTGCTTAGCTTCCTGTCTTCTTCCTGTCTATAAAATCCTCTCCCCTAGCTCCTGTTGGAGGAGCGCCCCCAGCCACCTTTGGTTTGGGACTGCTCCATTCCAATGATGTATGCTCAAAATAAATCCTCGAAAATGTTGATGTGTCTCAGTTTGCCTTTTAACAAAGGGATTATTGCAGGAGACAGGAGGTTACAGATGGGGTTAGGTACCAGAGTAGATGGGTGTGAATTGGAGTGATCAACAATCCAGGTTTACCCAGGACTGTCTCGGTTTTAAAATTGCAAGCCCTACGTTTCAGGGAACCCTTAGTTCAAGGCAACCCTAGGTGGGTCACCCTAGATTGGAATTCAGATTCCCGTAGTTGCCAGAAGTTTTGCATAAGGGCAACCTCTCCCTTGAGTTATGAGAACGGTAGAGAGGGGAAGGATTAAATAAACAAAACGTATGGGCTTTGGAACCAGGGCAAAGCTCTGCTTCTTTGCTGTGTGATCTTGAAATTCCTTAACCTCTCGGTTCCAGTTTCCCGTAATATGGGGAATAATTAAACACGAGTGAGTCATATGAACGGGCCTACCCCAACTGTAGGCTCATAAGTAGAGTTAAAAGTTTTTAGTTTCCTTTCTTTCCTTACTTTAGTCACTGCTCTGGTCTCCCACTTTTCAATCCTCGGTTTCTCTCCTTGACCTTTCCCTGCCTCGTTCTCGGCTGTCACCTGCTCCTCACTAAGAGCACCACCCACCGCCGGGGGGGAAGAGCGGAGCCAACAAAGGTGGGTGCCCCTCTGGCTCTCCCAGGCGAGCTCTCTATGGTGCCTGCCAACAGAGCCGCGTGGAGCTGGAGGTGGGAGGGGGCGGGGCCCGTCACGTGAACCGGGCGCCCGGCGCGCGCGCAGGCGCGGTGTCCGCGTCGCAGTCGCCGGGCTTCGTCGCCCGCGGCGCTTCGCCTTCTTGGCACCTGAGACGGCCCTCCGGCGGTCAGGCTTTCCCTCTTGCAGCTGCGGGCCGCGACTCGCGGCCATGTCCCGAAAGCAGGCGGCGAAGGGCCGGCCGGGCAGCGGCAGCCGGAAAGCCGAGACCGAGCGCAAGCGCGACGAGCGGGCGGCGCGCCGGGCCCTGGCCAAGGAGCGGCGGAACCGGCCGGAGTCCGGAGGCGGCGGCGGCTGCGAGGAGGAGTTCGTCAGCTTCGCCAACCAGCTGCAGGCCCTGGGGCTGAAGCTGCGGGAGGTGCCGGGGGACGGGTGAGGCGGGCCCGGGAGCGCGGGAGGCGGCGCCGGGGGACGCGCCGGGCATGGCGACCGTCGCCCGTTCTCATCCACTCATTCATTCAGGCGGCGCCAAGCGCCACCGCTTCCCAGTGCGAGCGAGGGGTGGGGGGGGTCCCTCCCCTCGGGACGCTCGAGTAATCCCAAATTGTCCTAATGATGGTAGAGGCCGCTAGGAAACTGTGCAGTGTTCCTAAGAGACAGCACTGGAGCAGGTCTCCTTTAGATCGGTGCCCAGGAAGGCCTCTTTGAAAGGTGACATTTAAGCTGAGACCTGGAGGAATGAGATGGAGCCGGTCCCTCGAAGAGCAGGACAGCACTTAGGGCAGTCAGAATGACGCTGAGACAAGGAGAAAGAGGCGAAGCCCGACTTCGTATAACACTCTGTCCCTTTCGAGTTCTTACTGTTGGGTGTTGACCTCCTTTTCCACTTGGGAAATTAGGTCTTTGAGGGCCTGTTGTTTACTGAGCTGAAGGTAACTTCTCTAGTTCTGACTTCTGTGGGCCTCAGTTTCTCCTCTGATGCTTGCCCGAGCTTGTTTGGGGCTTAGACTGGAATCTAGGGCCAGCTTTTTTTAGGGAACACGAGCTAAATAAGTGGGATGGGAGGGGGAAAATGGGGAAAGGGAAGGGGATATGGATCCAGAATCATGGATGACAGAAGGAAAAAGAGGAGAGGGGAGAACAGTTAGCGTCCTCATTGCAGGGGTAGGTCAGAGGGAGTCTGGTTCCCAGGGTGTGTCACTCTGAAAGAGACTGTATTAATAACAGCCTGGCTGCTGCTGTTCTTCGCTTCATTTGAAGGCTCAGAAAGGGCAGAGGAAGGACTAAGATTAAGTTAAAGACCATATAGAATTGCCTTACTTACTAAGTGTGGAAAAGAGGGAAGAGAGTGGTTTTTTTTTTGGATTTCACATTACATTGTAGTTTATTCATCGAGACTGTTTATGAACTGGCCCTAATTTATCTTTCCCATCTTTCCCACATATGTTCAGTGCTTAGACACTTGGCTTTAGAGCTTGGTTGCATTTTACTCACCATCACCTAGCATAGTGCCTAATACATAGAGGGCATTCAGTGCATTTTTGTTGTATGAGTGAATGATAAAAATATCATGGAGGCCAACTACAACCTCAGCAGGGCCTCTCAAAGGGACGTTTTCTTAGTGGAGTCACTCCCATTAAAGACTTGCTTTGCTGTGTCTTGGTTTTAGCCTAGTACTTTGCTTTCATCAAATGTAGTTGATTAACTATTCTGGGCCTTACTTATCTCAATCAAACTTACAAGCACAAGACACTGCTGTATAAACCAGAATACCTTACAGTTGAATATTTTACACTGGGATTGTGGTGGGGCTGTTCCGTGGAAATGATTGGATTGCTTGTGTCTGTTTGACTGGACATGGTATTCCCAGTGTCAGGGTGTCCAGGAAACTGAAGTACTCAACAGAAGGTTGCTTCTGAGCAGGAATTGTAGCACGGGGAACTATAAAATCTTGAGGGAGCTTTCATAATGCTATGGGAAGCTTTGAGGATACTACCTCCACTCCGCTCCTCCCCCAAGAGAGTTAATTCAGCAAACATTCGTTGAGCAAGAGCTGGGAATCCATTAATAACTAAGATACTTAAGGAGTTCACAGCCTAGTAAGAGGTAAATGAATAAGCGAGCTCAAACATTTTGGCCTAGGGGCTCCTTTCCACTCCTAAAAGTTACTGAGAACTCCAAAGAGCTTTTGTTTATGTGCGTTATAGCTATCAATATTTGCTGTATTTGAAAGTAAAACAGAAAAATTAGAAACACAAGACTACACAAACACACATTCCATTAACTGTCAGAGTGATAACCTTATGTATCAGGTAGGCTCTGGAAATCACTGTATACGTGTGAGAGAGTGAGAGTGCGCAAGGTAAGTAACATCTTAGTTTTGATCTCAAGAATACCCTGAAAGGGGCCCAGAGCTACCTTCCCCTCCCCCAAACTGGGCCCCACTTTGAGAATGGATGATATAAATAATTACGGTTTGGTCTGTTTTTAACAGTGACTGATTATGGTACTATTGAGAAGGAAGTGGCCGGCACTCCCTGAAGCGATCAGAGAGGCCTTCTCATTCATTCAGCCAATGTTCAGTGAAACTTACACTGTGCCAGACGCCTCTCAAAGGAGGTCATACTCAGACTGGGTCATAAAGGACCAATAGGAATATGCCAGGAGAACATTCCAGGCTGAGGAGTAATATAATACCTATAAAGGCACAGGAACGCATTAATTTTGAGAGACCTGCGAGTTGTTTAGGATGCAGGAGTATCAGGGTCCAGGGTGAAACACTGGCAGAGAGGCTGCAGAGGCCAGAGGCCAGCTTGACTGGAATGTTCATGTCTCTCCCTTCTGAGGTCCCTATTCTTGAGACAATGTTAGATAAAATGATAATGATAATTCCTTGTGTGTGGGTTCCATGAAGCCCACCCCTTTCTGTTCACACATTCTTTCCATGGGGACCATGAGACGGGCTGTGGCTCAGCCCTCTAGTATTGTGGCGCTTTTGGACGTGATGACGACAGGCTTTATCACTGTGCAGTGGATGGTGTTCCCTGTGTATGTGATGGCTTAGTAGGTATCAGCAGATTCTTTATTAATATTTATTGAGTACTCTTGGTGAAATATAATAAAGTTAAGGTAATATTAAAGTTGACAGCCTCCATTCTTCTGTCTTTCCATTCTGGTCTGATTACAATATTGAGTAGCCTTGCATAGCATCTTGCTTTGGAGGCGTATCCATTGTAGGCGGTATGGTACTGTGGCATCCTGGAACCTCAGGGCGCTTGGGGATAAGTTAGCTGGTATCCTCTAATGTAGCCTTTACGTGAGTTGAGTCAATTTAGCATAGATTAATCACAGAGCTACTTATGGGGTTTTGTCATGCGTCATAGGCCACCTTCGGATTGTCATGTTGTCTGGAGGGTGGACCCACATAAATTAGATTCAATTTCAAAACAAGAAAGAAATATTTTAACCTTGGTGTTGTCCTTAAAAACATGATTGGCTGTAGTGCGAAAAGAATCTCTAATTGGATTAGGCAGTACAATGTTAGCATCTGTCTGAACTGTATCTAGTTGCATCTTACTAAATGTCGCCCGCGATTCCATTACTAATTAGTAGTGTTCTACAGTTAAAACACTAAAGAATCACTAATTTTAACCATTTATCTCTGTGCTAAACAAGTTATTTTATTTTTTAATTTTTATTTTGCTTTTAGAATCCTAGGATTTTGGTGATGGAAGGGTACTCACACATCACCTTGTGTAGTTATCCATTAGTACCTGCATCCTGTGTACAGCAGCTCTGCGTCCGGCTCACTGGTTTTCAACCTTGCTGGCACAGCAGAATCACTTAGGGAACTTTGGAAAAAGTACAGTGTCTGGGCGTCTCCTAGGTCAGCTGTACCAGAGTCTCAGGCAGTGGGACCTGGTTATTGAGAACCTTTAAGATGTCCACAGGTGGTTCTGATGTGCAGCCATGATCTCAAACCACTGAGTTAGAGTCTAGATTCTAGGCTAGTGTCTCTCAAACTTTAGAATGCAACAGAATCATTTGGAGGAGCCAGATTGCTGGATTTTAACCCCAGAATGTTTGACTCGGTAGGCCTGGGGTGAGGCCTGAGAATTTTCATTTCAAACAAGTTTTCAAGTAGTTAGGGATCACACTTTGAGAATCAGTGATCTAGACCAGTGCTGGTCCAATAGAAATAAAACAGGAACCAATATGTAATTTAAAATTTTTCCATTAGTCATATTAAAAAGAAACAGGTGAAACTACTTTATATATATATGTCACTATATGTTAAAATATTATCATTTTGACATATAATCAATATAAACATTTTTAATGAGATATTTTACGTCTTTAAAACGCTATTTAAAATCCAGTATCTTATCCTTACAATGCGCCTCAGTTTCAATTAACCACATTTCACGTGCTCGTGAAATGTCACACGTGGCTAGTGGCTACCATTGTGTACAGCACATATGTAGACAGTTACTGTAGATTGCCAACAGGTAGGAATTTTCAAGATCCTTTGTTTATAACCTATTTTCTTAGAGCTAAAATTTCCTTTCATTTGCCCGAATCTGTGTCTGTGGAGCCCCCATGTTTTAGCTTTGTACAAATAACAGCATCCCTTTCACCATGACACACAGTTGGAGGTAGCTCTCATGTCCTGCTGAGCCCGCTTTAGGCTCAGCACTAGTTCTTCATGTTCTTCATATTACATAGTTTAAAGCCACTTCTCATCGGAGCATGTCTGTCTTACAATGTGGTACCCAGAATCGTATCTAGTAGTAGCTGTGGTCTGACCTCAAAGAGGACAAGACCTGTCCCTCCCCCACCCCCACCCCGCCCTTTCTGCCCATTTACTACTATGATTGCAGCCTTGGAGGCCATTAGTTCTTTCAGTGGCTGTTACAATACTGTCTCCTCCTAAACTATTATCCAGCACTCAGAACTCTTACACGCTACTTACATAATTGCTTATTTTTGTGAACTCATATGCAAGACCTTACGTATATCCTGATAGTGCAGTGGTTCTCACGTGGAAATGATTTTGACGCCCCCAGGGGACATTTGGCGATGTCTGGAGACAGTTTTGGTTGTCCCAATAGACAGGGAGGATGGCAGGGGGGGTGCCACTGTCACCCAGTGGGTAGAGAACAAGAATGCCCCTAAACATCCTACGGCATACAGTGCAGCCCCCACAACAAGGACTCACCCCCAAATGTCAATAGTGTGGGTGTCGAGAAGCCCTGCTGTAGTGTAATGGGGAGGGGGTGGGCTCAGGAAACAGTCGGGATCTCCTAGAGGGCCTTTGGGGACTGGTCACATTGTTCTTGTGGGTATCAGGAGTGCTCTTGCTGGGCTCCTGGAGGCTGCCCACTGCACTAAGGGTGTAGTGTTTGTTCACTTTTCTTGTGTCACTCTTGTGTAACTGTCAGAAAAGAAAGCGATTTGTCTATCTTGATTTTTCATTTTGACTACTTATTTTTAGTAAGGTCAAGGAGAGTTTGGCTAATATAGACAAATATATTAAAATATGTTTAATAGTTACTCCTAATTCTACTATTTAGGGGTAACTACGGCTAACCTTTTGGTGCCCGGGTTTGACTCCTGGGCCCACCATCTACTGACTTTGTGACCATGGGTAAGTTACGCAAGGGGGATAGTAATAGCACCTGTCCCAGAGAGTAGTGAGGACTAAACACATCTAATACATATCAAGTGCTTAAACAGTCCGTGGCACCTCGTAAGAACTATGTAAGTGATGGTTTTAGTGTTCACATACATATATAGTGTGCAGATGGACATGGTCAAGCTCACGCAGCATATGTAGTTCTGTCCCTGTTTTTTGGTTGTATGGAGAGTCAGATGCCCAACCGACTGAACCACCCAGGCCCCCCCAAATCACACCTCTTAAACTAGATTCAAGAATAGACTGACTAGTGGTGGCAGATACTAAGGGTTTGAAGAAGTTTGAGAGAAAAGCTTAAAATTGAGAACATCTTATCCATTAGCTTACTTTTTTCCCTGTGGGTGAAAAAAGATGGCTATTGTTATATTTTAGCAAAAGACACCTCAGTGTAGTATATATAAATGCTATATTCCAGTTGGTTCTAGAATCTTGCCCCAAATTGATGCATAGTTTCTTGGTTTCTAATTTATAGAATCTGCATTCTTTAAATACTCTCCTCCCCCTTTGCAAAAAAAAAAAAAAAGTATACATCCTTATATGTTTGAAGAGATTCCTGCCTTCTCCATAACTTTCTGTTGAAAACTCAATTTTGTGAGTTGAAAACAAAAAACCTCTTTCTCCTGAACATTTGGGTCTGAAGTTCTGGAAGTGATGAGTTTATATTTGGCAATGAGTTTACTCTTCATTTGGAAGAGCGAACAGTTTGGTGTGAAACTAGGCAACTGTTGGGCTTCAGAATGGCTTATTGCCTTAGTTTGGTGTTTGTCTTCTTTCAGTTTCCGTGTGTCTGGGCTCTGTGTTTGTGATACAGTTTGGATTTTTAGAAGCCTTTGAGGGGTTTCCAAATAAAGATAGCTCTTAGAGTTTATCACCAGCATTTTAATTTGAGAAACAAAAAAAATGGTGTTTAAAGTTTCCATTTGGCAGGAATAACAATGGCATTGTGGCTCCCTGGGTGGGAGGAGAGGAGCCAAGGAGGGAGAGTGTCCTTGCACGTACAACCCATGGGCTTTCCTTCTCGTAGTCTTCTCCACTATGTTTGTAGGACTCAAACAGGATGTAGAGTTCAATTGCTTGTATTAGGAGCTTGACAAATTGCTATCTTTTGGGTACTCTTTGTTAGATGAATGATTAGTTAGCTGGGCAGCTGTAGCCGAGCTCTTTTCAGAAAGAGGCAGTAGATACGTTACTACTTTGGAAGGGGCTCTGGGAATCGTAGTCCTTAGGTGTGGAACGGCCTGTCTGGACCTTGCCTGCAGGTGGTTAGCATATCACCACCTCCATGTGTTGACACAGCTGAGGCCTGACGAGTTTACTGTCCGTCCTGAATCAGCCAGCTGCTGATGGTGGGGAACGAGGTCCTAGTTTGTTGCCTCTCAGGAAGGCGATGTGCTTGAACGCCTGCCCTGGTGCTCTCCCCACGGTGTTCACGAAGAATCCTGGACTGAGTTGAGGCTTTATCTCCAGGGGAAGGACTTCCATAGGTGGCCTCGCACGAAGCATCATTGTTTCAGATGAACTGAGTTCATTTTTAAAAGGTCTTGACCAACATTTTTGTTTTGATAGCAATTGCCTGTTTAGAGCCCTTGGTGACCAGTTGGAGGGACACTCACGAAATCATCTCAAGCACCGACAAGAGACAGTGGATTACATGATAAAGCAGCGGGAAGATTTTGAACCCTTTGTAGAAGATGACATTCCTTTTGAGAAACATGGTAAGTTCACCGTGGGACACTGGATCCTCCAGGAGTAATGCGTTGGGTAATTAAATCCATCAGCATTTCCCACCCTCTCAGTTAGGGGTTTGATTACATAAATTATGGCATTCATTTATTCAACAAATACTTGTCTGCTCTGTAATAGGCAGCATGCTAGGCAGTTGGGAATCAATAGGTGTAGGTGTCTGTATGCTTAATAAAAATGATGGTGTTAATTAACCTGAAAAGCTATTTATGACTTCTTAGTCGGGGGGGGGGGTGTGTGTTAAAAGCAGCCTATAAAATGTATATAGACTGATCTTCATTTTGAAAGGTATATACACACAGAAACACACTAGGAGAAGTGTGTAGGTACTAACATTTTATGGTTGTTAATTCTTGGCTCCACTTATTTTTCAGAAACCACTCACTTTCAACAATTTGGTGATAATAATAACTCCAGTTTATAGGGTGTTTGGTAAAGATTAAATTACATAATACAATTAAAATAAGTTCTTAACATCAGCCAGCTGGGGATGGCGGGACTGTGACAATTTTAAATGATCTGTGTATTTTTCTGATTTTCAGAATGACCACATGTTGCTTTTATAATCAGAGAAAGCAGTAGTCATTTTAATTTCTCACCAAAAGCCCAAACACAACACTTTTCTTTGAGGCAAGTCAGTGATTTAAATTAGCTCAGATATAGTAAGAAAGTACATATGAGCTCCCCCCCCCTTTTATTTAAAAGATTTTTATTTATTTATTTTAAGGAGAGAGAGAGAGAGAGCGCGCGCACAGGGAGGAGCAGAGGGAGGGGGAGAAGCAGATTCCTTGCTCAGCGTAGAGCCTGACACAGCTCGATCCCAGGACCCCGAGATCATGACCTGAGCTGAAATCAAGAGTTGGATGCTTAACTGACTGAGTCACCCAGGAGCCCTAGTACATTTGAGCTTTTAAACTTTAAGGTTCAGGGCACCTGGATGGCTGAGTTGGTTAAGCATCTGCGTTTGGCTCAGGTCATGATCTCAGGGTCGTGAGATAGAGCCCTGCCCTGCATTGGGCTCCCTGCTCAGTGGGGTGTCTGCTTCTCCCTCTGTCTCTCCCCCTGTTCATGCTTGCTCTCTCCCTTTCAAAAATAAATAAAATCTTAAAAAAAAATTTAAAAAACTTCAAGGATCTACTAAACGAGGTGTTGATATATTTGTATTTTACAACTAACATTTTCATTACAGGGCTCACATAATACCCTTATTAAAGAAGAGACAGGATCATTCTGTGTTTTAGAGAACTGATTCTGGAAACCATGTCAAGAATGGACGGAGAGAGACTGAGAAGGAGGATGAATTAGAAGGTTCTCCGCATTGGCCAGATGAAACAATAAGAGGGTCTCCACCAGCTATCGGGGGGAATGAATAGAGTCCAGGCCAAGACACAGTTTGGTAGTGTAATTGACAGGCCTCATCAGAGGCGGGGAGGAGGGGAGGAGAAAAAGGTGATTCTGAAGGTTCTAGGGAACGTCTGGGTAGCTGTATCCTTGTACCCTCCGTCAAGATAGAGGGCAGCAGGAGGAAGACCTTTGGGAGGGAAACTATCCATGACCCCAAAGCCTTTCTCATTCCTCAACTAGGAAAGGACTCATTCATTAGGCACCAGCAGCAAACCACCCCCTCCCCCCATGAGTAGTTTATACCAGTCACCGTGTTCTTATGGTTCCTCTCCCTGGCTCAGTTTTTGTCTAGCAGATACCAGGTTACCAGATGGTCAGCTGTTAGTTAACATGTGGGTCTACCGGGCCAGTTTTGTAGTTTAGTGCTATATAAAATGAATGGTGTCATTCGTCCAATTAAAATATCATTTTGGGTGAAGAGAGTTTTCAGTTTGTGACTGGAGATTCCGCTGTGAATATCTGCAGTGGAGGTCACGTGGTAGATTGGGGGTGTGAGGACAAGGGACTCAAGCCTGCAGTCGCCAGCAGGATGGTCCCTGTAGAAGTACGGCAGGAAGGTGTGTTTTGAAATGCCCCTGTGTTTGCCTGGTGTTTGGTTGGTGCTCTGTAAGAATCGGAGCATCAGAGGTGTGAGAGGTGGCTCTGACTGCCATAGTGGAATGAGAGGAAACCGAGAAGTCTGCACATTCCATTTGCGGGTCACTGAAAGACCAGACTTACTGCATTTATCACTCTCCTACTTAATGTGTTTTTAATGCCTGTCTGCCTTTTTACACTGTGAGATTCTTGAGGGCAAGGACTGTGGTTGTTCCCCAAAGTGGCACTGCCTGGCACGTGGTAGGCACTCGGGAGACATTTGTTAAGTGAATAAATCAGTGGCTCACCTAACTGTTTAGGGCCTGGTTACCCTGGCATATGGCTGTGTTGTTCAGGATTGTTCCTTTCCTTTAGACTCTGGCTTCTCCAACTATACAGAGACCTGAATCTGCTCAGTGCCTTCTGCCCCTCTCTCCTCATGCCCAGTCGTTCATTAAGTCTTGTCCCTTCTACCTCAGTGTTTTTTTCTTTCACTGCTTCTCCCTTATAAAATCAAACCTTGGTGGCCATTTGCTTAGATGTCTTCGATACTTTTTGGACTGATTCCATCGCCTCTTGACCCCTTGAGTTTGTCTTCCACGTTGCAGCCAGAGTAGTGATCTAAGTGTACATCTAAGACCTCTTTTCCCCTCTCTAAAACCTGCTGGCACCTCCCCACGGACCTGAGGATAAAGTCTAAACTCTTCAGCTTTTGTTACTTCTCTACCCTCGTCTCTTGCTGTTTCCCGCTCTGTCTTCTGCTCCCCCTTCCCCTTTCCCCCGCTCTCAGCAGTCCCAAGTTCCCACCATACCGTACAGCACGCAAGCTCATCCTTTCGCCTCTCCTTGGAACATCATCTGTTCCTCTTCTGTCTGTCTCCTGCTCACACGTTGGGAGTGCAGTTGTCTCAGCTGAAAAGGTTGTCTGATACACCTTACCTTCCCCTCCCACTACCAGACTGGGTTGTGGTCCCGATCTGGAGTCAGCCAGATGGCAGGGTTTAGGGGGCACAGTCTTCCACGAGACTTCCCTCTCTTCTGATACCAACTGCAAACTGGGGGTTTCCCAGAACCACTCTCAGGTTTGACAGGTCTTGTTAGAAGGACTCAGAGAACTCACCAAAGGCTGTTAATATCACAGTTCTAGTTTATTACAAGGAAAGGATATGGATCAAAATTAGACAAGGGGTAGAGAGTCTGGGAAGATTACACAATCACGGAATATTATCAGCCAAGGAACTCATACAAACTTCAGTCCTTGGATTATTGGGGCTTCATTATATAGATAATGTTATAGACTCCGTGATTGATTGCCTAAGTGGTTGCACTCAGTATCCAGCTCCGAATCCCCCAGGTCTTCCTAACATCATGTGGCCAGAGAGGCCCACCATGAGTCAGCTCATTAGCATAAACTGTCAGGTATGGCCAAGGCGCCCATCATCCTTTCACCTGGGAAATTTCAAGGGTTTAGAGGTTATATTGCCTAGGAGCGAGGAACAAAGGCCAGATCTTTCTGGGTAAGGCCAAGTTCTTTACTATACATCCCTTTCCTACAGCACTTAGGCATCAGTGGTGCCTGTTTTCTTCTTGTCTGCCCACCACTGGTTGTACACTCCTTGAGCTCAAACTGTGACAGCCTGCGTAATGGAGTGGCTGAGAGCCAGGTCTTGGAGGCAGGCTGCCTGGGATGCAGTCTCAGCTCTGCTGTGTACTGGCTCTGTGACCTTGGGCCCAGCTGTAAAGTACTCTGTGCCTTGGTTTCCTTATCTGGAAAGATGGTGTGCATGATGATACCTCTTTCAGAGTTTTGAGGATTAAAAGTAATAATCCAGAAGTGAGTAGAGCCGTGCTTAACACATAATAACACTCATTAATGCAAACTGAAAGTTACTCTGGTGGTTGGTCCATTTCCAGTGTCTCTTACAGAGTTAGGCATGTAGGAAGCAGTCAGTCAGTATTTAATGAAGGAGGAAATGACTCCTTTCTTTATGAATAGTTGATACTCTTCTGAGTAGCAGTTGACATACTGTTCAACCAACTGGATTCCTAGTTCTGACAAAGCTAGCGGACTTCTCAGATGTACCCTTCCGTTTCTTATCCTTTGGAACTAAGCAAATACCGAAGCATGTTTGCACTTGGATTTTTCCATTCTAAAGAGTTCATTTTTCTCTCTCTCCTATTTCTGTGCAGTGGCCAGTTTGGCAAAGCCTGGCACCTTTGCTGGCAATGATGCAATCGTAGCCTTTGCAAGAAATCATCAGTTGAATGTGGTGATTCATCAACTTAATGCCCCTTTGTGGCAGGTAGGTCACCTACTGAGGGACTTATCTTAAGCTCTTATTTATAAATTAGAACCGGGGGCCTTGGGGTGTCCGAAGATGGTGATATTGAACTGTACAGGGTCACTTGGACCGAAGGCCTCACCACGGACGGGAAGGTGGTGGTGGCTTGGAATTCAGCCCTGTGCTGTGTATACCCGGAGTCTGAAGTATAAGTCAGAGACCTTTAGAAGGTTGGCAGTATTATTCAGCAAGGTGATGGGGATGCAGGAGGGCACTTGTGATGAGTACTGGGTGTCCTCCGGAAGTGTTGAGTCACTAAATTGTACACCTGAATCTTATACTACACTGTTAACTAACTTGACTTTAAATAGAAACTTAAAAATATATATATTATTTAGCAGTCAGTTAACTGGGTAATTTGAGGACAGAGAGCCTAGTGTGGAAGTACTTGAGAGAATGTTGTAGAAAATACTGAAGTGGGAATCTAGAGGATTAGTGCCTACAGATTCTGGTTGGAGGTGCGCCTATTCCATGTGTATGTTTTGTTTTTTTGTGTGGAGGGAGACAAAAACCAAATGCACTTAGTAAGCATTGCTAAAAAGTGTGTTCAGAACCGCAGAACGTATTTCATGGCCTAGGAGGTCAGGCTGTGTTCTATGCTCTGCCCAGCCATACAGAATGGTTTTAGTGGTTTTTATACGGCAAAGAAAAGATTTCATGACACAGGTTCAGGATGGTCCCCCAGTCCCTGTCATGAAGTACCTGTGTGTGCAACTGTTTTCGCCTTTCTTCGGTACCCTAAATTAACCTCATCTCCCCTAAACAGTCCGTCAAACCAGACATTCTGGAATATGGAAAGCCACAGGTCAGGGGGAAAGTGTTTGTAGGCTACCACTGCCTTCCTCTTCGTCCTTGCATTCGGAACACTGCTTTTCACGTCATGGCTCAGTTCCCAAAACTGCGTATAGGATTTCCATTCGTCCTCTCTTCCTCCCATCACTTTCCCATTTCTGAGTTTTGTTTTGTTTTTTTTAATTAGCTGAAACATGGTAATCATAGAAAAATTTGAAAATTCAGAAAAGCCCATGAAAGCAAATAAAAATCACCCAGAGTCACATTACGCAAAGATTATTACGGTTAACATGTTAGTGTGTGTCCCTGGCATTCACACGCACCGTAGCTGAAAACATTCATATGTAACTGGGAAGAGACGTATCACGGTGGTTTCATACCTGTTTGAAGCACATCTGCGCCCGTGTAGACGCATCCAGGTGCATGTGTACCCATACGTACAGATCTCTGTTATTTTCATAAAGGCAACGATGACCTTTCTTTCCTCATTTTTTAAATATACCACCTGCACATATATATTCCTTTGTAAATTGTTTATTTCTAGCCTTTGCTCATTAAATATAAAGTTTATAGAGACACAGTTTACATATAGTAAAATTCACCCTTCTCTAATGTATACTTCTGTGTGTTTTGACAAACAGTCATGTCACTACCACCACCATCAACATACAGAATATTTCCACGACTTCAAAGTCACCTGTGCCCCTCTGGAGTCACAGTTCCCTCTCCCCATCCCTCACTTCTGGTAACCACTAATACTATTTATTTTCTACAGTTTTGCCTTTTCAGAATGTCCTAGAAATGGAAGTATATAGTCTTCTGCGTCTGTCATAATATCCTTTAACAAAATTCTCTTACAACAGAATAAATGAGATACTGCGTGGGTTGGTGGAAGATGCAGGGACAGGAGGGGACAGCGACTGGACGTGTTGTGTTTTGGGGCAGTGTTGTCAGGTGTGCTGACACCAGGGAATGAGATCATATTTCCTGAGACTCTCTTTGTGGGGATGGTCTTCGAGCCAAGGATACTGGTTACTGCTTCCGTTGTCCCAGTTTTTGTCATTCAAGTTTTACTGTTTAGCAGAAGTCATCAAGATCATTTGAATATATAGCATAATGACCCTATTCTTGAAGAAAAATGCTCCGTGCCAACTTAGTAAAACAGCCTGCCTTTCCCTCCATTGATAACTATTTTCTACAGATTTTATTTACTTATTTATTTGAGAGAGTGAGTGGGGGCGCGGAGCAGAGGGAGAGGGACAAGCAGACTCCGCACTGAGTGCAGAGGCTCGATCCCAGAACCCCGAGACCGTGACCTGAGCCGGAATCAAGAGTCAGACCCGTAACTGACTGTGCCACCCAGGTGCCCTGATAATTGTTTTTTAAAGTTTATTGATTATCCAGGTAGTTGTGGAAGATAATTCTGCATAGTTCGAATTTTTTTTGCAAATACATTTCTGTAGTATTCTTTTTCATGGATTGCTAAACATTGAAAGTATATGTTTTTAAAATAAATGTAATTGCTATATGATGGAACTATGCACTGGGTCTCCTCCATCTTCCCTCTCCCCTTTGAGGCATCTTATAAAATTTAAGAATTGAAACTGCATTGGTTGCTGCTGTCTGGGGTAAGAGCTCTTGCATGAATAACAAGTAGACTTGCACTCACAGCATGGAGATCCTGAAACCTGCATTTTTTTCCTGCTTACAAATGGGGTATGTGCTTCTGTGAACAGTGTAGACATGTGTAGCGTAGAAAGTGAAAGTCCTCTTAATCTCTTTCCCCGTGAACATCACAGGTAACAATTTGGTGACTATTCCAGTTATTTTTTCCTATCCATAATGTGTATATAGTACTATTATTTAAATATGTACCTGCTTTAGGGATAATGTCATTCAAAGATTCTAATCAGCTAGTTTCCTTTTCCACTACTCTTCCTGGGGGATAAATGGTACTCGCTCTATTATGTGTCAAAACCAGACTTTCTGTACTTTGAGACCTAAGTATTCCACCTGGAGGAAATTTCCGTGGTTCTGACCTCTAGACTTGAGTGGTTCCTGCTTGTTCCATGGCTTTTGCCATGTTGTAGACCACAGTTTGAATTGATGGTAGTATCTGAATGTATGACTTTCAGTAAAAACAAGAAGGATGTGCTGATGTTTTGGAGTTTTGACAAAGAAACAGTTACTGGGCTTTTTAAGGGACAGATTCAGAATTACTTCGGAGTTTCTGTGGAGGTGGTGGTTTCTTGGGGGCGTACCCAGGCCGGCCCTTAGGGCTTCTGTGCGGCACGACTCCAGGGAACAGAATTCTTGTCGGGCTGTGCTCCACGGGTACCGTTCGCATAGACTGCCTTGGGAGCAGTGCCCTCAGCCTTGTGTCCTGCGGTAGTCCTGCTTGACTCCATCTAATTTTGTTTTGAAATTGGGAGATTTTTGAGTTTGTTCTTTTTAATGTTTCTTAGTATGTGGTTGATGGAAAACGCGAGTTCTGGTTTAACGATGGTTGGATTTACTGTGAAGCTAATAAAGCATGAGTGTCAGGTCCCTCATTTTTATAGTCCCCTCTGAAGATCTTGGGAGGGCTTTGAGCAGTTTAATATTTGTAATTTTGTATTTTTCTCAAAGAGGGCCCCAGGTAGTTTGAGCTTCAAGCTGAACAAATCTGTCTGGGCCCCTGGGCCTTCCACCCCGCGAAGGACCTGTGCCTGGAGGGGCTGAGAGGCGTAGCTGCCTCTGAAACGTGAGCTGCTCTAACTTCCTCGTAAATCTGCTCTGGCTTTTGACTGTGTTTTTTCCTGTGGATGAATTTCCGTAAAGTTACATGTTAAGCATATCGAAGCCTACATAACATGGATGGGAGAAAGAGAATTCAGAAGTTGCCTAAGCATTTTTTTTCTTTAAGAGAAAGTCTTTATTTTTTCCCCACAAATTCAATCAGAGGCTAAAAACACCGGGCCCAGAGTCCAGGTGCATAGCATCAAATCTCTCATCGTAGCAGATGCTTGTCAGATACCTGTTCTTCGGCCCAGCCTTCTGGCACATCCTGGCCGGCCCGAGTTTGTGTCTGCATAGAGTCTGCTCACTGGGCTTCCTGGACAACCCAGGGGGCGTTTCCCTCCTGCAACTGACACCATCCAGATCCTCGCTGGCATCTGTCTCCCCTTCTTTTGCCTGCAGATTCGTGGCACGGAGAAGAGCAGTGTGCGGGAGTTACACATCGCCTATCGGTGCGGGGAGCATTATGACAGCGTTCGGAGGCTCAATGACAACTCGGAAGCCCCCGCACACCTCCAGACGGATGTGAGTGAGGCCCCTGTTTTCTTCGTGTTCTCAGCCCTGGAGGAACCGGGTCAAGAGCTGTATGCCCTGGAGCTAAAAACCAGTGATTTTTTTTTTTTTTTTAAGATTTTACTTATTTATTTGAGAGAGAGCGAGAGCATGAGTGGTGGAGAGGGGCAGAGGGAGAGGGAGAGAGAATCTAAAGCAGACTCCATGCTGAGTGCGGAGCCCGACCTGGGGCTCGATCCCGCAACCCTGAGATCACGACCTGAGCTGAAACCAAGAGTCGGACGCTCAGCTGACTGAGCCATGCAGGCATCCCCAAAACCAGTGATGTTTTTATGGAAAGTTGTCTTTATGAATCTGTGGGCTTGATTTTTAATTTTTTTTTTAGCCTCAGTGAGCACGATAGATAAAATTGCTTGTCATTCTTTTGCTCTTCCTAATAGCTGATGACTGTGATTACATGAATAGAATTTATATAAAATTCCGAAATTACTTGTGTGCTTTAAAGTTAATCCATGCTTCATATCTGAAGTTTGGAAAGTATAGAAAAAGGGAAGAAAATGAAAAGTATACAAAGTCAACCACAGGGTACAATTTTTGTTATTGTTTTGGTGCTTATCCAGCGGTGTTTCCTGCTTTGTTCAGTTAACATTATTTCATGAGCCTGTTCTCACTTCACTACAAGCTTTCTTCGTAAGTGACATCGCTCTTCCAGCCTTGTTCCCCAGCCTGAACGCAAGCAGTGTTATCAGTGTGTCATAAAATCTGGAGGTACTTCCCACACCAAGCAAGTGTGTGTGTCTGCGTGTGTATTCTGCTTTTGCTGTCTTTACACGCTTTCTGGCCCTGGTTGTAGCATCCCGCACGCACTGCTGTGTGCTGTGCTTTTCACGTTGTTCCCAGCTTGGGGTCTCGCGCACAGGGTCCAGAAGGCCATGTAGTCTTCCGTCTGGTTCGTGCGCTGGCGTGTGTTTGGCCAGTGTCTCTGCTGCCCTTTGAGACGGTTTTCATGCTTTTGCTTTTAGAAACAACATGTGGTGTCTTATATTTACATCTTCTCACACTCGTGTGAGTGCGTCTGTGGGATAGATTCCTAGAAAGTCCTTCCTGCATCAAAGGACATGTGCATTTATGATTGTGACAGCTATGGCCAAACCGCTGTCTGGAAGGCTTCGCTGGTCTGCACTCCCGCTCTCGGCCGCGTCTCTTCCTGCATCTTGGCTGTCTGGGCGCGGCGCCGCATTCCCTAACCTTTGTCAGTGCCGTGGGAGAAGTTGTTTTCTTAACAGTTTTAATTTGTGCTTCTCTTATTAGTGAGTTTATGCATCTTATCCTGGGTTTATGACCTATTTGTATTTCCTTTTTTTTTTTTTTTTGTGAGCTGTATTCATTTTCTTTGCCCATTTTTTCCCCTATTTTATTTTAGTGATTTTTCAGGAGCCTTTATATATTAGGGAGATTAGCCCCTGTCTGTGGTGGAACCTGCCAGTATTTTTTCGCGGTCTGTCTTTTTATTCTTTCCCCAACAGTCTTTGCTGTGGTGGAGTTTTAGATTTTTATGAGGTTAAATTTATCAAGTTTTTTTTTACATGTGTTCTGGGCTTGGGGTCATAATTAGGAAGGTCTTTCATACCCTGAGGGTAAAAAGAATTCTCCCATCGTTTATTTTAGCACTTTTGTGGTTTAGTTTTTCAAAGAAAATTGAATCTTGTCTCTCTTTGGAATTTATATTCCTATAAATGTATGAGGGTAGGGACCCAACTTTATATTTTTCCTTGTAGTTACTTAGTTGTACCCAAACCATTTATTATGTATCTCTTCTCCACTGATTTAAAATGCCACTTTTTTCGCATATAAAATTCCCATATGTAGTTGGTCTGTTTCTAGATGTTGGTTCTGTCTCACTGGTTTCTCTGTTCATGTGTTTTTTTTTTTTTAAAGATTTTATTTATTTATTTGACAGAGAGAGAGACAGCCAGCGAGACAGGGAACACAAGCAGGGGGAGTGGGAGAGGAAGAAGCAGGCTCATAGCAGAGGAGCCTGATGTGGGGCTCGATCCCAGAGCGCGGGGATCACGCCTTGAGCCGAAGGCAGATGCTTAATGACTGCGCCACCCAGGCGCCCCGCTCTGTTCATGTGTTGTGTTCGTTGTTTTGATTAAGAGTATATTTTAAAATCTGGTAGAATTTTTCACTTACTCCTTTTCTTTCTTTATAATTTCCTGCATATTCTTGCTTTTTTTGTTTTATGTATGAATATTAGAATAGGGTTGTCAAGTTAGAAAGAAGTCCTCTTGATTTCGTTTTTATTGGGATCTCATTAAATGAATAGATTAACTGCAGGAACAAGTGACGTCTTTATGGCATTGAGTCCTCCTAGCCAAGAACCTGAAAGGCTTTTTTTTTCCTCCCGTTTAGTTGACTTTTTGTTGCTCCTCAGGAACATTTCCTGCATATAGATCTTGCCCATTTTTCCCGGAGTTTGTTCTTAGGTGTTTTGTGTTTTTATTTCTGTTGTAAGGAAAGGATCTTTCTTTTCTTTATATTTCTTAGCTGGGTATCATTTATATAAATGAGAGTTGTTAATGAAATGTCAATTGTATGCACACCCAGCTATCCTGCAGAATTCTGTCTTTTTAAAAATTCAGGTAAAATTCATGTAACATAAAATTAACCATTTTAAAGATTTTTTTTTTTTTTAAGTAGGCTCCATGCCCAGCATGGAGCCCAGTGTAGGGCTTGAACTCAGGACCCTGAGATGAAGACCTGAGCTGAGTTTGAGAGTCAGACCGTTAACCGGCTGAGCCACCCGGGCACCCCCAAATTAACCATTTTAAAGCGTACAGGTTAGTGCCACTGAGTATACCCACAAAGCTGTGCAACTCCTTCCTCCATCCAGTGCCAAAACATTTCCTCAACCCAAAACGAAACCACGTGCCCATGAAGCAGTCACTCCCCATTCCTTTTCTCCCTCAGCCACCCCCAATCTGCTTTATGTCCCCATGGATTTACCGGTTCTGGACCTTTTATATAAATGGGATCATACAATATGTGGGCTTTTGTGACTGGCTTATGTCACTTAGCACCATGTTCTCAAGGTTCGTCCCTGTTGTGGCAGGTGTCCATCCTTCATTCCTTTCTAAGACTGAATAATATCCCGTTGTGTGGATAGAGCCCCTTCATTTATCCCTTCATCTGTCGGTAGGGATTTGGGTTATTTCCACTGTAGGCTCTTGTAAATAGTGCTGCCATGAGTATTTGCCGATAGTATTTGAGTCCCTGTCTTCAGTCGTTTGGATACATACCCAGGAGTAGAATTGCTAGGTCATATGTTTAATTTCTTGGGGAGCTGCCCCTGTTTTCCACAGCAGCCGCGCTGACATTGCTACCAGCAACGCGTCAGGGTTCCACTTTCTCCACACTCTTGCCAACACTTGTTTTCTTCCTTCTTTCTTTTTTAAATTGTGGCCATCCTACTAGGTAAGAAATGCTGTCTCGTGGTTTTGATTTGCATTTCTGTAATGACTGTTGAGGTTGAGCATCTTTTCATGTATTTTTTGACCATTTGTATGTGTTTGGAGAAATGTCTGTTCAAGGCCTTTGCCCATGTTCTAACTGTGGTATTTGTGCTTTTGTTGTTGAATTGTAAGAGTTCTTTATACATTTTGGATACCAGATTCTTTTAAGTATATGATTTGCCAGAATTCTTTTTGTTTGTGGTAGTTTTTGGTTGATTCTCTTGGGATTTTTTTTACGTATAGAATTGTATCAACTGCAAATAGTGGTAATCTTTCTTCCTCCTTTTCAATTTCATACTTCTGGTTTTTTGTTTTTGTTTTTTTTGAGGGGGAGGGCTAATTGCATTGGCTATTACCTCCAAAACATTGTTAAATAATAACGTAGTGAAAATGTTTACCGAGCTCCACTTTAATGGAAATGAAGTATCATTGTATGGATTTACCGTGGTTATTTAACCATATATACACTGTGAAACCCTCAGGTTTCCAGTTATTCACCATTACTAGTAGTGCTGTGCTGAGCACTTTCACATGAATACTTTCTGTAGTTGACATTATTTCCTTTGGATACATTTTAAAGACTTGTTACAGGTTGCCAAGTCGTTCGGGTACGATTTTATAATAGATTGCTTTGTATTGTAAAGAATGGACTGCACACTGCTGGATTCCACTTACACTTTTACATGCAAACAAGTAGGAATTTGTCCTTGCCTATTTCCCATCTCCCTGTGTTAGTAGGAAGTGAAGAGAGAAGGTGATCGAGCAGCCACAGAGGGATGATTTTAGCTATTCCGAAATAGGCTTAGGTTGGAAAGGCCTCGTGGATACCAAGTGAACTGCTCTTTGTGTTTTTAGGATTTGGATTGCCAGGTTCTCTTGCGTGTGGTGGTATGCACGTGGCTAGATGAGGTCAGATGAGGTCAGATGAGTCACGCTCACCTGTGACTGTCCAGCTGGGACAGGAACTTCACGCCACAGCTTGCTGATGATCAGATAGGGCCTCGGGACCCAGATGAGGGATGTACGAATGTTTCTTCCAGGACAACTTGTCCTGCTGTAGAAGCTCATCGGGTGAGCTTCTGTGACTAAAGCTCCCAGCTCCGGAAATCAACTGAGACGAATGTGCGCTGTTCAAGTCAGCAGTCGTTGCTGGCATGTTGGTATCCGGGAACTGCATAGGAGCGCTAATGCCATTCTTTCGGAACTGTTTATCCTATACCTTCGGCCTTTCTTTTTAACACTCCTGTTGTGGTGTGGAATCTCCGTGTCGGGGTGCAATTTAGCCTAGTCATTGCTGTTCTCTTAAGATGTTCCTGAAATCTTATCCCCATCAATATTAGAATGATTTTGTGATGAGAGTGTTTTTCTGTGTTGAAGATTCTGAATGTAATTTGCGTGTTCCACGATGATTACTCTTTATATTTCCTTTAGTTTCAGATGCTTCATCAAGATGAATCAAATAAAAGGGAAAAAATCAAAATGAAGGGCGTTGACTCTGAGGATGACTTGAGAGATGAAGTGGAAGATGCTGTCCAGAAAGTCTGCAACGCCACTGGATGTTCAGTGAGTGTTTCTGTCCTTAGCAGTAACGGTGCATGAGCAGGCATTGCTGGGCCCAGTTCGTGTGCCGGTTTCGTAGCCCCAGTCTAGGCTGCCCACACCTGATGGGCCAAACAAGGTTCGTGATGTTTGTGGTTCATTAGATCGAGTGAGAAAACTTAATGAGAGCTGTTTATTCATTTTTCTCCTGTTTGCTCTACTTTTCCCAGTACTGGGAAGTGTGTGGGTTTGTTTTTTTTTTTTCCTAACTAGCGTTTAGACTAGTAAGAGTGCAGTTTTATAAAGGAATTCATTTACATTAAATGCTTATTTCAGATGACCAGCCTTTGCTCAGTGGAAAAGGTCTCGAAACCATGCCCCGATTCTCACCGTTATCTCTTATTGTGTGTCAGGTTGTTGACGGAGAGGTAGGGAGAAGAGTAGACCCAGTCTTGAAGTGTTCCTTTGTTTCTTGGATAGGATTTTAATTTGATAGTCCAGAACCTGGAAGCTGAAAATTATAATATTGAATCTGCAATAATTGCCATGCTTCAGATGAACCAGGGGAAAAGAAATAGTAAGTCCATGATTGATATTTATATGCTTTCAAAGTGACTGTATTGGTGATTTTCCAAATGTTTCTTTTTCAAGGGACAGGTAGTGATTATATTGTCATTTATCACTTTCTGCATGTAGGCCTGTTTTACAAGGCCCTAGCCCTGCCTCGGGGAGAAGATAATCTGGAGTCGAGGGGAGGGGGGCTGAGGGGAGACAGGTAAGGAAACTGGTATAATTATATGTGCTAGTGTCGGGGAGTACAGGGAACTGGGGGGCGCATGGAAAGGCCGCCTAAGCTGGTCTTGGAGGGATGGAGAGTGTCAGAGAAGACTTTGTTCTTCTCAAAAGAAGAATCTCATATAAAACCAAATGATAACTGAAATAGAATGGCGAGAGAAATAACTGATTTTTCTAACGGAAATATGTAGGTGACTGGCATCCATCAACTGGTGATAAATTAGAATTTTTTTACTTGAACTGGGTTTAATTCTGTGACTCAGAAGATGGAAAAAAGAGACAGAGTCTTACTGTTTTTACAAATTGTTTAAAATGATTTCAGTACATATTGACAGATACGTGCCATATACTGTTCCCGGCATTACCGTTTTCTGTGTGTTCGGGTATTTTCTGATCCTCTTTATATATTTGCTGTGCTTTCTCAGAAAGCTGTGAGTAACTTGGTCTTTGTGACGTTAAAACAGCACCGCCCAGTGTCCATGCCGTCCAGTATAGTGTGAACTCAACACGTGTGGCTAAGTGAGAGTAAGGAACTCAAGTTTAAATTTTATTTAACTGTAATTATTTTTTTTTTAAAGATTTTATTTGTTTATTTGACAGAGATAGAGACAGCCAGCGAGAGAGGGAACACAAGCAGAGGGAGTGGGAGAGGAAGAAGCAGGCTCATAGCAGAGGAGCCTGATGCGGGGCTCGATCCCACAATGCTGGGATCACGCCCTGAGCCGAAGGCAGCCGTCTAACCGCTGTGCCACCCAGGCGCCCCTTAACTGTAATTATTTTTAATTTAAATGGCTACACGTGCCTGGTGGCTCCTGTATTGGACAGAGCCTGTTTTGTTTCTGGGTTTTGGGTGCAAATGAAAGATTTCCTCCTAAAAATGCATGTTAAAAAGTGGTTTAATAAAACACTGTGCAGGTGGGAAGCCGAGGATTAGGCTGGTCAGCAGGTTATTTTTGAATTTATTTTCCAGGTATTACCAGTTATCCACGCCCCCCCCCCCCCCCCCGCATTCCCCATTGTTTGACTTGATATTAGAATTTTGCTTCGAGGAAACGTGCTCTCCATATGACAGGTGATTTTGGAGTTAGGCATTGTTAGGTTGTGTAACTATCGTAGGTTCTCAATTTTAATAAAATACCTTTCTTTGGAAGATGCAGAGGAGAACGTCGAGTCCAGCGGCCGAAGTCTGCAGCAGTGTGGCCCTTTATGGGAGGAGGGCGGCAGTGGCACCAGACTCTTTGGAAATCAGGGCTTAAATGAAGGCAGAACTGAAAACAATAAAGAGCGGGCCAGCCCTAGTGAAGAAAATAAAACAAACAAAAACCAGCTCCCAAAGGTATGGAAGATGGGCTCGCAAGGGCAAGTGGTGGGCGGCTGTGATTCAGTGGGGGCTGTGGGAACTTGGAGCTCATTTTAGTGCGTCATTGTTTTCTGATGTTTTTAAAGTAGTTGTAAGAAAATACGGGGAGTGCATAAAGGGATATCAAGAAGCAGAATGAGAGCCTTGCTTGTGCAGTTTGCTGTGCAGTGACGAACAGAAGTGTGCCCGGACGTCCTTCTCTGTGTGCACACATACAGCTGCCTTTCCTGCCCGGTGTTACTGTGTGTCCGGGTCTTCCATGTTAATCCGTGTTACAAAATCCCCATAAATGCCATCCTCGTCATTGAAGAACTGTGTATAAATCTTTGTATTTTGCGTTATTTTTTTTGCGGCTAGAGTCCTAGAAGAGGAATGGAGAGGTGCAAGGGTATGGATATTTGAATCTTTTTAAGGCTTTTTGGTAAACTGTCAGATGCTTCCCAGAAGGGTTGTCCGTCTCCCTCCCCACCGCTGACTCCGCAAGTAGTATATGAGTCCATTCTTTTTACTGAATTTGGAATTCATTTTAAAGACTTCGGCCAGGCAGTTTGAGCCCCAAATGCAGCATCATGTAAAAAGGCAGAGGCAGAGGTAAAGATGCAATAAGCTTCTGAGGATTTTACTAGGATTAGCTGGGGCATTCAGTTTTGTAGAGAAGGGTGTCCTATGGCGAGTTTGAGCATCGTCGCGTGCGGGACTGGGGTTAATGTTTCTTAGGTCCTTGTCTGTTGGATTACGAGGAGAATGGGATTGATTCCGTTTGCTAGCTCAGCACGGGGATAGAAGTTTAAATGTAAACTTGAGCCGTGATGCGAAAGACATCACTCTGGTCTGTCAGGTGGGTTTTCTCTGTTCCTGCTGAGAAGCAGTCCGTGCCCCTCGGATCCGCCCGCCCCGTGTCTCCCTTCGGCAGGCCGCACCTGAGTCCGCCGCCGTGCGCGCATCTCACCTGGCGGCCTTCTCTTTCAGGTCACCAACAAACAGAGGCGGGAGCAGCAGCGACTGGAGAAGAAGAAGCGACAGGAGGAGAGGCACCGTCACAAAGCGCTGGAGAGCAGGAGTGGCCACAGGGACAGCAACCGAAGTGAAGCGGATGCGAACACGCAGGTCACCTTGGTGAAGACCTTTGCCGCTCTCAACATCTGACTCTGGCCTTCTGGGAGCTGCAAGGTGCGAATGGAAAACGGAGCGCTGTGTAGCAGGCTCTCCCCTGAGGCCGTCCTCTCACAACATGACAACCCACAACACTCACCCACAAGCTCACACACCGAGTTAGTCTCCTTCAAGCTGCCTCTGTTTCGCTCAAACTTTTGTTAGTGTTGTGTTTTATTTTATGGAAGTTCCGTGAAGCCATTCATGTTCCGTCAGTAAAATATCAAGTTCTAGGGTTGGATGGTTAGTTCAGACAAAACCTTTTAAGTGTGGTTTTATTTGCCTTGAAAATCCGAGTTCAGCGACCCTGGGATTTTTCCTGAACACTTCGGATGAGTTTTGCCGTAATTGTTCATGAAGTAGTTTAGATTAATTGCTAGAAATTCAGAATGACAAGTTTCCTTTGTGCCTCTTTCATTTTCAAGCAGATATTCACATATGAGATAGTTTATAAAACGGTTTTCAACTCAGGAACATGTTTAGATTTAATTTTCTACTAATTCAACTTCATTAGAAAATAATTCAGGAAGTATTTTTCCCAAAGTCATAGGATATGAGGGTTGTGGCCTATGGTCAGGGTGGAAATTCAACAGCTACGTGTTTCTCCTTCCTCGTTCTGACGCTGTTTCAGGTGGGGTGCAGGTCGTGAGAGTTCACTTGCGCTCAAGCCATACGATAAACACGCCGATTGGTCATTAGGCCTGGACTTGCCTGGAGAAGTGGTGGTGGTGTTGAGGTTTTGGTACTTGTTTCCTGACATGGAGAAGGTGGCATATTACTGCTTGTAATTCTGAGCTGCTGATCGTCGGGAGAGCAGAACCGCAGTTATAAAGGGAGAAATGAAGAGATTCCTGAGTCTTTGTCTAGGGAGAGTCTAAAGAGTTACTTGATCTTGCAGGGGCAGAGGTCTGGAAGAGTAACTAAGGCTTTTCAGGTTCACATTCTATGTAATTAACTGTATTTTCTTCCTTGTGGTTCTAGACTCAGATGCCTTCAGAGAAGTAGTTTGACCTGTTGCTCTGTTTTCTTAGTGTTGTGAGAATGGAATCCCATAAAATGCTGCATTTCTTTCTTTCTGTTCCAGCCCTGTCTGGGATTTGGTGTTGGAAAAATTCTTCCGCACTCAGCACTTGTCAGTGACTTAGGTTAGACCAACAGGGCAGATGCCATGGAGTGACTCCACAGTTCGGACATGGATTTGGGAGGTGGAGAGGGGTCGTTCCTAAGACTGGTAGGTGGGTGTGAACTTCCAACCTGGAATGTATGAAGTGGACAGGCGTGGACAGTCTTGGCCTTTTGGGGACCCAGTATTCGGCCAAATAAATTCTGCTGAATCAAAAGGTAAATTAGTTACTTCTCCACCTCAGATTTCAAAAGTATAACCATTCCAAGGAGAAGGGAAAACCGTAAAAAAAGTTTTGACTGAATGGGTGTACCCTTGTCCGGGCTGGCCCCGGATTCATTGGATTGCTTTCATCAGCAGATGATTTGCTTTCTTCAGTTTTAATGATGTGTTTTACTTTTTTGTTCGGTGACTTCGGTGACTTTTTGTAGTTGGAGCGTCTGTCGTTTCTCGGAACTGCTCTCAGGCTGTTGGTTTGGGCTCCTTCCTGGTAGCGTGCTTTGTAGTAGCGGATGTGGGAAGTGCAGAACATGTCCTCTTGGCACGTTGTGGAGTCCTGAGTCGGAGGCCCTAGTACCCAGTTCCTGCAGGTGCAGGGTCTCCGTTGCCTTACTGTTCCCAAGGGAGTGAGATCCAGTGCTTAAGGATCAGTCATTCTCTTGGCTTTTGACTCTGGGCACTTTCCTGACTGTGGCTGGTCTTTTCTGAGTGAACACTCTTGTCTATCTGGTAGGACGAGAGGGCAGGAGACCAGATGCTCTCAGGAAGGTCAAGGTTGTGTATCAGAAACTCAGCAGAACTAGGAGTCAGAAATAGCGTAAGGGATACCCCTTGTCAGGAGCAATAGAATTGCTTTATTGACCTGGTTAATGGAGGTGGCCTTGGGCCCTGTTGGGTTTTAGAAGTTTAACTAGAAGCTGCTAAAAAGTTATGAAAGAATATTGTGCACACTTGTTAACAAAGTACCAAATTCTGATAATAGACCAGCATTTCTGGGGTAAAATAACAGTGGTTTTAAAAACCAATCTGGCTTTGGTAATTTTCTCTTATTCTATTTCATAGTTTTCCAGTTAAAATTGGTGTGCGTTTAATATGTTAATTATTAGGAATGGGGTACACGTACCCGACCTTAGTGATCTCTTCTTGCTAAGGGTGTGAATTTAGACTTCACTGCCTCAGTCTCACTGAAGTATGAAGATGGGAGCCATGGACTTAGCTGCCCTCTGGGCGTTTGAAGATTACTTTATAGGCAGCCAGCGTGGAGGTCCCGTGTGTTTGGCTCCGCGATGACTGTTGTCAGTAACTCTTGTCCCCGTACGGTGACTCACATGCACTCTGTGGTAGGAGGCACGTCTTGCTTGGCCTCTGTGCTGCGTCTCGGCCGTCAGAGGGTTCTGTTACATGGGTTTGTCTCGGGAGCTTCTAGTGAGGTCAGGAGAAAGGGGATGGGGCAGTGGTCTGTAGCTGCTTATTAGTCTTATAAACTGTATGTAAAGGTTTTATGGATTAAAAAACCAAGATTTTTTAAAGGTCAAAATAAGAAATAAAATTTTAGTGGCAACAGCTTTGTACTAGAAAGGTAGACGTATATTAAAACCACCTAGAACCACACTTTCTAAATAACATAGCTGCCGTCAGGAGATATTAGGGAGCTAGAACGCATATGTATATTTAATTTTTCACTAGCTTTCTGGAGCAGAGCCTCGTTGAGGGATGGTGGCAGAAAGAAAGATCTTGAATATCAGCTGAGGTGGTTGTCTGTAGTTTCTTTTATAAGCTCTGAAAACACTTACAAACCCGTTTTGATCCCGAGGGCTTGTGAAGTGGGGTCTCCCTTGTGGGGCGGCTTGAGTGGGCGTCACGGGAACCTTGGAGTAGGTCATCGGTAGCGCCCTGCCTTGTCTCCCTGGGGTTTACAATGTGAAGTGACGTGGCCCTGGGGGAGGAGGGCCGTGCGACGTGGGGGAGAGCCGCTCACTTGCTGAGTAGGTAGGCACCCGAGGGACTTCGGCACCGGCCTGTCCTCGTGGTGAGTCCCTGTCGTCAATGTGCAATTTCTCTCATTCTGAGAAACTTTAGACTCTGCCTGGGTTTTACTGGGTCAACAGAGAATGCTATCAGTTTACCTCTGTGAAATGGTCAGCTCGAATGTGCAGTCGGTTACCGGAAACTGGGATTTCTAGTCGGCGCTGACTAACGGTCTCCCTGAGTAAAGAGATGAAAATGGAGCTCTTGGTCTCTGTGGATCACAGCTGGGGCCCTCTGACTCCCATTTCGGGCAGACACGTGGCTCTTCACCTTTTTACCTTTTTACCTCAAGGCTCTGTCTGTAGCAGACGTCTGGATTCAGAGTCTGCTGCTGTTTTCCCATCTGGTCATTTCCACTCTTCAGCGTCCGTTCACCTCCGCTTTCAGAACAGGCGCGGCTGGAACTCTGGGCCTTCCGACAGTGCGGAGGTGACGTAATAAAGCACTCTTTTACAAGGTGTGTTCTCCTGACTCTAAAGCAGCTTGTGTTTTTCCGCTGACGTTGAAGCGACGATCTTCCAGATGGACTGTTCGGGGAAGTCTTCTGCCGTCACATATTAGAGGGAGAACGGGTAACTGCTGTGGAGCGGAGATGGGGACCCCCAGTCACAAAGTGCTGGCACGGCGTGGGGCGCTCCACCTGCACCCCGGAGCCCAGCTTCCTTGCGGGCTGCCTGCCCCTGCTCGGGCCCCCAGGTGACGCTCCCGGTGACCTCAGGCTCTTAGCCTTGTCTTCAAAGCTTTCTAGTCTCTCTCTCCTAGTTAGGGGTGCTTTGTAGCTTGGTTGAAATGGTTAGCATCCCTGCACAGTTACTGGAGAAGGGGCTGCTGTCATGAAGAATGTTTAAAGCACGAACTTCTGCACGATGGCTTTATTTTCAGCAGGGCAGCCCCGGGCTCCCTGTGCTGCTCCAGGTGGGCGACGATCCCCGGACCAAGCGTCTGAGGGCTGCCCCCGCCCTTGCGCATGTCAGCCGCCAGCAGGTCACCAGGGCCAGCCGTCTGGGACAATCACTGGAGCTCAGTCAGAAACCTCAGCCTGCAGTTTGAGCCCCTGGCAGGTCCCTTGACCACAACTTGAAGAACACTGGTGTGGGGCTGCCCACATCTTCCCACCCTCATTATTCGTTTTCCACGGCGGAAAGGGCCCTCGGCCTCCCCGGCCACCCTTCCGGCAAGCTCCAGGAACACTGAGCTCAGTGAGAAGAAGGAAGGAGCCGGGAATTAGACTCGAGCCCTGCGTGTTCCCCTTGCTGACGCAGATGTGCCGGTGGGCGTGAACCCCTTGGGGAGGAGGGCGGGGGTGTCTGTGGAGAGCGCGGGCCTTCGCAGGCGCAGGAACCTTCTCTCTTCTAATTGCACTGTACTTGTTCTAGCTTCAGTCTGGGGATATGTAAGACCTCCATGGGGTCACGATCCACAGACTTAGCAAGTCTTGCCTTATTTCTGGAGCTCGACAGGGAGAAATGTGACCATCGTCTGACGTCCATAGTTCATTTCCTCTCAGTGGTTTCTTTTCACAGATGGTGTTCATCTGAACCATTTTATTTTTTATTTACCAAAGTACTGTACTCGGCGATTTGCAGTGTTTTCAAAACCAAATGTTTCTTTTTTTGTGTTTTTAATCTTGCATACTTGGTGCAATAGAAGCTGCAAAGATGTGCCACTTTATCTAGGAAATGGAGTTTTGTATACCAATAAATTCTAGTTTAAAGACAGAGCTTCGTGGTGTTTTTGCCAGTGTGAGCGCCATTCGAGTGCGTGAGACTGAGAGAACTTGCCAGCAAGTGGCTTTTTTAGAGGCCTTTGTATGGAGGGGGGCGGGTACCGTCATTTGGGGCCTCACCGGGCTTGGAGGAGCCGAGGAGCTGTGGTGCAGGGGAGGTCCGCTGCTCGCTGGCAGAGCCGCCCTTAAGGACTGGACGCTGATTTCTGCTGGAACCTCGGAGCAGCTCTGAGAATTTGCTGTTGTCTAAATACGGAGCGGCTGTCTGTTGGCTGGCACGTGGGGGTTTCTCCAGAACTCTGAGGGTCGTTTTGACCCCATTCTAGGAGGAGGCACAGTCCTCCAAACACGCGTGGACAGCTGTGACCGGAGCACAGACACCTGGAGAGGGCTCAGAAGGGGACAGGGCCGGGAGAAGGGCAGCCGCAGAAACCCAGTAGGTAGGGAAGTCCTCTGCGCTCGCAGGGCCCAGCCCACATGAGGGCTCGGGCCAGTCATGAGGTCAAGGCCCGTGTGGTCTCACCAGGCTTGCCACGTCCTTGGGATTTTGGCCTCGAGACTCCCACTCTCTTGTTCTAGTTTTGTACTCACTAAGCAGCCTTTGGATTGGCTGTACCTTGATACCAGAAGGTGTCCAGTACTGTACACCCTGCATGAAAGAAAATGTGGCTACTGGCAAGGACGTGTCCCCTCGGCCACTATCCTCATGTGATTTTCACCTCAGTCCATGACTGAGACCTCTGGGTTCACGTCCCTGGGCCCACAAGGCCTGGGGTCTGGACCCTGTCAACCCAATTGAGAATCTTTCTGAAAGACCCTATTAGAATCAAAGTGATGCCCCAATTCAGGTGCTCCTTCAGCTGGAAGCCTTTCCCTGGCCTCCATTCCAACCTGCAATGAGTCACCAGGGGCCAGGGTGCACCTGCTAGCTCGGGCGGGGGTCAGGGGGCTTCCTGCCAGGGCCCAGGTGACCGGTAAGGTCCTGTGAGGCGGGCTGAGCCTGTGAGGACAGAGAAGTGTTCTTGGGCCAAGTAGGGAATGATCAGAGTACCCGAAGTTTGTTATTTACATTTGCCTCCAGGCTCTACAGCACTGCTGACTGGCGGGAATGACAGTAGGATGCTGAAGACTGAAACACCACAAGGGGGAAAGTGGCTGTTCTGTGTCCCTATTCAGGAACTTCATGGTTGCCTAGGAGAAAGCTAGGTTAGAAACCCAGGTTTAAAGTTTGCCATTTAGCAGACACCCCACGAGCCCTTACCGCCGCCCCCCCAAATGCACAGAAGGTGTATGCGTGCCTTGAGATACAATAAACAGTTGTCATAGGGTGCTCTGCGCCAACGTGGGTTTTGTCAGCTGCTGGACAACGTGGGCACTCAGATCCTAGTGATTCAGTGATTGAGAACTTGTTTGATTGTAAAGGATCAAGATTTAGAACTTGTTTGTTTGTAAGGGGCCGAGACGCATCCTGCCACTTCGTAGGATCTGGCTTGGTAGAAGGAAAGCTTTCCCACCTTGGAGAATCTTGTCTGAACCTCCCAATGCAGAGGGACGTAGGTACCTGAAGGTACTCTGTTTTTATTCCATTTATTCACCCATCCAAGCATCCAAGAGTCCATCCCATGTTTATTGAACCTGTACGGTCCAGCGGTTCTTATTTCTGGGCATAGAATCAGACATGGACCCTGTCCTCCAAGTTTCCAGGGGTGAAAGAGGACACATACACACACATGATGTAAAAGGAAGTACTATGGTAGGAGGGCTGTGAACTCAGAGGGAAATCAAGGAAGGCTTGGTGGAGGAAGCGACATTTGGACTGGGCTGAAAGGGGAGATAGAGGGGGGTGTCCCATGTGCTGAGGACAGAGTTTATCAAGGATATACAGTTTGGGGAAAGACCGGGCACTTCTTCAAACATGTGCCCTGCGGCTTTTGCTACCGGAAGACCAATGTCGTGCTTGCTGAGCCAATCCCCGAGATGAGGCGGACTTTGCCCATCCTGACTGTTCGGCAGAGTCCGGAGCTGACCCCTGGATGCATCTTGACTTTGGAGCTCCGCACAGGTAGCAGCCCTCCAATAACGGGGCTGCGCACGCTCTCCCCAGCCAGGGGTGCCTCATTTCCTCCGTGGGACCTCTGCTCGGGGCACTGACGGTGAGTGGTTTTCAAACATGTGTCCGCTCAAGATCAATGAGCACTCAGAGTAGTGAGCCCAGGGGCTCTTCAAATAAGCGAGCATAGGATTTATCCTATGCATGATGCCGCTTCCCTAAAATAATTCTGAATATCAAGTGTCCGTGGAGTCAACTGAATATTTATCTGGCGTGTATCGTGATGGATGCCGTAGGGGAGGCAAAAATACATAGAGCGGCCCGGCCAAGATGGAACTTCCAGAATGCTCCAGGCACCCTGATTGTGCTGTCTCATTGAACCTTTCCACCACCGTGTGAGGCTGGTGATTGTATCCCCAGGTTACACAGAAGGGAATACATAACCGGCCCAAGATCACAGATCAGCAGGATTTGAATCTGCGGCTGTCTGCCTCCTCCACATAGGAACCACAAACAAGGACCCCAGTGACGGGCGTAACTGGCCCAGGAAAGGTACAAACACGTTGCCTGGCAGTTCAGAGCAGGGTGAAATCTCCAGCTGGAAAAGCATCATGGAAAAAGTGGCATTTGAAATGCACCTCAAGTGCGTGGATTTTCACGTGTGAGCAGGGAAGCTTCCAGGCTGAAGGCAGCTTTGTACAGAGGGGTGAAGGCTGGAAGGCAGGGGGCGGGGCGGGGTATAAAGAAATATCTATGGCTGGATCTCCGAGGCTGGAAAAGCAGATGACGTCAAGTTTGAACGCCAGGGGTTGGTGGACAATGGGAGCTATTGGTGGTTCAGGGGCAGAGGAGGGAGCTACGTGATGGAAATCAGACTGGGGGAAGATGAAGCCGGCATTGGTGGGCAGGATGGTGACCGACTGGAAGAGGGAGGCCCTGATGGTCTAGTCTTGCTCTGGGAAAGCACTTACTGGTATAGAATGACGTGTCTGTCTGCCGGTTGGCCACATCGGATGCGTCTCTATCTCCGGCATTCAGCGAGGGACCGGCAGTGTCGCCTGCATACACGCTTACTGAAGGTTGGATTCTCCCGCAGTGATACCGCGAAGAACCCCAAAGAAGCAGATGGAGGTCTGTGAAGTCCTAATCGGAAATTCCAATGTGCTTTAGTTTCTAATCACTAACCCAGCAGGCACTTGTTCAAACATTTCTTTGATAGGTTTTGTTAGGGGTTAAGTGGGAAGGAAACACATCAATCCAAATCGTGTCATCAAAATTGGAGAGGCCATCTCTGAACATTCAGGAACCGGAGTCCCTCCCGCAGCCTTGAGGCAGCCCCCAGGCCTCATGCATTCCTTCCTTCATTCAGTGAATTAATCAACACTTAGAACAGTGAACAGTGAAAGCACTTAGAGTAGTGCCTGGTAAATGCCAAGACTTGATGAAGTGTCAGCTATTATTACGGCCGTCATTCATTCACAACACAAACGCTTCTTATGTGCTAGGCTTTGCTGTGTACCTTCACAAACGCTAACTGGTCTAAACCTTGCCACAACCAGCCTGCCAGGGGCACGTCCTTGTTCCATTTGGCCCCATGTCAGGGCTTTTTGGATTTTAATAGGCACACAAATCACCCAGGGCGGGGGAGAGGTCTGCCTCCGGGGGCCTGGGGTCAGGTCCGAGATTCTGCATCTCTAACAATCTCCCCGAGGATGCTGCCGCTGGTGTCCACGGGCTACACGGAACAGCTGGTCTAGAACAGTTGCTAACTGGCTGAGCAGAGAGGTCCTGGCCTGGAAACTGTGACCTCAAGTTCAGGGATTTTTCAGTCCTTTCCACAAGTCTGCAGCCAGCAATGAAGTGTGTGCACCCCAGACATGTACGCAGAATCCAGACCCATTGATTCACTCACCGAACTTTATTGATCACTGGGAAGACAGGCTGCGCCGGGTCTAATGTGTCAATTCCAGTGCTCACTCTGCGGGATGCTGCACACCTTTCGGGTGAGCAGGTGCCCGTCCCGTGCCTGCCTTACGTCCAGCGCGCCCAGAGCATGACCTCTCTCCGTCTCTCCAAGCCCGTTCCCTCCTCCCGTGCGGCTCACTTATGCAGTGGCGTCTATCACTCTAAGATGTTCGTAAGGGCTTCGCGGTTATTTCTCAGCGTATTTATGATCGACAATGCCAAGGCACCGATTTCACTAGCCCAGAAGCCGCTTTGCCCCCTGATGGAGGGAGATCCAGGTGTAAGGGGAGTTTAGGTGTCCTCCTCGTGACCTAAACCAAGTGGACACCAGAGGGCGCCTCAGGACCACTCTTCCCACACACGCGCTCGCTGGCTTCCCCAGTCCCTGTGTTGCTAAGACCTGACTCTACCAGGGATCCGCATCCTTCACAGCGGCAAAGTGCGCTCACCTGCCCCCCACTTTGTTTTGGCCAACACAGAACTTCTTCACCTTCAGAGTTCATGATGGCCATCCTTTAGATTTCTTCCTGCTCTTTCCTGCCCTCAAAGTCCTGAAAGTTGCACACATGCATGAAAAGGACCAAGGACGTGAACATTTACTGCGTGTCTGCTGTGAGCTTTGTCCCCTCCAGGTAGCACCTTTCCCATGCTTGTCTCATGGAGCGGGCTCATCCCCATCCTGGCAGGTTTTATCCGCATACTGTAGATAGTGGAGAGAATTCTGTCCGTAGCGAGGATTAGAATCTGCTAAAGTACATTGTTTCCAGGATAGGCTGCGTCCCACGTGGGGGGACGCCTTCGGTGCGTTAAATTCTTCGTGACTCCAGAGTTAGAGGCTGGAGGCTGACATCTTTCCTCTTCCCCTCCCTGTACCAGGAGGCCGACCTGGCCTGGGCACCCTCGCCTTCTCTGGGCACTCTGGGCACTCTGGGCTGTCCGAGATGACAACAGAGGGTTGGGTTGACATGGCCGTACATGGCCATATGGAGTGTCACTGGTTGATACCAACTTGTGAAGACACGGAGGCACACCGGCTGGGAGTGAGGACACCCCCTGAGGTAGTACTTCCCCTCTCCAACCCCTGCACACCTCTCTGTCGGAGGAGGGATTTGGATAGACTGATTCTACAGCTTTGTTTCACACTTAGCCAGTCTGCTAATGGGGAGGGATTTGAGGCCTGATGACATGGTGGGGACAATATTTGTAGGTTGGTATTTTTCATGCTTCTCACATGACACCATATGGCCAGAGAGATTCCTTCTGGAGATTGCCATTATTGTTTTGCAGAAGATTGTAGAATGTTAGAAAAACAGAATCACAAAAACTTACTATAAGGGGAAATGGAAAGGACAGAATATTAGAATTGCACGCCCGGGCCACGATGTCAGATTGGTTCCTGCCGTATCCCCAGTGCTTAGCGCGTTGCTGGCACGTGGTAGAGACTCAAAAAAAAAAAAAAGTGAATGAATGCAACTGTAGGCTAATGAAATCCTGTAATGATAGAATCTGAGAATCAGAGAATATTAGAATTAGGGGACAACATTATTCACTTGTTCAGAAGAGGGAACGGAGATCTCAGGACTGGGTTATAGAATCTTCTGGGTGCTAAAGGGTCCCTTGTCTCTTCCTAGGGGGACCAGCGATGGTCCAGGCCACAGTCTGGGAGGTCTCAGGGAGGGATGGGTGTGCAGGAAAGGAATTTTCTGGAAGGAGCGCCTTTGGTGTCAGTGCTGCCCAGGCCTGGGGCCACTGGAGGCCGGGTGCAGAGCGGAGGCGGGGCCCGGGCCTAGCAGGGCGGTGTGGGGCCACTGCACAGCTTGTTGGGGTAACGGACGAAGTTGCGGTTGTAGGTACCCAAGTTGTGGCGGAAGCAGAGGGCGGCCGTCCGGTCACACTCGCAGGTCTGACGCTGGCAGGCGGTTCTGCCGGCTGATGGGACAAGGTGAGTCAGGGACCCTGTGGCTTGGGCCCCCCGCTCTCTGGGGTCCACGTCTCTGCCCCATTCTGCTGGAAGCCCACTGCTGCAGGGGTGTGTCGGGTGTGGGGGAGAGATGGGGAGTCTGAGGGGGGTGCCAGGACGCTGGAAGCTGGGGGAGGTCTGCCTTCGCTGTTCTTCCTTCCTCTCCCAAGCCCATGCACCCCACCTTGGCCCTCTGGCTGGCCCGGGGACAGACCATCTGGTTCTCTAAGGAACCTGCTCCAGCCCCGGGGAGGATTTTAGACTACCCCCTCCCCAGGTGAGGCAGGGCTGCTGGTGGAGTGCAGGCACCAAGCTGACCGGGGAGCAAGAAATGCCAGCGACTCAGTCCCGGTGGCCTGCGCGCCCCCGAGCAGCCTGGGCCCAGACTGGAGCCCGTCGGAACTGAAGCCTGGCGCCTGCTCGGGCCCTGGGCCTGTGTCCACCCGAGGGGACAGAGCCTGTTTTTCTGGCATTTATCTCAGGGACCCCCTCACACCCGGCCTGGGCTTGGAGCTGGCTTCGGCTCTGCAAGCCCCGGGGCCCCAGAACCTCCCCTTCTCTCTTCTGCCTCTGTCTGCCCTAAGTGGCTCTGGCTCCTCCCTGGCCCCGAGAGTACATCTCCCGGAGATGTCCTGGGCTCCTCATTTCCCCTCAAAGGTCAGCCTCCACTTCCCATCAGGGTTCTGCCTGCACCTGCTATTCCAGCAAAACTCAGGGGTTTATCAACCACATTGGTTCTTTTGGGTGGTTCTTGCTAGGAGCTGGAGGAAGCAGGGGAAATGAATGTGATGGGCTCCATTTTATAGATGAGGAAACAGGCTTTTGAGAGGTTCTGTCTCTTGCCCAAAGTCACCCAGTGGGGAGGAGGGGAAGCCCTGAGCCTCTGACCCTATTCTCCTGACACCTCTCCTCAATCATCCCCTCAGTGCCATCCGGACAGGTGACTTGTTCCTACCTTGCATAAACCTGCAGTGACAGGGAGCTCACTACCTGACAAAGCTGCCTTGCTGAGTAGATAGGTGGCTGCAGGAGCAAGAGACTGAGCTAAATCTGCCTCCAGTGGTTCTGGTCCTGGCTCTGCCCCCTCCCCCAGGACAGATCTTAGCATCTGAGCTGGCCTCTTTGACCCTCCTGGGTTCTTCTGCTGCCCCCTCACTCGGCCCCACCCTCCCTCCAGGCTGCTCTCAGCTTTGCGGTGGGGAGGCTTGGTGCTCTGATATCTGGGCCCCCTCCACTGGGACCGGTGGCGTGGAGCCCCCCACACTGTCACTTGGTCCAGGCCACTTCCCTGGGGCTGGGGACCAGAGGAAAACTAATTGGCTCAAGTGGGCATTGGATCTGGCAAAACTGAGCAAATAGGTCCCTCCTGACAGCTCACTGGGGGGAGTCAGCCTTTGGCCATGGGGTCTGCTGTCCCAAATTGTAGCCCCAGCTCTGTCTGGGACTGTGCCCTTGAGGTTCGTCCTGGGGACCTTGCTGCCCAGGCCAGGGAGGGGGTGTGTGGGTACAGCTCCTCTGGGCCTGGCTCAGCTCTGCCCCCTTTGCACCTCTTCCCAGAGGCTGGAGCTGGTGGGCCTCTGGTGGGGAGAAGCGCCTGGGGCCAGGGCGGGAGCACACAGGTCCCGGGATCTTTAGACTGGGTGCCCGGCGACCATCTGGGTGCATGGCCAGGCCTCTCTACAATTCCCTGGTGATGGAAGACCCACCTCGCCCATCTCCCCAACCCAGGCTCCGGTCCTGATGAGGAACCCGGGGCCGCCATCAGCAGGGGGTTCCCATCTGAAGCTGCCCCTCCACCCCCCCGACCCGGTGTCTGGGGCACTCCAGAGCTGTTGGCTTACCACAGAAGATGTTGTGCCTGCTGGCCGAGAAGAGATACCTTTCCAGTTTGGGTTCACAGCCCAGCTTCTCCAGACGCCCGTAGCAGCAGTCGTGGGCATGGCAACACCTGGAAGGGTCACGGGCAACCTGAAGGGGCCCGTGAGCCAGGCTGGGCTGGGCCAGGGGCTGCCGGGGGGCCCAGGGCTCAAAGGGGCTTAAAGGAGAGGTCAGCCTCCACTTGCTGGGTGTCCCAGCTCCTCCCCGCTCCCAAGAGGTCTCCCTACTGGGCCGTCCGCTCACCAGTCCGTCTGGTCCACGGGCCAGTGGGAACCACCAACGCCACAGTAGCAGCCATAGTCGTTGTACTGCAGGGCCGGCCTCCCCGTCATCCTCTCGATCATCACCCCAAACTGGACCAGGTTCCCACCAGCCAGGGCCACTGTGGGGACGGGGGCAGAGGCTGGCAGACCGGTCAGGGCTCTGCCCGTCTGCAGCCAGCTTCCCCCATGTCCCGTCCAGTCTGAGTCCAGACCCCTCCCCGACTGTCCAGTTAACCCCACCTCCCCAAGCACCTTGCTCCCAGCAACAATGACGCTAATCAGTAATAATATTCCCACGCCATCCGGCCCACCTCGATGCCTAGTGCTCACCCCATTGTGACAACGCTCCCAGTGCCCCTCCCGCTCTCCTCCCTCCTCTCCAGAATACCACCCACTCATCCTCCTGCTTGCCCTGCACTGCTCCCCCAAAGTCCTGGGTCATTGGGTCCTGATCATTTCCCCAGGCATCAGCTCCGTGCTCCAGAGCACTCTGTCCCCACCAAGTCCCATCAGATGGTACTGGATCGGCTTCATGACCACCTGGGGTTCCCCAAATGCCTCCAGCTCCTGCTAGTTCAGCAATGGGGGCCTGCCCACCCAGGCAGGATGGAGCCCAAAATGGAAGCTAATGGGGAGGGGGTGGGGCGTGGGTGGCAGGAGCCTCGTGTGTGCTCTCTTGGATCCCCACCAGCCTCTTTCCTGTGCCCTCCCAGGCCACCTGGGCTGCATTCCCCCCCATGCCCCTCCCTTCTTCCCTGGCCAGTGCTGCCTCAGGCACAACTGGCCTCGTGATGACCCCTCACACCTTCCCTAGAGACTCCGGGGAGCTCTCGGTTCCCAGCTGGGGAGGAAGAAGAGGAAAAGTCACATAGGCCACTTACCCAGGAGGCAAAGGAAGGTCAGAAGAGGGGGAGGCTTCATCCTGAGGGAAGGGGAGGTGATCAGGGGGCAGAGGATCTGGGCTGCAGGAGAAGGAAGTGAGCGGGGTGCCTCTGATCTCGGGGCACCTCCCCAATTAGTTAAATACTGGATCCTGTCCACTCCCCATCATTAACCCCCAAATGCCCAGTGATGCAACTATACTTCCAGGTCTTTGGTCAAGTCCCCAGGGGAGGGGCCAGCCTGGGGACCGTGGACTTGGTTCCCAGGTGGTTTTCGGGGAGCAGTGTGTGGCTCTCTCTTTTCCCTGCCTCTCCCTTCACCTACCCCTTTCCAAAAATCACGGTGCTAGCTCCCACTGGCTGGGCTGTGAGCCAGGGGCTGCACCAAGGGCTTTTCATTCTTGGCATCTTTTTCTCATCCCCATTTTACTGATGTAGCAACTGAGGCCTGGAGAAGTGGAGAAACATGTCCACGCAGCCATGTCTGCCCTGTTGCCATGCTGTTAGCTACTGCAACATGCCCTCTGCGCCCTGTCCCCCACCCCAGACTCCGCGTTACCCAGAGGGGGAGCACTGAGGGCAGCTTGACCACGAGGCAGGACCCTGGGGACCCGGAGGACCATTTATCCAAGATCAAACAGGCCGGAGGCTGGGAGCTCAGCCAGCTGAGCTTAGGGATTTTTCTTCATTGTTCTTTTCTGGGCAGGCTGCTGCTTGTTTGACAAGCAGTGGAAATGCTCCCAGATGTGACTTCTGTCTCCCTAGATCCCCAGACAGTGGTGCAGTGTGGCAGCCGTAGAAAGAGGCTCGGCCTGAGTCAGCTGGAAAACCCACATTCCAGCATGGACTGGAAACTTCCATCCTTTTGATGTTATCTTAAGGGGATAGGTTGGGGAGACCATAGCCCCTGACCCAGCTTGTCTCCCAGCGTGAGCTGCCATCCCCAATGTCAGGCCAGAACACGGAGGCCAGGCTTCAGGGCTTGGCTAGAGGTTGGGGGGATGGAAGAAAGGCCCCAGCTCTGTTGTGGTAGGAGACTGTGAAGTCCCACCGGACATGAGCGCACAGTGGCCTCGCTGGCTGGCTGCCGCCCACGCCCCTGAGTCCATGCCGGCAGAAGTGGAAGCAAAAGGCACCCCTTGTCCTAGCCTGCGACTTCCTCCTGCCCTGCCCTCCCTGTTCCTGGTCTGGAGTGGGTATAAACTTGACCAGCCACTTCCATCAGCACAGGACCTGGGAGCTGCATGATCTATAGGCTTGTGGTCCTGTTTCCCCCACTTAGGTGGGTCCTTTGCCTTGCTCATCTCCTTAGTTTTCCTGTCTGTATAATGGGCATAGAAGGCATCCCACCTTGCCTCCTGGGTGGCTAGCCCCTCTGAGTATTTACCATGCACCAGGACGGTGCCAAAAGCCCTTCTCAGGCAAGATCTCAAGAGCCTTCCGGCAGCCCCACGACGCCGTAGCTCTGATCATCCCCACTTTACGGAGAAGCAAACGGAGGCACCCACCTAAGTCCACGGTGAGCCAGAATTTGGGTCCAGGCAGTTCAAAGGACTTACCTCGTGCCTCTAGTAGGCCTGGTGCCTAGCATGCGTGATATTTTTAGGGTCTCCCAAAATATTTTAATTTCTTTAAAATGAGAATGACTACAATCCAGCCTGGATTCTATTGGTCTTCCTACCAATAGGGTCATAACATTTGCTTTCCACTTTTTTTTTTTTTTTCTATTTTAATGGAGGGAAGTACCCGTGAAAGCAAAAGTCATATCACCACCTGAGACTGATACCTGGCAGAAGGCCTGCCCCTCAGGAGCTGGTCTGGTGCGGACGCGGGGTCTCACACCGCAGAGGGGAAGGACTCCCCCACACCAGATCCGTGACACCATAGTTAGGGGTACAGGCCCTTGGGCGGGTGCCACCCGCGGAGGGGAAGAGACCGGCTGGGTGGCGGGATCTCTGCCAGTGATTTGGGATTAGAAGTTTGTAAGGCAGGGTAAAGCTGGGTGAGCACAGCCCTGCCACGTGCCCCTCCCATTTCCTGCTCCTGACTCCTCCTGGAACTCACCACCCCCCCCCAGACCAGACTCAAGACTCTAGACTGGGGGGGTGGGGGGGTGGGGGGTGGGGAGGGAAGCAGGCCAGGGAGGTGAGTGCCCCTGGCCAGGATCACCCAGCAGCCATGAGTCACGGTCTCCAGAGAGGGGGCTCCCCTTTGCTCACCACTGCCTTTTGATTTTAACGAGGGCACCTGGCAGCCCCTGGCTCCTGGCCTGGGTCACGAGAGCCCAAACAGTGAGTCACTGAGGAACTAAGTCTAAACAACTGAAAAGGAGCTTTGATTCCTGGGAGGTTCGGCCCCTGCCCTTCCTGCAGCGGCGTAAGGGTGTTTCCCTGGAAGGGCCGGGTTTCGGAGGCAGTCCCTTTGGTGAGCCATTTGGACTCCCAGGCTGGCCAGGATGGGGCCCCTGCCAGCTCCTCCCATGTGCACCTGGGGCAGACAACCAAGGCCTGTGGGGCCAGAGCCAGGCAGGGAAATCTAGGCAGGCTTGCAGGCAGAGGTGTCCCCAGCTGAGGTTTTTTGGGGGAGGGGCGGGCGTTTGGGGAGGACTTGGACGTGTAGGAGAGTTTCAGGCATTCGGGACCTGTGTCTGGTGTTATAGTTTTCACACAGTGACACAATGTGGTCACTGCATCAGGAAGATTGGGACTGGAGTGTCTGCTCTGCCACTTAGGGGCTGGGTGAACTTGGCCAGACCTGTCACCTCTCTGAGCTTAGCTTTGTCATCCATAATAGGGGGATAATTGGGACCGGACAGAAAGCAAATGAAGGGTGTAGAGTTCTCTGCGGGGTGCTGCGCCCAGGGGAGGCCCCCACAGATGTTGGGCCCCTCCTTCCCTTCCTCCTTACCTGGCCACAGGGGAGCCAGCTGCTGTCCCGGGAGCTCCGAGCACTTATGCCCGCCGGGGTGGAGCCTATGCGGCTGGGCCAGGGCCCCCGGCGCTCCAGCAGGATGATGGCCTCCACTTGACAGATTTTAACTTCCTTGACAAAGGGTGGTCGGGCGGGAGGTGAGTAGAAGGAACAGAGCCCAGTCTCGAAGCAATGTCTTCTTTCTCCTGGCGTAAACGTGTTCCTTGCAGCGTAGAAGCTATTGCCACCACCATCATCCTCAACTCACCATTTCCTTAGCGCCGGGCGGGCCGCATGCACCAGGCTGAGAGCTTGATCTCGTCCCCTCTGTGGCTTCCCTCGGAGCCCGACGACGCCTGCAGACGTCTCCCAGCAAAGTGGGGTCACCTGATTCCTGAAAGGATTCGTTGCCTCTTCAGTCAGTCACCTGTACTGGGGACTTCCTACGTGCGGGGCAGACACCGAAGAGCCATACGTTGTGATTCTGGCCCTCATGGAGCTCACAGTCCGTAGGGAGACAGACATTAGTAATTACATACTGAAGGGAAACTGACAAATAGGCCTAAGTGGTTTGACAGGATGTTCCATGGGCCTATGGGAGCAATTATGGGGGTGTCTGATCCGGGAAGGGGGCCAGTGAGGGCTCCTCTGTGGAAGAAATGGTTTAGCAGGGATCTCAAGAAATTAATCGGGTGAAGGGGAAGGCAAAGAGAGTTTAGTTAGAGAGACAGCCTGTGCAAAGGCCCTGTGGTCCGAGGGACATGCATCCAGGAGGGGCTGAGAGGTGGCGGAGGTAGCTGTGCTACTTACTGGTGGGCAGGCCTCAAAGGACATGATTCAGTGGGAAGCTGACCCCGGGAACTTGACCTCCTGTTCACCCCACGGTATGCCTTTTGCTTGAGCCTGATGGGCAGGTGGTCTGGAGCTTGCAGAATGCTGGAGAGGGCCCTGGAGTCCCCCATGAGGATGAGGCCCCTCTCCGAAGGAGATCTGTGGTATTCTCCTCCCAATGGGGAGACGCCATGGGCACCCGAAGTCCAGGGAGACTCGTCCCTCCGCTGGGAACTGGCTTTGTACGGCTGTCATCACACAGCTGGGCTCTCCCCTTTGTGATGGGGAGGAAAGAACAAGAATCCTCGGTGTGGGCCTGTTGTCATCTTTTACAAGGTCGCCAACATCCTTGTAAAACGGCACAGCTACGCCTTGTTGGTCTTCGTCCAGGGAATAATGGAACGCCAATGAAGAGTTTTATACCAGGAGGCGTCCTGCTCGTATCCGTGTTTGGACAAGATGGAGCTGGCTACCGAGGGAACCAACAGGAGGGACAGCGGCCAGGAAGAGAAGCCCAGTTCGCAGGTACCCCGCCAGCTCCAGGATGGCGTGGGCCTCACGCACCGGGTGACGGGAGGGGCTGTGCTGGGCCATACTAGGTGGGTGGTGGCCATGGAGAGATGGTGTGAGTGTATTGGGCCACCACTGTGTTCACTGAGGCTTGATGGGTGCGGGGGTTGTGGGGAGGGACAGGAAACAGCGGCTAGTTCCACGCTGACCCAAGGAGGGAGAGGGAGGGGGGACTCAGGGGAGTAGGGACACCCGCACAGGTGCAGGCGGGTGCCTGGGGCGGCACAAGCGTCTGTGTGTTTTGCTGGGATGCCTGTGTCTCTAAGCACCTGTGTGTGTGTGTTGGGGTGGGGGACACATAGGCCCCCGCCCACTGTGAGGGACCCCTTTGCTCCTGAGTGTGGTAGTGTCCCGATTGAGAGGACGTTCTGGGCTCTGGGATCAGGCTGCCTGGCTTTACCATTGGCTAACTGGATACTCTTGGGCAAATGACTTCACTTCCCATGGTCTCAGTGTCGCCACCTGTACAATGGGGACAATAATGGCACCTGATCCTGGTATGGTTGGGAGTTAATCCAACAGTACCTGCAAAGTGCTTAGAAGAGGAACTTATAAAAAGCACAGTGGTTATGCCTATTGTCTCTGCTAGGAGCGGTCGTACTAGTTAATACAGATTAACTAGCAGGCCTCCCCTGCAAAGCCCCTTCCTGCTTGGAGCCCCCTCCCCACCCCTTCTTTCCCAGAAGACTCCAGGATCCCCATGTCTTGTGTCTAAATATTTAGAAGTTATCAATCAAGCCACCAAGGTGGGAAATAACGTATGTTTTATTCTTCTATCTAAATACACTTTCGTAACAACAGGTTCAAGAATATATTGAAAACCACAGTGTTTATATGACTGAAAGTCAGACGTTATGTCCAAGTCACTCGAGTTTAATGATTATTGTGTGTGTCTGGTGCTCTGTTGATGGGCTGGCCATGTGTGAGTGGCTTAGAGAATACAGACATACGTACTTCATAAATGATTGTACCTTTGTTCCGTAAAGTTTTCTTGTTTTCATTTCAGCAAAATCTCCAATTACGTGATAGTCAAATTTTTACATAATTTTTGCTCCTCTGACTGTAATGATCTAAATGATTTTTTTTAAAGATTTTATTTATTTATTTGACAGAGAGACAGCCAGCGAGAGAGGGAACACAGCAGGGGGAGTGGGAGAGGAAGAAGCAGGCTCACAGCGGAGCATAATGCTGGGATCACGCCCTGAGCCGAAGGCAGACGCTTAACCACTGTGCCACCCAGGCGCCCCTAAATGATTTTTAAAACGTAATTGTATTCAAAGTGTATAAAATGTGTTTCATAAAAAACAAAGTAAATCTAAAGAGAAAAGTTAAAAATATTTTGATATGTTTGCAAGAAAGATTTTTCTTCTAAAATACTCTAAACTCTCTATTACAATTAAGAGGCAAACTATAAATTATAGCCAATGGATATGTAACATTTAAAATGATTTGAATAAAGCTGACTCTTGGGAAGCGTTTTTGTTGGAAGGTAATCACAGCTTGCCAAATATTTTTTAAAAATGAAACTACTTGCCATCGAGGAGTTCAGTGTCACGCAGCTGCCACCGTAAAGTTCTGCTACCACCGGACAGTGTTCGCGTCCCCCCGCGTTATGTACATTTCCCAGTGATAACGCATTGTTTGATATGGCCCAGTGCTCCTTAGTGACCCTGTGAACCTGTGGCCCATGAGCGGCTCGACCCCACGAACCGGAAATGACCAGGCACAAGAACATGGGTGTTTGGAATGAGTGGAAGTGATCTTTGTTAAGCAAGACCTGGTGTGTCTTCCAGAGGAAGGGTCTGACGAGGTCAGCCATCCCGGGGCTCCCGCTGCCCACCCATGGCCCCCAACGACCGCGCGACCACGTGGCAGCAGTGCGGCTCATAACCTTCTGAGATTTCGAGGCGGGTGCCTTGTGTTGCCAGGACACAGGGCAGGAGGTGCCAGGAAGTGGGTCACCGGGCTGAACGGTGTTAATTACGAGACCAGAGGAGAGAATTGCAAACGAGGAGCCAAGAGGCCAAGAACGGTGCTGACCCAGTGCTGGGTGCTGGCAAGGGCCAGAGGCACTCAGGGCCTTCCAACAAATTTGGGGTGTGTGTGTGTGTGTGTGTGTGTGCATGACTCTGTGTGTACATGCACGTGTGTGTACGTATGCACGTGTGTCTTTGTGTGTCTGCATGCGTGTGCACGCATGTATGCATGTACACGTCTGTGTGTATGTGTGCCTGTGTGTCTGTGTGTGCTTGTGTGCCTGTCTGTGTGAAGTGCGGGTCCTCGAGGGCACGGGAGGTGCTGGAAGTAGTGATGTCACCATCCGTTTAGCACCTCCTGTGTGTTCTAGGGGCTTTACATTTAACCTTCACCCCAACGCTGTGAAGTGGGCATTGTTGTTTCTGTTTTACAGATGGTGAGACTTAGGCTCAGAGACCTGCCAAGGAATTAACCAGCCAAGGCCACAGCCTGCCCAAGTCACAGGATGGCTCCCAAGCCAGTCTCAGGCTGTTGCTCCATGCTGCCTCCCAGTGGTGAGTTTAGGAACAGGCCTGCCGTCCTTGCCGGGGTCCTAGGTCCTGGGTCCTGGAAGCTGGTGTCGAGTTCCATGGAAGCACTGAAGCTGACCTCGGTGGCCTCCTCGGACCATTTGTGCTTTGGTTCTCCACAGTCTGCTGCTCTGCCCTCCCTCGAGGTACCCAGGTACCCAGAACCCAATCCTTACGGTTTCTTTGGCTCCTGACCTGGATTGCTTGAAACAGAGCTTCCTCCTCTGACTGAGATCCACCATCTGACATCACCAGTGCCCCAGTGCTCGGGGATACTGCTCCTCAGAACTTGAGAAGCCTGGGGCAGAGGCTAGAGGAAAGAATTCTGAACAAGGAGGTGAGAGCTCAGGCTTCAGGCTCTGCCGCTAACCCACTGCACCGAATCCAAACCAGTTCAGTAAAATGGTGGAGCTGAACTCCTCCTAGAGAAAATCCAGAAGCACCCCGGGCTGGGGCTGGGCAATTCTGGAGGTGTTTTCTCTAAGCCCCAGAGTCTTCATCCAAGGATATGAATCTTGCTGTCGCAAGTCGTTGGAAGATGTGCGTGTGATACCCAGGAAGGCCACACACTCAGAATCTCAGAGGCTGGGGTGCCTCCCTGACAACCGCATTCCCTTAAAGGGAAACGCTGGCCCTAGGAAGACAGCCCAGCGAGATAAAACGCGAGCACAAAGAGCACATCTCAGAAACAAAGCAAAGGAGCTCGGAGGCTCCCAGGGAGGCTTACAACAGAAACGAAGCAGCTGCCAGCAGTCAGAGAAACTGCCCCACTGTTGCCTGGAGATCCCCGAACAGGTGCCCGTGAATGGTAACCAAGTCCCCGCAAAGAGCGAAAAGAATCCAACAGCTTCAACTTGGCAACCGCGTGGGGCCCTGGCACGTGTGCACACTGCGGACGCCAGCGCACAGAAGAGCAGAAGTGCGCGCGGCCCCAGCAGCAGGGTGGTGGAGAGCGCCAGGGAGCCACTGAGGACGGAGGGGCCAGTTCGCTCTGCATGCGCGGAGGGGAGCTGTCACCTGAGCTGGGCCTTGGAGTGCGAACGGGGTCCAGCTGATCATAGTCCCGAGGAGGGAAATGCGGTGAGAGCCGTGGGTACAGACGCGCAGGGGCTCAGAAGGCTCGTGGACGCCTTTGCTTTACTCTGCTCAGAACCCCTTCTACCCGTCATCCCATGTTCCGCCTCAAATTCTACGTCGTCCTGGTGGAACTGCCAATCACAATGAGGCCCCACCCCCGAAAGCAGGCACATGGCTCGAGCCGACCAATCAGACAGGGACTCCACTTCTTCAGCGGAACCGCGCACTAGCTTGAGGCCGATGGACAGAGCCATTCCGTCCTTAATGTCTTTTGTTTTTAAATTTTATTTATTTATTTATTTATTTATTTATTTATTTATTTGAGATAGAGGGAGAGCGCCAGGGGTGGGGAGGAGCAGTGGGGGAAGTAGAGGGAGGAGGAGAGAATCTCAGACTCATGCTGAGCTGACCCGGGGCTTGACCCCACAACGCTGAGATGGTGACCTGAGCCCGAGAGAAGGATGCTCAACTGCCTGAGCCACCCAGGCGCCCCTGTCTGTAGCATCCTAAAGAGACTAACGAGGGCTTGCTGGAGACTCCTTGCCTTCTGTCTCTCCCAAGTCCTGCTGGATCAGCTTTTCCTTCTATTTCACGAGACACCCAACTTCTTTTTTGGCTTTGGCTGGGCAGAAGTTTCTGCAGCTTGCAAACAAAGGTATTTAATTGATCCCAGGAAGAAGGTTGTAGGCCACAGGCCGGGAGGGGAGAGGTGGAAGCGGATAGAGGTGGGACCGTGATTTGGCACATGAGTGGCCTGTGATACCCAGAGTCGCCAAACAGCCACCTGCTCACCAAGGGCAAAGCTTGGAGGCCTGGGTGGTTGCTGACGTACAGCAATTTAAAGTGGGTGAGGAATGGGGAGGCCTCGTGATGGGACGGTTGCTTTGACAAAATAAGGGTAATTAAAGGGGGAGACATTTATCATACCGGGCACCACCTTACACGATATATGTCCGGTTTCTTTGTTTATTTCGCCTGCTCTCCCTGAAGAGAATGTGAGTTCCAGTACTTGGTCTTGAGCGCAGCTCTATCCCCAGCTCTAGAACAATCCCCGGCACGCGGGCACTTAGGTATATGATGGGCAAATGCACGTGTGAATGAACAGCTTTGGATCCTCAAGCTTCGGATTTCCAGAGTAAGAAGCAGAAGGGTAACCCCAGGAAGAATCGAAGGGGTTTGCTAATTCATGTTGTCCAAAATCTGGGGAGAAATTGCGAGCATAGATATTGGGGCTCCTCCATCAAGAATGAAATGTTGGGTCAGGTCGGACATATTACTCTGGGTGCCCTGGCCATGGTTCTGTAACTCGGGGTGCTAATTTGGGCAGCCCTCTGAGTCTAATGTTGCCAAGTTGGCAAGTTCAAATGCGGGTATGCACCACACAGCATGGAAAGCCAGATTCATTGTCTTAATGTGTGGGGAGGAGACATGAATTTCTGGTTGTTTTCTATCCCTTGCACCCTGGCACTACCCACTCTCTCACTTATCACCCCCCTGAGCCCCCCAGGGTACAGATTCCTCCTCCATCACTCTCACTTTGAGAACCAGAGTGGGGAGGGGAGCATAATAATTTTAAGAAAGCTTATCCCGGGCTTTTCTTTCTCGGCCAGTGATGTTGGTGGAGGGCGTGCAGTTAAAATTATTTTGGAGGGGTTGAGGGATGCCCAGGGATGCCTGGCCAGGAGGCAGCAGGCAATCACTGGGACAAATGAGTGGGGTCATCATGACAGGTAGTCAGTGGGTCCGAGGTGATGAGATCTCAGAGCATGGGCTGATCCACATGGGAATCATCAGAGATGAAATGGGCTGGTGACGCTCTGCGTCACACCTGAACGACCAGAATGAAGTCCCCTAGGGTCCAGGAGCCCGTCAGAAGGAAAGCCAGACGGGCCTTGGATTTCCATCGCACATAGTTGTCATTCATTGTAGGACTTCCTTTTAGTATCTTTGTGAGTTTGAGGCACTGTTTGTCAGACTTTATGTCTTCGACTTAGCTTACCTTCTTATTTTGCTGAAATATATCCTCAGATAATTTTCCGGGAAAAAGAAGCAAACTTCTAAATCTTTCTGTATCCCAAAGTATCTTGGCTTCTTCATACTTCCTCTGGACGTAGAAGTCCAGCCCAGGGGTGGCAGACTAGCGCCCAGGGACCAAACCCAGCCTTGTGCCCGATGCTTCTTCTTTTGTAGATAATCTGTTTATTTCCCCCTCTTTCATGGACGCTTTTAGGATCCCTTCTCTGTCGTTAGTGTTCTAAAATCTTACAGTGATGGGACTGGGCGTAAGTGTTTTTTCCCACCTGAGTGGCTCGCACTCGGTGGGGTCATTCAGTCTGAGGACTGTTATTCTGCTCTGGCAAATACTCACGTTTCTTGGAGAATTCCTATTGCTCTGTTTTCTCTTTTTGGATTTCCTTACAGTTGACTGTTGGGCTTCCTGGATTGATTCTCTGAGTCTCTTTTCTGTAACATTTTCTTTTTTTAACAGTCTTTTTGTTCCACTTTATGAGAAATTTCTTGACTTCCTCTTCCAACCCTTTCTTGATTTAAAGAATTCCAGCAGTTATATATTTTCTTAAAATTTCTAAGCCCTCTTTCTTGTTATTTAATTACCGTTTTAACATAACTTCCTGATGATTTATGAACTCATTGTTCTCTTGACTCTTCTGAGAGTAACAGTAAGAGATTTAAAAAAAATTGTTTTCTGTTTCCTGAATTATCTCTGTTTCTTCCAGGTCATTTCCCTACCTTGTTTGATTATGTTGGCCTCCTTCAAGTTGCGGGGGTTTTTTCCCCCACATTTCTGTTGGTCCTTGATTGTTCACATTTACAAACAAGGCAGTAAACATCTCCGTGCGTGGGAGTGGGGCTTATCATCCATGGTTTCTGCTTCCAGATAAAAGGGAGCGAACCTTTATGCCACCATAAAAAGCTCTTTTTATTGTGGCCACTGAAGTCCAGAGTAGGTGCCCTAATTAGTCCCAGACAGCTTGTTGAAATAGAGAAAAGTCCTCTGATTTTTTGCTAGGAGTGTGGTGGTACAGCAGGGAGGGGGGAGACTGGCTTCCCAGGCACTAGGCATTTTGTTTCGGGGGGGGGGGGAGGGAGCGTCGTGGGGGCAATTTGTGTCAGTACCTTCTGTCCATCTTTTGGTAATAACCATTTTTGACTTTGAAAAACCATCACTCTGCTCCATTGCATGGGATCCTACAGGGTTCTATCTGTCATGGGGTCCTCCACTTGCCACAAGGATGGACTTGTGACCCACAATGTCCTAACACACATTTCATTTCTCCTGGCTGCAGGGATATTTCCAGGGGTAGGCATCCAAACCATACCACTCAGAATGTTCCATCAGATTTTGATTATGAGTCTCCTTTCTCTCTGGGGCCTTGTGCTCTAAAGACCATGCAAGTCTGGAGTGGCCAGTGACCATCTTTCTGACCTACCTGGAGAAAGACACCTCTCTGCTCTCTACGGAGCAGAGAGATTGAGAGAGATGGAGACCCCTGGATCCAGCATTGTTTGACTTCCACTCTGAACCTTCAAATCATGTGATCCAATAAATTCTCTTTGTGACTTAGGCTAGCTTGACTTGGGTCTGTTATTTGAAACTGATTAGGATCCAGACTGATGTGGGAGTTTTCCACGGGTGGCAGAAATCTAGTCTACTCGTAGTCGGGAGATCCCCGGGTGGTATATGGAGGTAAGGCTGAACACCAGGTGCTGTGGTTGGAAACCTCAACAAAGATCTGTGGCCCAACCTTAGCTTATAGAGGGTATAGCCCCCGCCTTCCAGAACGGCTGCCTGACCACCAGGAAGGGCCGCCATAGTATACCAACCTGGGCTAGGTGAGCCAAATTGATTTGGTCTGGACATTCTTTATACTTGAGTGTCATGGAAGAAATCATCCTGGTGACTCCCCCTTCCATCCTGTCATCATCCTCATCCTCATCACCACCATCCTCTTCACGTTCCCACACGCCCACGAGGGAGATACCAACAGCCAAGCTCAGGCCCATTCCTGTCTCATTTTTCCTCACCAAGGACGAAACCAGCGTTGAGTCTTTTCCTACCCGGAGTCCCCTTGTTATAGTTTGATGTTAGGCAGAGCACATTTTCAGATCTAGATCTGAAATAATTTGTTAATCACATCCTTAGCTGCCTAGGTAATGGAGCAAAGGTGATCCGAGAACAGATGAAAGCAGACAAGGGACTTCAAACATTAACTAAAGGCTGGCAGCGAAAGATACAAGGAGAAATCAACCAGCAAATTAGACGGCACAGCATGTGATCTGCAAGATGGAAATAATGTCAGACTTCCGTGTGTGGGAGAGGATCCGTTCGGGGTGGGCTAACCCGGACAACTAGGCTCGATGTCACATTTGGAAGGAGTTGAAGAAGTACTTAATTCATAAGTAAGATGGACCAAGGGGCTTAGTGAAGACAGTCATGATCGTTCACGAGACAAATGTTTATTGAGCGTCTCTTACGTGCAAGCTTTTGCCTGGCTGCAAGAATGAATCAAATATGTAGCCTGTCTTCCAAGTATGTTTGTCCCAAAGAGGAGATATGCGGTGCAGAAATAACTTTAACTCTCAGTAGAAAGTGATAAGCGGCATAAGAGAGGTAGAGACATAATTCTTTTTTTTTTCGATTTGTATTTATTTATTTGACAGAGAGAGAGAGAGCACAAGCAGGGGAGAGGCAGAGAGAGAGGGAGAAGCAGACTCCTTGCTGATCGATGTGGGGTTCCACCCCAGGACCCTGGGATCATGACCTGAGCTGAAGGCAGACGCTTAAGTGACTGAGCCACCCAGGTGCCCCTAGAGATATAATTCTGTAGTATTTGTGTTAAAATGGTAAAAAAGATAAGATGATCTTCTGGAATGGGTTAACGAGAGAGTTTAAGGTCCACTACAAAACACGGGGAGGGGAAATATATTACTTAACCTCCAAAACCCAGATCGGATGTTGGCTAGGAATTTAAGAAATGTATAAGGAGTAGAACTAGGGGAGTAAACTGCGAGTGGCATTTGTGACAAGCTGCTGTTCGCCTAGAGCTTCAGGGGGGGACAGTCTTAGCAGACGCAGGCAGGTTCCTGGGAGGGACTTAGCAGGAGCGTGGGCCGTTCAGGTCTTGGGGTGTAAGCTACTTCGACTTGACTTTGAACTGGAAGAGGCCGGCCCTAGCCCAGTGCAAAGGAGAGTAGGGGTCTTAAGCGGATGCCTCAGGGCCGTGGGGGCTTCGGGGGAACCTGCGCAGCTGAGTCATGGATCCTTTAAGAGGGGGGTGGGGTGGGGGAAAGAGGCTTTCCTAGGCAAGTCCTGCAGAGGCTGGAGGCAGAAGGATGACTGGCTGCATTTCCTGTTTCTTCTGCCAGGTGTGCAAGCCAGGACTCCAGCGTCAGCTAACTTCGAGTGTGGTTTTATACAGCAGGGCTTCTCATACTGCAATGTGCCTATGAATCACCAGGGGGTGGTGCTGAAATCCGTAGGTCCCGCCCAGACCTTGGAATCAGGATCTGCATTGTCACGAGATTCCCTGTGACTTGGGGGCAGGTTAAATTTGGAGAAATGCTGCTCTGGAGCAGGAGGCTTTCAGCTTTTAGCATAAAGGCCTGGGTGGCTGGTGTAGATGGACTGCCCGAATTCCTTTCCGTTTGCGTTGTTGAGACTGGCCTCAGAGCCAAGGGACAGAACGGTGGAGGACTGTTCTCACCGAGGGGGATCTGGGCTCCCAGGGGGCGTTTGGCAATGTCTGGAGATGTATTTGATTGTCACCACTGGAAGCTGCTGGGATCCAGCGGGGGCAGGCCAGGCGTGCCGTAAATATCCCACGGTGCCCAGAACAGAGAATGATCCCCCACCCCCAAATGTTAATAGTGCTGAGGTTGAAAAACCCTCCCGTGGAAGGATCAGCCTTGAATTTAGATGGCTTGTCCAATGTGGTCAGTCCCATTGGAAGTCTCAAGTTAGCTTTTATTATTTGTAATTTAGTACAGAAATCAGATCGTGGCCAAACACTGGATTCACCCATGGACAGATGGCAGGCTCTATAACGGAAAAAAATGAGAAAGGAGCAGGCACCCTTGTTATAAACATAACACACCCTCCACGTGCACTGAGTGTAGAAAGGTTGCAACTACTCGGGAAACAGTGTGGAGCTTCCTCAAAAAGTTAAAATAGAGCTACCCTATGATCCAGCAACTGCACTACTAGGTATTTACCCAAAGGATACAAACATAGTGATTGGAAGGGGCACCTGCACCCCAATGTTTATAATAGTAACATCCACAATAGCCAAACTATGGAAAGAGCCCAGATGTCCATTGACAGATGAATGGATAAAGAAGATGTGGTACATATATACAGTGGAATATTACTCAGCCATCAAAAAGAATGAAATCTTGCCATTTGCAACGATGTGGCTGGAACTAGAGGGTATTACGCTAAGCGAAATAAGTCAGTCAGAGAAAGAAAATTACCATATGATTTCGTCACACGTGGAATTTAAGAAACAAAACAGATGAACGTAGGGGAAGGGAAGGAAAGATAAAATAAGACAAACACAGAGAGGGAGACAAATCGTAAGAGACTCTTAACTACAGGAAACAAATTGAGGGTTGCTGGGGGGGGTGGGAGGATGGGGTCACTGGGGGATGAGCATTAAAGAGGCCACTTGAAGAAATGAGCACTGGGTGTTGTATGCAACTGATGAATCACTAAATTCTACACTGTATGTTAATTAAATGGAATTTAAATTTAAAAAAAGAAATAATGAAACTGAATTCTTGTCCACTTGAGGGGTAAGAAGGCAGTTCAAGTGGCCTGTGTTTATAATACTCCATTGCTAGGGGTCAAAATGGTTCAGGAAATGTTTCAGAGTCAAAATGATTTGAGAAGTTACCTCGGTTTTGTTTGTTTTTTAATCTGAACAGGGGCAGTAGAAGGGAAACAAAATAAAGACAGGCAGGTGAATTTAGGGAAGAGCTCTCCTTGGAATCGTGGTTCTCAGTAGCAGCAGCACCTGGGAACCTACTGGAAATGCAAATTCTCAGGCCCTAACCCAAACCTTCTGAACTAGAAACTCTAGGGGCAGGGCCCTGGAACTCCTTTTTAGAAGTTTTTCAGGTAATTCTGCTGCTCACTCTGGTTGGAGAACCACTGCCTTGGGAGAAAGGCTGAGACGTCAGGGGGCCAGCTAGAAAGCTAGAACCATACTGGGGAAGTTGAGATCTCCCAGTGAGACTGAGCCAATGAGGAGTTGGGGAGGACACATTCTGAACCATAATTCCCTTGGACTTCAGTGTGCAAGGCAAAATCGTACTCTCTTTAATCTAATATGCTTTGATGCTGGTTCTTCTTTGCTCTTATCTGAAGTGGTCAACAGAAGGGTTTTACACAACTAGGTCAAGAAATGCTCCTTGTCAGTCAATTGTCAATTGTCATTGACTTTTTTTTTATGTTAATTTTAAGATGTGTCTGGATTGCATTAATGCATCAAGTCTGGAGGCATTAAAATGAGGGGAGAAATGTGCATTTTAGAATAAGTGTATCAGGATAATTTTCAGACTTCACTTTCGTCCTGGGAGTTTGAGAACAGGAGAGGGTTCGTAGTCAACTGAGGAATTTGTTCCTGGAGTATCTTTCTGACGTCATCTGAACTCCTTATAGAACCTCTCTAATAGGCTAGCTGGGCAACGAGGCTGACCATGAAACGGGAAACAGCATGTGGAATGGATTTTCAGCTTTGGGTTCGACGTGGTGTATCAGGACTAGGTTCAGTGAATGATAGAAACCCCAGATAATGATGGCTTAAATAAGATGGAAGTTTAGTTCCCTCTCACAGAAAAGAAGTCTGGAAGTAGGTGCTTTTGAGTGTAAAAGTGAGTTCACAAGCATCGAGGACTGGGTGTCCTCTGTCCTACTGCTCTGCTGTTCTAAGCGTAGGACCTCATGGTTCAATATGGTTGCTTGAGTGCCAGCCATCATGTTCACATTCCACTTAGGGAGAGGGCCGAGGTCCAAGCTCGGGGGAACTCTGGTCAAATAAAGGATGATGCCTGCCGTGGAGATAGAGAAAGTGGACAGTGAGGTGAAGGAAAAGTCAGGAGACTGGATGGAAAGGAGGAGAGAGTTTGAGAAAGCAGCATGAGGGCTTCTCATTTTCATTCTGATCAGAGCCACTGTGGTTTTTTTCTTGTCACATGATTCACTCTGTGTTCTTTAGAAACATTCTGTTGAAAGATCCATCTCACAAAAACATGTAACATTTCTCATGACCTCATCGTTTCGACTTTAAAAACTTTCCTTTCAGTGAGTCCTGACCGTGTACTTTCTCGCACAGCTCTGTTGATCATATCGGACACCAGGGAATTAAAAATGCAGGGAAGACGCCCCAGAACACTGCAAACACCATTTTCTGAAACCTACTCTGGCCTGGATGTTGTCCGTTCGCCCTTTGGGCCCTGTTCCCACCCTGCCTGCCCTGGGGAGGCTGACTTCTGGGGCTGCATGGCAGGGTCCCGAGCCCTCTGTCTCCCTGGTAGGTTTGATCCAGGGAGCACCAGCAGGAGAGTCAGAGGAGAGAGGAGAGCGAGGTCAGGAGTCTCTTCGCCTGGGGCCGGGTGTGTCCCTTGAGTCAAGGTCTCAGCTCCTGGGTCCCTCTCCTCACTACTCTTTCTGGGTTCCAAGGGCTGCTTCTTTTCTTTGACTTTTCAGGTGTGGGGATGGTGACAGGTACCCACCTTATATATTCCTTGGGATTTCCCGACACGTGTCCACGCTTTTACCAAAAGTCCCTTTAGTCAAGTCTCCTTGAGTTACCTGGTTTGGAGGGGCCTTTCCTTCCCTTCGGGATCTTGATGGGCACACACTCTGCTCAATCAGCCTCCCTCCCAGGGCTTCACACAGCCCTTCCCAGGTCGCCGAGGACCACCACATTGCTGGTCGTGGCTCACTCTCAACTCTCATCTTAGTGGCCCTGTCCCGGCATTGAACACGCGGATCCTTCCCCGCCTGCCAAGCCCAGGCTCATCCTTGCCAAAAGGACCTCCCCTCTCCAGGTCTCGCTCCCAACTCCTGGTCACCCCCAATCCCCTTTGCTGGCTGCTGTGACTCTTCCTTCCCAGTCCCTTCCACTGGGATGTCCCAGGCTGTCTTTGAACCTTTCCTCTTCTCCGTACTGGCAAGCAAACCCAAGTCCGTCTGCCTGATGCAGCGCAGAGCCAGTCACTGAGACATCAGGTTTGCAGCAAGGAAAGGGTTTATTCCAGAGGAAGCCGAAGGAGGGGGCCGGAGGATGAGACTCAAATCTGCCTCCCCAGAGGGGGAGGGAACAAGATTTTATTATCACAGGGGTTGTGATTACACACATATTGATGAAAAGGGCCGGGAAACTTAGGAGTATTCGTGAGGAAGGACGGAGCATGCCCATTGAGTGACATAGATGTAACGTTCTGCGTTCACGGGGCGGGTGGAGACTTGGCATCAGAACCAGGCCCCATTCAGCCCTGTCTTGCGGAGGTTATCTCAGGATGAGCGGGAAGGCTGTGGGCACAAACTGGGAGGAGTCTTGGGCTCGTTATCTCGGGGGTGGGGTGGGGTGGGAGGGAAGGCAGGGCCTTGCTCGTTCCCAGGTGGGGACCTTATCCGCTGACCCTGAGTTGAGTCTTCCGCGGAGACAGCTAGTGAGTGGGGTCTGCAAAGACCCAGTAGCTGATTAGGGAGAGACAGTTCTATGAAAAACACGCTTTTAACCTTCTGCTGGTTTCAGCCTCAGTAACCACAGGGGGCACGGATTCCTATTCCCTCTTGTGGCGGCACGCCCAACTCGCACAGCTTCGCAATCCTCTCCCAGCCTCTCGCCAGCGCCGCTCTGCTTGGCTGGTGATTCCCAAATTTATCCCTGCAGCCCCGCCACTCGAGACGCATTTATTGAACTGTCTGCTCGACATCCCCACGCGGATGTCCAGTGGGCATCTCAAACTCCAAGCGCCCGGGCGCTAACTCCTGACCTGCCCGCGGAGAACCACTCCCCTCACCCTTTCCCGTCCCAGCAATGCCTCCTTGCAGGTGCTCGGGCTCGACACCGGGAGTCACCCCCAGACTCCAGCGATCCAGCCTGCCAGGAAGTCCTGCTGGCTCTGCTGTCCAGTGATATTCAGCCACTAAGCGCTTCTTACCGCCTCCTCGGCTACCGCCTTGTCCGTGCCATCACCACACCCTTCACCTGGACCGCGGCAACAAGCTCCTTCCTCCCTGTTCCTACAGGCTCTGCTCCACGCATGGACCAGAGCGATCACGTCACGTCCCCTCACTGTCTCAGAGTGAAAGGCAAAGGCTCATGGTGGCGGAGGGGGCCCCCCCGCATGGTCCAACCCCCTGTTCCCGATCCCTGGGATGCTTTCTTGCTCACTCTGCTCTGGCTACCCTGGTGTCCTGGCTGGTCCCCCTGCCTTGGGGCCTTGGCCTTGCTGGTTCCCTCTCCCTGGCAGGTTTCCCGTCCCAGATATCTGCATGGTCCACACGCTCTTCTATTTCAGTTCTACGTCACTTTCTCAATGAGGTCCCCCACCCCACCCTATTTACAGTGACAACCCTTTCCCCTGACCCGATTTCCTCTTAATCTGCTGTTCTTTCTCTATTTTCACAGCACTTGTCACTTTCTAACATACTATATAACTTACTTGTTGATTATGCTTGTTGGGCATTGATTGTCTCCCTCGTCCTCCTCACTCACCACCGCCACCCCAGGACCTTGGTCAGACATTTGGTTTTGTTGTTGTTGTTGTTGTTGTTTGTTTGTTTTTGTGATGTGCTCTGAGAATATGGAACAGTGCTGGAACATAGTCAATGCTTGATCGATGTTTATTAGATCACGGTATAAAGAATCTAATTGGTCTAATTCTGTGCCCTATAAATTAAAAAAAAAAGTAAAAAGAGGATGGATTTGGTCTCTAAGGCACTAAGAAGCAGAAATGATTAACAGAAGACAAAAGAAAAGTCCTCACCTGGACAGGTAATTCTTCTAAATGACTGGTACAGGCATGAAGACAGTTTTAGTCTTGCGGAATAGTGAAAAATGTTAACAATGAAAATACACACATTTCACATTTTGGGGTTACAGCTCAAACTGTACACAGAAAACTTACTGCCTTCGATGCATTTATAAGCCAGGAAGACTATGATAAGTGGATGAATTATTCAATGCAGGAAGTCAGAAAAAGGACAAAATAAACAGAAAGGAGTGTAGGAAGGAAGCAGGAGAGACAAGAACAGATGATAATAGAGAACAGAAAAAAAGCAGAACTGACAAATCAAAGAGCTGATTCAAGAGGGAAAGATCTGAAATAATATAATCTGTGGCCAGTCTGATCACAAAAAAGGGGGAACAGCACAAATGTGTAGCATTAGGAAAGAGGACAAGAAATCACGATGGAGGCAGTGGTGGTATTAGCATCCATGCTGTTTCCTCCCAGGGTGGGGGGATGGGCACCGTTTTCCCAAAGACCAACTGAGCCACAGCCAAACCACTGAGATGAAGTTGCCAAGCTCCTTGCAGGTTAGCAGCAACACCGGGTGGACCTCCCAAGCTGTGCCTGCTTGGCTCTTCCCCTTTCAACACCAAAACTGCCCATTCGCGGTGCCCCTCCTTCCATGGTCTCTATTGGTCTTATTCTGGTCCTCTACATGGGCTCAAAGCCTGAGTCCTCCACCTTCAGGTCTGAGGGAGGGGACTTCCAGATTCCCAGAACCACTGAGCAGGCTCCTTAAGTCATCAAGAGACGTCACTGGGTTTCCACCCCTCCGCCAGCAGCCAGCATCCATCCACCTGCCACTGTCTCCTTGTCTCTGAGTGAGGGGGCAGGTGGAGGTCCTCTCTGGCATGGCTTGGTTCACCTGCTTCTCTGATCCTGGTTGTTCCTGCCTTGGGAGCGGGTCGATTTCCCCCAGTCCTTCGAGGAGGTGGTGGAGGATGAATGAACTGGTCTGTGGCGTGGGGGAGAGAGATAAAATGTCTGAGAAGGGGAACCCAGTGAGATTCACCTGCTTTGGGGTGTTCAGGACGTGTTCAGTGGTTCTGGGAATCAGGAAGTCCCCTTTTCAGCCCTTAAGGCGGAGGACTCAGAACTGGAACTCTTGTCCAAGACCAGAATGAGGCTATTAATGACAGAGGAAGAAGAGGCAAAGCAGGGGCAGGTCCAGTGTCTTCCAGGTGGCAAGGTTATTGGTCAGTGTGTCACCAGTCTTGGTGGGGCTACTTCCAAAGTCCTCTGCAAGGTCCTAGCTCTGAGCTGTCAATCCAGGAACCTGCTCAGGTGTCAGCACACCTTCCCTCACACGTGTTATTCTGGGTGGCAAAGCCATCTGGAGTTGGCCATCTGTTGGAGTGCCCAAGCCAGCCCCAGCCTCAGCTGCCAATCAAGCACAGGCTCCGCCCATTTCCTTCCTGGTGATCCAGGCCCTCCACAATCCACTCGTGCTTACCAAAGTCTCTGTTTTAGCTTCCTATGCCTGCTCTAAACTTACCACAAACCCAGTGGCTTGAAAGAACACACTGGATTCTCTTACAGCACAGGAGGCAGAAGTCCCAAATCAGCCTTGTGGGGAAATGGAGGTGTAGTCAGGGCTGTGGTCCCTTCTGGAGCGCTGGGCAGAATCTGTCTCCTGGCCTTTTCCAGCCTCTGGAGCCACATTCCTTGGCTCCTGGTGCCTCCTTCCATCTGCAAAGAAGATGTGTCCCCGCAGTGGTCACTCTGCTTTCTTCTTCTGTGGTATAGCCCCCCCGCTTTGCCTTCCTCTTGTAATGAAGGACACCGTGATTCCATTTAGGGCCCACCTGGGTAATTCAGGATAACGACCCCATCTCAGATTTCTGTTTTAATCACACCTGCCACATCCCTTTTGCCACATGAAGTGACAGTCACAGGTGCCAGGGATCAAGACCTGGGTAACTTTGGGACGTTCAGCTTACTTCTCCCAAGGGTGTTCAAGTTTTTGTCCTGACACCTGCCCTCATCTCCCGTGAGCCTCCGGCTGCCAAAGGTGGGGGTGCCCAGTGCGGGCTGCACAGCTGGTCCTTTTCTTGGGCAGGGCTGTTACCCCAGGGCCCCTGGGTGAGCCGTCCCACAGTGACAGGGGTCCCCCCACTAGCTCTGCCCTGTCCCACCACAGACCCCTCTCTTCCTCCATGCTTCCTGCTGTGGAAGTAAGCACCGTCTTCCTCTGAAGCCCCCTGCAGGGACCTTCCCTGAGCAGGGCTGGGGCAACGTCCCTCCAGTGAATTCCTGGGGCAACCGTTGTCCATGTGTTGTGCTGGAGCTCCACCCCCAGGAGAGGAGTGGTATTACACCTAAATCTTACAAAAGGTCTCTAGGTATTTGTGTCCTTTTCATCTAAGAAAAGGGAGGTTCAGAGAAGTTAAGATATTTGTTCTTAGTGGCAGAGCTAGGATTTGAGAAGTCCATTTGCTCTTTATGTAATACAATGCACCATTGTTGTGAAGTAAGAGTGCGTGGGGTTGAAAGACACAAAAACATCACAGCAGAAAGGCCCCAATTCCTGGAGGATAAAACTCTACTCTTTCTGGGGTGGAGGCAGGGCAGATACCCACAGGGGAGTGGCGGGGGCTGATCCTGAGACCCTGTGAAGACACACGGAGAAGTCGGCCATACACAAGCCAACAAGAAGAAACCAACCCCCGCTGAGACCTTGATCTTGGATTTCTAGCTTTCCAAATCATTATTCAAGGCACCCAGTCTGTGGCGCTGTGTGATGGCAGCTGGAACAAGCTAATACACCCATTCCGGGGATTGACTGGGCGGAGACAGGAGGGAACTTTTTGGGAAGCGGAAATGTTCTATACTGTGATGGGATGTGGGTTATGTGGGTGTATCCACTTGTCAAACTTGTCTGGCTAAGATTTGTGCATTTCAGCATATGTCTATTTTCCCTCTAAGAAAGAACCATAAATATAAGGGTGCTGATAGTTGAGCGCAGGTGCAGAGTGGGTGGAGGGACGGGTGATAAAAGAAGGCAGGATGTTGATAAACGTTGAGGCATGGTGATGAGCACAGAGGAGTTCATGATATAATTTTGTTGACTTTGTATATGTCAGGCATTTTCAAAAATCAGAAGTGAAATAAAATGGTAAAGCATATGGAAATGATGCTCTCTTCTCTCTTTTCCTTTCTGGTGGTGGACTTCCTGGCTCTCTCTTCTGTCCTTCCAAGTGACTGGTTGAGGCGTGGAAAGATTCCGAGATTCAGGCTTCGTGAAGACTTGTCGTTGTGGTTCCACGACGCTGAGGTATCGTAGAAATTAAGAACTCAGTCCAACTGCCACTAAGTAACAATTTGTGTTAATCATTTGACCTTTTTCATTCTCTGTTTCTCATCTATACAGTGGAGTTAATAACAGCGATTTCATTAGGGAAGTTGAAAAATACTAAACATAAGGATGTATACAAATCATTTAGGGTGCTTTTAATGCAAGGAACTGAAAACCCTACTAGAACTGGTTAAACGATAAAGGAAATCTATTGACTTCTGTAAAAAAAAAAAAAAAAAAAAAGATCAGAGGCTTTCAGGTATGGTTTAATCCAGAGACACAATCTCCTTCTCCTTCTCCTTCTTTTTCTTCTTCTTCTTCTAATCCTTCTTCTAATCCTTCTTCCTCTTCTTCTTCTTCCCCTTCTCCTCCTCCTCCTCCTTCTTCTGCTTAATTCTGACAACCTCCAGATCTCTGTACACCTCTTATCATATTTTATTCTAGATATTGAGGGCTTTTTTTTTCTTTTCTTTTTTTCCCTGCTTGCTTATCTGCCTGAGAAAACATTTTCCACATAGACAAGATTAAGCAGCCTCAATTTCATTTCCTCTACTCTCTTGCTTGCTAACTTCACCTCTTTTGGTTTTTCTGCTTCTGTTCTGCACCATATTTTCCTTCCTTCTGTTCCCAAATATGTCAAGCTCAGTCCTGACTCTTTGCCCTGGCATTAGCTGCTTCCTCTACCTGGCTTGATTTTTCCTTAATCATCTTAGGGCTGACTTCATATCACGCAGGACCTCATTTCAGGTGTCTTCTCCTGTGCAGTGCCTTTCCTGGCCACTCTCTCTCAAACTCATACCCTGCCTTCTTTTATTCTCCTGCTTTATTTTCTTTATATTGCTTACGACTATCTTTTTTCCCTTGTAATTTGCTTTTTGGCTGCCTCTATCTCCTCCCAGGGGTTTGTAAGTACCAAGAGGCAGGGACTTTGCCTGTCTGGCTTCTTTGCCTATGACTGGTTTTGCACCTGAAACATTAAAAGTGCTTGAGATAAACATCCTACTGAATGCATGAATGGAAAGCAGGAAAAACAATATTATCTACTTCATAGATTGTTAAGCGGGTTGAATGCAAAAAATGCATTTAAAATGAAAAGTGCAGTGTCAGGAATATAGTCAATCACATTTTAGTAATTTTGTGTGGAGACACGTGGTGACAACGCTTATTGTGATGAGCATTTCGTTATGTATGTAACTGTTGAATCACCATGCTGTGCACCTGAAACCAATACGATATTGTATGTCAACTATACTTCAATAAAAAATAAAAAGGGCTTGGCCTGGGGCCTGCCACAAGTAAGTGCCAGTGAGTGGGCGTTTGTTGAGATGTGCTGTTCTTGCTGCTGTTGTCCGTATCCCAGCATCTGAGTACCTCTCTCCGTCACACTCTCATTCGGATGGAAATTATTCCCAGACCATGACCCAGTTGAAAAGTGGGAAAGTCCCTCAGTCAGCCAGCTGGCTTTTCCATTTCACCCATGCTACATACAGCAGTTGATGTGATTTATTTCCCTTAGGGAAGGGAGTTCATCAGTAGCTTTGCCCTTGAAAAATCTCCTGGGCTACGTTTGAGCTAAATGTGGGACACTCACATGGTCTGGATTTCATTGTCAAGGTCTTCAGAGACCAGTGAAAGCCTCCTCACTTCACTGGCCTAATAAAAGCGTGAAAATCAAAGTAAAGATGTGCTTGTGGGAAGGTGGCTAGAATAGTCTGGCTTCTTCCAAAGGCTTAGCCCTTCCTGAGAGAGCTCCTCTTTGGGGTAATTCCAAGAGTTCATTCTCATAGTTTCCTGAGCCAAGAGAGCAGCAGTACCATTCTCAGACCTGGGGAACGAGGGCCCCTGCCCTGGGGTCACTCTGCAGGCCAGGGGTGTGCCTGCCTGGTGCCTGTGGTCCTCCTAGACTGTGATCTGGGTGCTTATGACTCTGAAATTTCCTTGCCCAAATGACCCTGAGTCACGTCCAGGGCCCATGTGGGTTGCTTGTCCAAGTTCATCTTCTTGAGTGAAGGTGACAGATGCCATGCCATATCCTCAAGAAATAAGCCACAGCGCTGGCTGAGAATGGGAGGAATCTGAAATGGGTGTGGGAGGAAGGAGATGTAAGTATCAGCTAAGACTTTAAGAGCAGCTGAAGCAGCGGGGATGTGGGGCTCTCACTAATGTTCTTGATTAAAGTCTTTTAGGAGATGTGTCCTGGGTCTTGAAGAAGACCCTTTGACCCATTGGCCTTGTGCCTCCCTCTCAGTGTAGGAGTGAAGGCACCTTGTTGCCACAAGATGATGGAGGCCCTGTGTTGTACCATGGCAGCTGGGTAGAACGGGAAGCCTTGAGTGGAGCTCAGTGGCCCAAGGGGTGGACTTTGTTAGGCACCATTGATGTGTCTCCCCAGATTCTTTTTTTTTTTTTAAGATTTTAAAAAAGATATTATTGATTTATTTGAGAGAGAGAGCACACGAGTGGAGGTGGGGGTACTGGCAGAGGGAGAGGGAGAAGCAGACGCCCTGCTGAGCAGGAAGCTGATGATGCAGGATAACCCCAGGACCCTGAGATCATGACCTGAGCTGAAGGCAGATGCTTAACTGACTGAGCCAGCCAGGTGCCTCGTGTCTCCCCCAGAATCTGGAGACCCCACCTGTGTGCTGGACCCTCAGCATTTGCTGCATCCAGCCCATTGGCTGCATTCTGGTGAGCCAGGTGTGGTTTCTATCCTTGAGCTTCTCCCGGTCTACCCGTCATTCATTCATCTACGTAATTAGGTCTTATTGTATTGTGTATAGAAGATTTTCAGTCTCAGATGGTCACCTTTCTGCCACTCGGCATGCTCCTGACTTTGTTCTGCTTGCCATCAGTTGAACTCTGTCCTAAAACTCAGGACAAAGGCCAAATAAAAATGATTTTGGGATTATGTGTGATTTCTGTGAAGATAGCTGAAAAATAGGAGCACCCGGGTGGCTAAGCGTCTGCCTTCGGCTCAGATCCTGATCTCCAGGTCCCAGGATGGAGTCTCACATCGGGCTCCCAGCTCAACAGGGAGTTTGCTTCTCCCTCTCCTTCTGCCTCCCCCCAGCTTGTGCTCTGTCTCTCTCTTTCAAATGACTAAATAAAACCTTTAAAAAAAAAAAAAAGCTGAAAAATAGTACAGGGGCCAAGGGCAGGCTGCCCCCAAATGTGTCACTTTGACATAGTGATCATTTGATTTGATTTGATTTATTTTAATTTTTTAATTTTAATTTTAATTTTTTAAAGATTTTTTAAATGTTCATCACAGTCTCTTTATTGAATTCTTTACTCTTTTGCATTCTTTCCAAACATATCTTACTGATTTTATTTTTGCTTCTGATACAAGGTCTAGAAGGAAGGTATGAAAAGCAGAAATAGAATGAGGAAGCTTACGTAGCACCATTATATAGTTGTCTTTCTTTCTATTTTTCTCTCTAAAAATCTGCCACCCTATTTTTCTATACCATTTTCCTAAGAAATTTATTTATTGTCATGGCTGTAACAACTACTTTGTATTTCAAATGTTAACCAATCTGTAGCTTCTATATTTTGCAGGCAAAAATTTTGGATCATCACCATTAAAGATTTTAAGTAATCTCTTTACCCGATGTAGGGCACAACCCCGAGATCAAGAGTCATGCTTTACTGACTGAGACAGCCAAGTATCCCTTATTTAATTTATTATTTTTTTTAAGTCATCTCCATACCCAACATGGGGCTCGAACTCACAGCCCCAAGATCAAGAGTCTTATGCTCCACCAACCGAGCCCGCCAGGCGCCCCTGCATATGGATTATTTTAAATAAAAGTGACTTAAGAAAGACACTCAGACCCCTCCCTGTCCTCCTGAAAGCAGGAAATAAATGTCCCACATGAAAAGTGCCCTCCCTTGCCAGGAGGTAAAGAAACATCCCTCTCACCAGAGATGGGAAATTTAGAGCCAAGATGGCTGTATAAACAACCTTGTTACTTTTTACTCACTTCCTGCCCCAGCCCAAATTCGGTTTAGAATTCTTTACTAATTGAAGCTCCCAAACTTCAGTTTTGTTTGTTCTGTCAGTTTCTCAGATTTACTGTCTCTGTCTAAAAAGTGTAAGAATTGCCTGCCCTGGTCATTTCTTTAGGTCTCAATTTCATTATCGGGGCCCCATGACCATGTAATAAAACGCTAGTTTGTTCTCCTATTACTCTATCTCATGTAAATGTAATGCTTACTCCAGGTAGAAGCCTGTGGAGAGTAGAGGAAGAATGTTTCCTTCTCTACAAGAGCAAACATTGGGGAATTAGGATTTCCTCCTGGCCAGACTGTATCGACTAGCATCCTGAGGCCCGCCTGACAGGTGTGTGGGCTGCTATTCACGCAGACATTCTGGTCAAGCTTTCTAACATCAGAGATCCTGATCTCTAGGTTCCAGGATGGAGTCTCACATCGGGCTCCCAGCTTAACATCAGGGGCAGTAGAAACAACAGACTTTGGATCAAGACAGCTCTGGGTTTGAATTCTCACTGTCCCTCACACACTGCTCATGCTCCTGTGTGTGTGTGTGTGTGCACGTGTGTGCACGTGCATGCGTGTGTACGTGCATGACTGAATTTCCAGGAGTGTGGTTGCTGAGTCAAAGGGCAAAGGCATGTATAGTTGACCAGTGGCTTATCCTGTTACACCATGCTTTTCCTTCCCAGCGCTCTGTTCTTGTTGGTTTGTGCAAGACACGTTTTATTTTATTAATTTCATTCTCTCTCGCCCCTACTGATTTATTCTTCCTATGTTCATTTAGATATATGGTTCCTTGAAAAAATATGTAGTGTCTCAGTGTGTGCTTTAAAACTGTACACAAGGTATTGTGATATACATTCCCCTTTCTCTTCTGCCAAGACAGCAAACTGGCATAGGTGGCTGGCGCCCTGAGCCAAAGCCAATCTGGCAAAGGAGCAGATCGGGAAGAGCAGCTCGGATTTGAAGCCGAACCAAAGAGCCTCTGCCGGGTCCTGCCCAGAAAGAGGGAGCTGATCTCCAGTGCTGGGGCGGTTGTCGGGGAGAAGGGACCGGATGTGCCCGGGAGCAGAAGACTGCCCCTTTTGGCAATAATTGGATAGATTGGCAGGAAGCTCCTTCCCTCTCCCTTTCCTTCTTACCCCCAGAAGCCAGCGCTGAGACGCTCAAGTTCTGGAGGTAAATAGGAGGACTGTCCAAAGCCCTGCAGGAGTGAGAAATGGTTGAAAGCAGTGCAGCTTGCTCGCCTACCCACAGCCCTTCATTCTTTTCACTCCTTCCCTTCCCAACCCCGCGTAGTCCCGGGACAGTCGATTTCAATCTCCGCTGATCTCAATCTCAGGACGTGGCTTCCTGCCAGCCCTGCTCCTTCCCAGGTGTTTAATGATGAAATCCTGAGCAGAATAGCATATCCTTTCAAACCGTCATTCCAGGTGAGGTTGTAAAAGCAATGTTCTCAGGAACGGAAGCCCTCCAAATTTTTTGTACACAAAGACTGACACTGAAAATATTCTTGGAAGAATGCTCAGTTAAGACGTGCAAAGTCTCCTGGAGGGAGAGGTGTAACAGAACAAGTAAGTCCCTCCCCCTTCCTTTCCCAACCAGAGTGAGGCACTGAGAGGAAAGAAAAGCTCTTGGCAAGCATTGATTTGTGGCTTTTTTCAAAGGGCACTTCAGGGCCTCCCTTGAAACTGAAAAGCAGTTACACAGGAATAATAGGGTCCTGTCCTTACTCCTCCAGCCAGTCGTGAAGAGTAGCAGGAAAGGAAACAATTTGGGGCACCTGGGTGGCTCAGTCGGTTAAGTATCTGCCTTTGGCTCGGGTCATGATTCTGGGGTCCTGGAATCGAGTCCTGCCTCAGGCTCCCCACTCAATGGGGTTAGGGTTAGTCTGCTTCTCCCTCTCCCTCCACAGCTCCCCCTGCTTGTGCACGCACTCTCTCTCTCAAATAAATAAATAAAATCTTAAAAAAAATAAAGGAACCAATTGTACCTACGTAACAGTAAGTCTCTTACTATAAGTTAAAGGATAGACACGTATCGCTAATTATGATGTTGTAAAGGGCACCTGTCTTTTCTCAATATGGGTTCAACCAGCGCTTCCCAAAGTGGGGTCCACCAGCCAGTGTGGGTCCTTTCCATCTACAGTGAGGTACGTATACAGATTGAGAGTGTTTAGAAATTTCAAGCAATTGGACAGAGCGAGTTTATGTTCATTGACTCGAATAATAAAACATGTGGGTTCGTACTTCATCTTTCTTTTATTTTGCCAAAGTAGCGATCTGAGGCGGATTAAAGACAAGAAGAATTGGTCCTTCACCAGGGACCATTTGAGAAACACCCCGTTAGCCAGGAATGGGTGAACTTTTCCTGTAAAAGGCCATACGTTCTCTGTCACACTATTCAGTCCCACTGTTGTGACATCAAAGCCGTCATAGACAACATGTAAACCAAAGGGCATGGTTGAGTTCCAATGAAACTGTATTTCTTGCCGCTACAGTTTAAATTTTGGAGCACTAAAAAAATTTTTTTGGAGCATTTAATGTACCACAAGGTATTATTCTTTTTCTGACTTTTCCCCCCCAACCATTTAAAAATGTAAAAACCATTCTTAGCTTGCAGGCTGTGTAAAAACAGGCAGCAGATACATTTGGCCGGCAAGGTCTGGTTGGCTAATCCCTGGATTAGACTCTATTGTCTCTGAAAATTAGCGTCTGTTTTAGGGAGAGGAACGTTTGTGTGTGTTTGATGATGCTAATTTTCTTTTGAATCGGAACTATAGTCATAGGGCTAAATTTTTTTAATTAAAAAAATCGTATATTGAGAACTCTCCCATGCACCCCGTCTGTGTGCACTCATTTCCCTGCCAGCCCTGCTCCCCATGTCGGTAATCACTTAAATTAACTTCTTGTGTGTTAAGTGTTTCTGGCAATATTGGCAAATACGTATTCGCTCCTCGGCCCTTCCCTACATACGTGTAGCCCACCGTTCGTACTGTGGTCTGCCATGCTCTCTTCATGTGCCGCCATATCCCGGAGATTCGCTATATTGCAACAGAGGACTCTTCCAGCACTGAGCCGATAGTCTTGCAGTTTGAGGTTGTATCATTGTTTATTTCACTAGTCCTCTCTACGCGGACACTTGGGTTTTTACAACCCAATTCAAAACAATGTGGCAATAAAAAAATCATGAATCACTGGGCGTGTGTGTGTGTGTGTGTGTGTGCGTTCATTGGGCAAATGTCTGGAAGCGGGGTCACTGAGCCAAAGGATAAATGCATTTGTCACATTGATAGCTATTTCCGGTTTGCCCTCTGTGGGCATCTTGCTCTCCCACCAGCCCCGGTTGAGTGCTGGTTTCCCCATGAGCCCTTGCCCATAGAGCAGGTTGTCACACTTTGGGATTTTTATCCATTCTAACAGATAAAGATGGTATCCCAGTGGAGCTTTATTTTGCATTTCTTTTATTATAAGCGAGGGTGAACATAATGAGGGCTACTGCCTGCAAACGAAGCATTTTGGTGCAGAATTAGAAAAACTCACTCCTCCTGGGTATTACGGAAAGGCACCACCTCTGGGTGAGTGCAGAGCTGGCTGAGCTGTGCCCCGGTCAAGTTCAGCGGCCACATGCCTCCTCAGCAGGGCGGTTTTTGTGTAGGGATCCACACCCAGCAGCCCTGATGATTCACGAAACAGGTGGGACTATAGCTGGTTCAGGTGCGAACAGCCCCGCAGAACCCTGAACTCTGGATGACCGGAAGGGAAGTAGCATCAGGTGAGGGTAGCACCAGCTACCTAATTTGTGGCTCCCATTGCAAAAGAAAACGTGGGACCTCTTGTTACGAAGAATTTGAAGACGGCTGCAGGAGAGCCTTAAACTAGGTGCGGTGCCCTTCCGAGCACCAGGCTCTGGAGGTTCTGGACCCAGGAAGCTGGCTCTGGGGGCGGGGGATGATGCCCCGAGTGGCCACCTGGTGGCCAGTGTTACACTGATCCACTGGCACCCAGCTGGCACACAGGAGAGGAATGTACCACGCACAGGATGCAGACTAAAGCTCCCTGGAACGGGACCGATGCCCGTTTCCTCCCAGCAGACCTGCAGAAGCTGCTCTTGCCACGGGAAGGAGAGACATTCTGCTGGGTTTCACGGGTAATCGCAATGACAGCCACAGACAAGCCAGACCCGGTGCATTACATATGTTATCTCTTTAAAGGCTCCAGTGAGCCCGTGCAGGTGGATGTTAATATCGTCTGCATTTGGAGGAAGAAACTAAGGCTCAGGTTGTGGGTGGAGGGGGATTTGACTCAGCCAGTGTGACTCCAATCTGTATTTTCACCCTCTACACTATATTGCCTTGTACTGGTTTGTTTTCATGCCAACAGCTCACACACGTGGGGACACACACACACACACACACACACACACACACACAGAGTTGACCCATGAATTGCTCTATTCAGAGGGGACTCCCAGAAGCATAGCTGCTACTGCTGAGCAGGAAGTTGGGCTTGGAGACAGTGGAAATGGGGAAATCGACTGCCCAAGGAAGCATGCGGAAAGGGGCCAAGGCATACATGGCCCAGGCTTTGGGCTTCCCACTGGATAGAAGACTTCTATCTGAGGATAGAAGGGCTCCTGGCTTGTCTCTAGAATGGAAGAAGGGTGTACTCTTGTTCGCCAGGGAGCTCGGCTAAAGTAGGGAGTGGGGTGCTAGAGAAGGAAACTCAGGATTGGGTGGGAGGCTTCCAGGGTAAGGGGGCTCTCGGCATGCAGGGGCCCTCCCTCTGCACCATGGGTGGTACTTTTTACTGGAGGCGTTCCAGCATCCTGCGAAACAGTAGGCATGAGTTTTATCACGTTGCCAGAGTTGACTCCTACAGCGGTCCTGTTAAGTTGAAATTTTAAGAAATAAGCACCAGATTGGGGCAGGGGCATTAATAGTCTATGGCTTTTGGGGGGAACCTGGGGGAGAAGACACAGCCCCTGTCTTCCAGAAGCTTCTAATCTGAGGCAAGTGCCTAGGCTCCAAATATTTCTGACTGATGGGGAGACAGAATTCCTGCCCTTGGGAAGCTAGCCTTGGTCTGATAGGGACACAAAGCAGCCAAGCAGCCAAGCCTTGGTCTGACAGGGACACTCTGCTAAAGGACTTCCTAGCAGCCATTGCCTCTTTCTTCTTGCTGACAGATGTGTCCAGGTGCAAAGCCCCCCACTTTTAGGTCATGATGCTTGGAGCTGCAGCATGAGTCTTGGCATCACGAGCGTAGAGATGGCCAATACGGCAGAGCAGAAGGTTGGGAAAAGGCTGAGTCCTTTCCGACATGGTGGGGAAGCTGCCCCAGCCCTGGTGCTCTCCTCTTTCCAGACTCCTGTCATGTGAGAGTCAGGCTTCCCTGTTATCCAAACCTCTTTTAGCTGGGCACCTTGTCACTGGCAAGGAAAACCCTGCTAAAGATACATGACCCCATGAAGAGGTCATGATAGGGAGACATTATTTTTGTGCTTAAGAATGGCTGTTGGGGGGCACCTGGGTGGCACAGCGGTTGGGCGTCTGCCTTTGGCTCAGGGCGTGATCCCGGCGTTATGAGCCTGCTTCTTCCTCTCCCACTCCCCCTGCTTGTGTTCCCTCTCTCGCTGGCTGTCTCTATCTCTGTCGAATAAATAAATAAAATCTTAAAAAAAAAAAAAAAAGAATGGCTGTTGGGCAGGAGCCATGCTCCCTCAAGGGCCCACTCATGGATTTGCTGTCTGGGGGCACTGAGCAAACCCTGCCAGCTACCACCCACCTCTCTCTGCCCCTTCAGAACCCATGTTTCTCCAGGAACTTGTCTACACTTACTGTCTCGGCCTCACTCCCCATGTGTTCCCCTGCCCACTCTACTCTGACCTTGTCCTGGTCACTCCATTGAAACAGCCCCTTCCGAGATCTTCGGTGGTCTTCCTGCCCCAAATCCAAGAAGGTTTGTCAGCCCTTATCCTGGAGGACTCCTCTGTTGCATTGGCCGCTGTGGGTCACCCCCTCCTTGCCAACGCCTTGACCTTCTCTCTCAGCTCTCCTCCTCTCTCTCTGTCTCCCTCCTCTGTCTTCTTTCTGGCCCTTTAAACGTCAAAGGGGTGAGCACTTCCAACTGTCAGCTCTGCTGCCCGCTCCTGAATCTGTGCCCCAGTTGGCCCCTCCCATAAGCTGTGAGCTCCTATATCCACACGTCTCCTGCACATTTCCCTCCGTCGGTGTTCTGGAAGCTTCTTCAGCTCCATATGCTCTAAACAGAACTTCCCCTCCCCTCTCCCACCAGGACTTCCTCCTGGGGTCTTTACCTCAGTGGCTCCATACCCACAGCCCTGTACCCACTCGGCTACCCATCCCTCTACCCCCTCCATCGAGCTCAAGTGCATCTGAACGTCACCGTCCGCCCCTTCCATCCAGGCCACTCTTGTGGTTTTTATGTTTTAATTAATTAATCATTGATATTAAATTATAAGTGACATCCAATATTATATTAGTTTCACGGGTACAAGATAGTGATTCGATATTTGTATACGTTATGAAATGATCAGCACGACTGGTCTAGTTACCCTCTGTCACCATATAAAGTCATTACAATATGATTGCCTGTAGTCCCCATGCTGTGCTTTTCATCCCCATGACTCTTCTATGTAATAACCGGAGGTTTGTACCTCTCAGTCTTTTCCCGTATCTCGCCCATCCTCCCACTGCCTCCCTTCTGGCCACCACCAGATTGCTCGGTATCTGTGAGTCTGTTTCTGTCTTGATTTGTTTGTTTGTTTTGCTTTTTAAGATTTTACATATAAATGAAATCGTACGGTGTTTGTCTTCCCCTGCCTGACTTACTTCAGCAAGCATGATACCCTCGCGGTCCATCCACACGGTTGTAACTGTAACTGGCAGGAGCTCATTCTTCATTATGGTTTGTGTATATACACACATCAGATGGGTGAGCGCTTCCAGCTCTCGGCGCTGCTGCCAATTCCTGAATCCGTGCGCATCTATTCCACTGCATGTCTACACTCCGCATCTTCTTCATCCGTCCATCTGTCGATGGGCACGTAGGTGGCTTCCGTGTCTTGGCTGGTGTAGATAACGCTCCGGGGAGGGAGGACGCAGATATCTTTTCGAATTAGTGTTTTTTTTCTTCAGATAAATCTCCAGAAGGGGAATTGCTGGACCTTATGGTAGTTCAATTTTTTACTTTTTTGGGGAATCTCCACACTGTTTTCTGTTGTGGCTGCACCAAATATACATTCCCCCAACAGGGCAACGAGGGTTGCCTTCTTTCCACATCCTAGGCAACATCCATTATTTCTTGTCTTTTCAATACCAGCCATTCCGACAGGTGTGAGGTGGTCCCGACGACCGCTGTTACGTGTCAAGCTCTTACTGTCTCTTGACTGCCATGGCAATGGTCTTCTCGGTCTTCTCGGGTCCACCTTGCCTCCATCCTCCCTGGAGCCAGAGTCAGTCCTGTGAAATGCAAATCTGATCGGGTCACACCTTTACTTAAGAGCCCCCTTCTGCTTTAGGACAAAGTCTAAATGCCGTAGGGCATTGAAGGCTGGGCTTGGTCAAGCTTCTTCTTCTTCCTCTCCTTCCAGGATATCCCTCTGCCCACTCCTCTTCACACCACACCCCTGCAGCTGCACAGGCCAGCTCGCTCTGGTCCCTTTGACCCTGCTGTGCCCTCTCATGACAATACCACAGCTCTCCTCTCCTCTGACTCCCTTAAGACTCAGCTAAACAATAAAGGTTTATCACTTAGGGGACTTGGGCATTACACCGCACAGCTGGGGCCTCACAGTGAGGTCACGGGTAGAGAGAATGTATGCTGGCCTGGGGTTCTGCATTTCTTGGGGCGCGGGCCTAGGGTTTTGTAGGCTCGGTCTTTATTGGTGGATTTAAAACGTAATAAGAGTGGGGGTGGAGGGGGCGCCTGGAGGGCTCAGCCAGTGGAGCATGCGACCTTCACTTGGGCTTGTGAGTTTGAGCCCCGTGTTGGGTATGGAGACACTTAAAACAATAAAATCTTAAAAAAAAAAAAACCCACAAAAAAACCCCCAAACACAAGAGCGGGAATTTAAAGAGCAGGAAAAGGTAAAAAAAAAAAACAAACAAAAAAAACCAAGCTGCTGGGGCGCCTGGGTGGCTCAGTCGTTCAGTGGCTGCCTTCAGCTCAGGGCGTGATCCCAGCGTTCTGGGATCCAGCCTCACATCAGGCTCCTCCGCTGGGAGCCTGCTTCTCCTCTCCCACTCCCCCTGCCTGTGTTCCCTCTCTCGCTGGCCGTATCTCTCTCTGTCAAATAAATAAATAAAATCTTTAAAAACAAAACAAAAACAGAAAACCAAGCTACTGAAACGGTCAGTTATCCAAACCAACCAAGATCTATAGAACAAAGGAACCGAAAGGGGTGGGTGGGTAGACGGGTGTGGGTAACCTGGCTCTTTAACTAGTTGTGTGGCTGGCAATGCGTTTATGGACAGTTTATTGAGATAGTCTTCGCAGGGGTTGCCTTGGAAATGAAGCTTAAGTCAGGCACTTGAACTATAAAAAAGAGAACCCCCAGCTGTGGGGTCTCACACTACAATAACCTTACTAACAGCCCTCTAGCCGGCTTTCGTCTCCAAGACACAGTTCACTTGGGGGGCTAGAGCTGGTTATGAGCTGGAGCGTGTCCTCCTCCAAATTCCTGTGATGAAGTCCTAACTTCCAGTCCCTCAGAAGGTGACCTTATTTGGAAACAGGGTCTTTGTGGGAGTGATTAGTTAAGGTAAGGTTATTAGGGTGGGCCCTAATCCCATAGGACTGGTGTCCTTCTAAGAAGGGGAAATTGGGCAAGAAGATGAGATGCGTGCTAAGGGAGAAGGTCATGTGCAGATGAAGGGAGAGATTGGGGGGTGCTTCTATGAAATAAGGGATGCTGAAGATTGCCAGGGGAGGGGCTTGGCACAGAGCGTCCCTCCCAGCCCCCAGAGGAGCCAACCGCGGGGGGACCCTGACCTCTGCCTCCAGAACTGTGACACGGTACATTTCCTGTGGCCTCCGCTGTCACGTCTAGGCCCAACACGCGAAGACTCTGGTGACGTCACACGTGGCTTCTCCCTGTTCCTTCTTTTCAGAATTTTTCCCAAGAATTCAAAGTCTGTAATTTGTCCTTTTGTCCTTCATCCAAGGACTAATGTAAGCACTTGGAGGACATCAGTGAACAAAACCAACATCACTACCCTCGGGGGGCTTCCCCTGTAGTGGAGAGACAGGCAATAAACACAAGACACCGTAAGTCAATCAGGCAGCACGTTAGGTGGTGATAATGCCATGTGGCAAGAAGGGGTTGCCGAGTGCACCGTGAGGGGTGGGCTGCAATGTTTCCTAGGATGGGTGGGCTCTAACGCGATGTGCTTTGGGCATGGTCAGAGCTCAGAAAAGTTTTCTCAAATTATTAATAATTAGAAGAGTCAGTTTACTGGCAGTGGTGGTTTTCGGTATCAGGATTGTGGCTGAAATTTTTCTACTAATTTCTGCTGTTTCCCGATTTTCCTTTTGTAAGGAAAAATTACTCAAAATACATTTGCACTTACAGAAAAGTTGCAGAAGTAGAGCTCCTGTACCCCCTCTTCCAGCTTCCCCGAACGTGAACATACTCCACGAAGTCATGGGACAACACGGAACCCAGGACGTGAACAAGATTCACTCACCTGTACACCTTATTTGAATGTTTCCAATTTTCCCGTGAAGTCTGGTTTCGGGTCCAGGATCCAGTCGGGGTTCCACACTGTGTGTCATTTTCGTAGCTAGGTAGTGTCACCGATCTGTCCTCAAATCGGTGACAGCTACATTTTTCTTTGCTTTTGCTGACCTTGAGACTTTCGAAGAGCACAGCTCAGGTTTTGGCAGAATGTCCCTCTGTTTGGGTTTGTCTCACGTTTTCTCATGACCAGGTTGAGATGATGCATTTTTGGCGAGAACATCACAGAAGGAATACTGTGCTCTTCTTAGGGAGTCTTATCAATGGTCTACGATACTGATCACCTCGATCACTTGGTTAAGGTGGCGTCTGCCAGGTTTTCCCACTGGAAAGTGACTATTTTTCTCCTTGTAACTAGTAGGTATCTCAGGGGAAGATACTTGGAGACCATACAAATATATTTTTTTCTTAGACTTGCACTCACTGATTTTGGCATGAATCCATGGCCCTTGCCTGCAACAATGAAAACAGGTGTTTTTTTAGTTCCCGCCTTCCTTTTTCACGAGGAATTCGGATTCTGCTACTGGCAAGAGCTTTTCCTTGTATTTCCTCTTTCAGTGTTTATATTCTATGCATATCATTTTCATCTATGGGTTATAATTTAATGGCATCATTACTTAATTTTTTCTCTCTGATTGCTCCATCTTGGCCATGGAGAGCACATTCAAGCTGAAACCTATGTCCCTTGGCATGCCCTCATCTTTTTTTTTTTTTTTCCTCTTAGCACTTCCTTGCTTTCTGACTCCACAAGATATCCCAAGCTTGTCTTGTATTTTGCCTTTCCAAGCTCTGGAATCAGACATTTCTCCTAGGAGTCCCGGTTCTTTTCCTCGCCCTCCCTCACCCTTTCTTTTTTTGAGGATGGTATTTAGAAGCAGATATCTGGGAGCCAGGAGTACTCATTGCTATCGGAGTATCATTACTTCTGGGCTTTCTCAGCAGTCAAAGCTGGAAATACACACACACACACACACACACACACATGCACTCGCATGATGAGTTTACACTAATGCCTCCAATTCCAACCTAACACCACAGGGTTCATTCTAACCGCCCCACCTTACCTATTTAGAACTTTTTTTTTTTTAAGATTTTGTTTATTTATTTGAGAGAGAGAGAGAGAAAGAGAGTGGCAGGGAGGGACAGAGGCAGAGGGAGAAGCCGACACCCCGCTGAGTGGGAAGCCCAACACCGGGCTCGATCGCAGGATCCAGGGGTCTTGACTTGAGCCAAAGGCAGACAGACGCTTAACTGACTGAGCCACCCGGGCACCCCTAGAACTTTTTCTGACAGGAGTTTTATTATGCACTATATATTTACCTATTTGTTCAATTCTAGGTCAAATATAGTAGTTTCAGAATTGCAAACCCACGCCTCTGTAAGAAACAAATTTATGAATTTCTATACGTATTTTCTCCCAATCTGTGTCTTTTCTTCCCATTCTCTTGACTGTATCTTTTGCAGCACAGAAATTTTTAATTTTTAATTTAGTGAGGTTGTCCAATGTTGCTCAAAAGTCATCCAAAGCCAAAGTCATCTAGATTTTCTCCTATCTTGTCTTCTAGGATTTTTATAGTTTTGTGTTTTTCATTTAGGTCTATGATCCATTTTGAGTTCATTTTTGTGAAGCATGTAAGGTCTGTGTCTGGATTTTTTGTTTGTTTTTGCACGTAGATGTCTAGTTGTTCAAACACCATTTGTTGAAAAGACTATGCTTTCTCCACTGAGTTGCTTTGTTCCTTTATCAAAAATCTATTTGTGTGGGGTTATATCTTTTGCCTCTCCACATAAAGTTCAGAATCTATTCATCAATACCCACAAAATAACTTACCGGGATTTTGGTTGGGATTGCACTGAATCTATAGATCGGGTTGGGAAGAACAGACATCTTAGCAATATAAAGTCTACCGATTTCTGATCATGGACAATTTCTCTATTTTTTTAGTTCTTTGGTTTTTTTCTTCAGAGTTTTATAGTTTTTCTCATATAGATCTTGCACATTTTTGTAAGCGTTATACCTAAGTATTTCATTTTTGGGGGTGCTAATGTAAATGATATTGTTTTTAATTTCAAGTTTCAATTGTTCATTGCTACTATATAGGAAATCAATTAACTTTGGTAGATTAACTTCTTAGTCTACAATGTTGCTATAATTGCTTATCACTTCCACAGTCTTTTTGTTGTTTTGTTGATTCTTCGGGGTTTTGTACATGGACAGTGATGTCATTTGTGGAAAAAGACAGTTTATTTCTTTCTTCCCAATCAGTATATTTTTATTTCCTTTTCTTGCCTTATTGCATTAGCTAGGATCCAAAGAACGACGTTGAATAGGAGCGATGAGAGGGGGTACCTTGGTCTTGTTCCTGATCTTAGTAGGAAAGCATCTAGTTTCTCACGGAAGTATGATTTTAGCTGTAGGTGTTTTGGTAAATATTCTTTATCAAGCTGAAGAAGTTCCCTTCTCTTCCCAGGTTGCTGAGTTTTTATCACGCGTGAGTGTTGGATTTTGCCAAACACTTTTTCTGCAACTATTGTTATGATCATGTGGTTTTTCTTCTTTAACTTGTCGATGTGATGGAATACATTAATTGGTTTTCAAATGTTTAGCCAACTTTCCATATTTGGAATAAATTCCACTTGGTTGTGAGGTATAGTTCTTTTTATACATTATTGGATTCCATTTGCTAACATTTTTGAAGATTTTTAAACCTACGTTCACGGGAAATGTCAGTCTGTGGTTTTCCTTTCTTATAATGTTTTGGGTTTTGGTATCAGAATAATGCTGACCTCATAGAAAAAGGAAGAAAAAAAGAAGTTAGGGAGTATTTCTTCTGTTTCTATTTTTTGGAAAAGATTGTGGAGAATTGGTCTAACTTCCTCCTTAAATATTTAGTGGAATTCACCAGTGATATCATCCGGGTCTGGTAGTTTCTGTTTAGGAAGCTTTAAGAAGGTTACTAATTATTGATTCGATTTCTTTAATAGATATTGACCTTCACTAGGGTATGCAAAATTGGTTTAATTAAACTGAACGTGAATTCCACATGGAATTACCATATGGCCATGTGGACTCCTCATGCCATTGGGAAGATAAGCTCAAAGAGGGACCCTTTAGTTGGAAGTGAGGTACAAATATGGGAAGGAGAATGTGTATGACACTTGAATAAACAAAGAAGCAGACTATGAGAGAGATCTATGGACTGGTTTATTTGAATTCTATTTCAATTCCTTCTGGTGTATTCTCCTGTACTTCCAGCAGAGGCTGGAAAGCTTAAAACTGGGTTTATGAGACTTGCTTGCATCTGTTTGAGGTCTTTGCTGGTGGAGGCATGACTCTGTGATGGGAGCTGTGACACCAGCGTCATGGCTAGGTGAAGGAGCACTGATCATGTTGTTATCAGAGCAGCAGCTCCCATGGCAGATCAGTTCTGTGAGGTGACTCTGGGAGTTTGTTCTGGAAACTCAGCCTGCTTTTCGGCACTCCCAGGCGTTCTGTAGGATTTGCTGCCCTCCTGTAAATATTTTTCTTCTAAATAAGCTAGACCCCCAGCCCTGAGTGGTGCCCTAGGGGAAGTTTGCTGGGGGCATTCTCGGCAGAGGAAGCTGTAAGTCCTGTGGCCGGCTCCGGGAGGAAGTGTGCTGTTGGAGGAAGTGAGAAAAGGCCAACTGGACAGAGCCTGGAGGCTGGAGTGCAGGCGGAGAGGTCAGAAAGGCCCAGGTTACTGCAGGCCTTCTAGTCTTCTCAGCTCAATCTGTGGCCCTACGAAGCCACAGTGTGAAAGATGGAATATTATTCATTACCCTTATCTTCAATCAATTTGATATTTTCGAGACAGGCAGTATTGTGACAGGTTTAGGCTTGAGAAAGAGAACCTCACTTGGGGGTAGTTTTAAGACCCACAGGCAACCAGAAGCTAGTGGTGGAATGACCTTCAGGAACAAACCAAGAGCCCAGTTTGGGGCAAGTCTTTCACAGTAGCAGGGGCTGGACTTGTAATGACCCTTCGTGGACCACGCAGCCTGGTGATTCCATTCCTCCCTTCCAGCTTGGCTGTGTGTCTCCTTGCTCACACCTCTCTCTGGGATGTGATCCAGGGACACAAATAAAACCACCTCTCCATCTTTGCCAGGGAGCGTCGCTCATTCTGTTTTCCACTGTGAAGACTTGGCACCCAGCAGGGCCTCCTCACACTCGCCCCACACTGGTGTGAGTGCTGCCCTCACATAAATCTCTCGGCACCAGTATGAACGTGGGCTTCTCCTGCACGCTGGAAATGAGCAGGGCTTCGGAGAATCCCTCTTTTCACGTATCTTACGTCGAAACGCCTCTCCTGGGTGTAAGCCACCTCCCTTCCTCCCCTCGGCAACAGGCCAGCTCTCTGTTCTTCGAGAAGGTGCTACAAGTCTTTGGATCTTAGTATCTGTGTGTCCAATCCATCCGCCAGGCAAGGAGGTCTTCAAAGTCTGGGGGCTTTTTAAGTATCAAGCCGTGCCCCCTCCTTCCCATCACCCAGGAAACTTCCTCTGTCTCATATTCCTCTGTCTCCCCATGTTACACTCTAATAAGCTGTACAAAACTTGTCCCTTTAATTCAAACCACACAGATGGCTCCAGGAGCCGGAGGTGAGCAGGGAGGGCCGCTGCAGAGGAAAAGCTCTGTTACTAGTAGAGGCCAAGGAGACACCCCCCCCCCGCAGAGCTCACTCTCAGAGAGCACTTGCGATGGGCGGCAGGGTGAGGTAGTAACACCGGCATCTCGTTCCCTAGCACACGGCTCAGGGCCCATGGAATGGAAGGGGCTCTGTAAGTGTGTGCCGAGTGAATGAATGAATGGATTATCCATACGTGGATACAGAGGGCGCATCCTGGACCACTCCGTCCCCGGCCAACACGATTAATTCTCGGCCCCACCTTCGGGAGGCGCTGAGGGGCTGATAAGTTACTTCTCTGGGTCATGACTGGCTCACAGCTGGAAAGAACTCTAGCCAGAAGTTTCCAGAGCCCCAGGACCTACAGCTAACAAGATCCAGGGAAATGTCCACTCATGGCTTCTCGAAGAGTCTGTGTTTGATTTAGGTCAAGAGTTTGATTTCCTCATAGTAAGTAGGTGCCTTGGTTAGACGGACTGCTTATTCAGTCATTGTCTTAGTTGAATTTCTGCATCTGTTTCAACTGCAGCGAAATCTTTGTGGGCTCCAGGACAGAGCCAGGAACTTCTCCAGCCAGCTGGCCTCAGGGCCATCTGAGGTCAATGGAGGCTGTAGCCAGAAGTCGGGGAGGAAAAGGTGTTCTCTTGGTGCCCAGGAAAGGCTGTCAGTCCCAGAAAGGGATTCTCCCTCGGCTTTGAGATGTGAAGTCAGGCAGCCGGATGATTGGAGCCTTGTCTGACTGCTGCTCAATGGACCGAAGGAGAGATGAGCATGGGCTTGGAGTGGGGAGGGACACAGCTAGAAATCTGAAATCCTTGCTCTGGAAAAAGAAGAGCCGTGCCTTGATTTGGAAGAAACATGCTCAGACAAAAAGTAGAGAATGCGGTGTTGGAAGGGCCCTTAATGAGGATGGAGCTCAAGCATCTCACTTTACAGATGGGGAAGCTGAGACTCAGAACTAGGACTCCAGTGCCCTCCGGGTTGTTGCACCATGCCGTGGCTAGCTGGGAACATGAACAATGCAACCACCTCCCTCTCACGGTGTTGGCCACCTAACTCGAGACTCTCCTTCAAGTAACCAGCAAGTCCTTACTAACCCCGAAGTAGCCGTTGTCTGGGCAACCCCTTCAAAGCATCTAGAACGCTATATGCACTTGACTTGTGCAAGCACACATATCTGGTGGTCCTATGCGCAGCCATTAGGGTGTAATTGACCTTTTGTTGAGTTTCACTCAGACATAGGAACTTCTAATCTCAGGTGCCTCCTTTAGTTGAAACAAAAAGTTCCAGTATCTTTGGAAACGGAAAATACATGTGATTCAGAGAGAAAGGGCAGGGAAAACAGCCTTTTCAAAATGAATATAAAAATAACCCCAAAAAAACACTCATTAGCATTGCCATGAAATTAGATATTTCTTACTTCCCCTTTATTTAGAAAACAGATTACAGAGGGCTGAGACTGGGTTTTCTGGTCCCGTTAGGTTATCTGTTTGCAAGTCCTGCTACTCTGGGGTGTAGACCCCATACCAGCAACACTGGGATCTCCAGGGAGCTTGTTAGAAATGCAAAGTCTCAAGCCTTGCCCCAGACCTGTGGATCAAAACATGCATCCTGATAAGATCCCTGGATAATCTGTAGGCACAGAAGGGTTTGAGAAACACCGCCCTAGAGCATGAAAGCCCGTCAAACACAAAACAGGCTCTGAACAAAGAAAGAAAAGAAAATCTTGACCATGCTTGTGTTGTAATCGAGAATGCATGTAATCATATAAAAGCATTTATTACAACAATGGTTCTTTTAAAATTAATAGGCTCTGTTTTTTTAGAGCAGTTTTAGATTTGTACATAGACCTCCTCCCAGTCTGGATGTGCACGAAGTTTCCCCTACTGGTAATGTCTTAGCGTGGTACCCGTGTTACAATGAATGAATCAATACTGATACATTATTATTAACTGAAGTCTACAGTTTATGTGAAGACTGACTCTTTGTGTGGTATATTCTATGGGTTTTGACAGATGCATGATGTCATGTATCTACCATTATCATATCTTACAGGATAGTTTCACTGCCCTAAAGCCACCCCACATCCCATGTTTCACCTAGATATCCATTCTCCCCATCCCACATTCCTGGCAACCATTGATCTTTTTACTGTCTCCCTCAGTCTTGCTTATTCCAGAATGTCATATCGTTGATATCACATGTAGACTTTTCAGATTGGTTTCTTTCATTTAGTAATCTGCCTTTGGGACTTCTCCATATGTCTTTTTGTGGCTTGATGATTCATGTGTCTTGTCGCTGAAGAGTATCCCACTGTACGGATGTACACAGTTTGCTTATTTACTGCTGAAGGACACCTTGGTTGCTGCCAGTGTCTGGCAATTATGAATAAGGCTGCTATAAACATTCATGTGCAGGTTTTTGTGTGGGTGTAAGTTTTCAACTCCATTGAGTAAAAAGACCTAGGAGGACAATTGCTGGATCACCTGGTAAGACTATATTTAGCTTTGTAAAAAAGTTGGGAAGCCAAACTGTCTTCCAAAGTGGGTGTACCGTTTTGCATTTCCACCATCAATTTCCAGCACCCTCACCGGCATTTGGTGCCATCCGTGTTTTGGATGTTAGCCACGATCATAGGTGTGTCATGGCTGTTGCTTTACTTTGCATTTCCCCGATCACATACGGCGTGGAACATCTTTTCATCTGCTTACTTGCCATCTGTATGTCTTCTCTGATGAGGTGTCTGCTCAGATCTTTTGCCCATTTTGTAACTGGGTTGTTTGTTTTCTTACTGTTGAGTGTCAGGAGTTCTTTGTATATTTTGGATACAAGTCCTTTACCAGATGTGTGTTTTGCAAGCATTTGCTTCCAGCCTGTGGCTTACGTCTTTCACAGAGCAAAAGTTTTTAATTTTAATAAAGTTGGACTTTATTAAATTCCTCACTTGGTGGTGTGATGTTGGTAGCTTGAAATCAGTTGTAGTGGGAATACTTACCACACTTCGGAACTGGCGAACTCCACACAGCAAGTTTTGTTTTGTCTTCCCCCCCACAAAGGCTGGTTGTAGACCACTGCTTCTCGCTGTCTGTCGAATCATTCTGGTTCTGTGACTTTTCTTTTCTTTTCTTTTAAAGATTTATTTATTTGTTTGTTTATTTGATGGAGAGAGACAGCCAGTGAGAGAGGGAACACAAGCAGGGACAGTGGGAGAGGAAGAAGCAGGCTCCTAGCAGAAGAGCCTGATGTGGGGCTTGATCCCAGAATGCCAGGATCACGCCCTGAGCCGAAGGCAGACGCTTAAGGACTGCGCCACCCAGGCGCCCCAAGGTTCTGTGATTTTCTAATGATTTTTTTATATGTGCTGTAGAACATTCTTCTGTTTTGTGTACATATGTAAAATATTGGTATTTTCTCTTTCTTTTTTTTTCTTTTTAATTGTTCTTAATTTTCATATGTTCCCCCTAACATAGGAGATATAGTGATGGTCATTTCTTATCTGGGGATTTTTCATCCTGAATAATACAAATTGGTTTTTAAAAAAAATTATTTATTTACTTATTTATTTAGAGAGAGTGGTGGGGAGGGGCAGAGGGAGAGGGAAAGAGAGAATCTTAAGCAGACTCCATGCTCAGCACAGTGTCTGATGCGAGTCTCGATCCCACGACCCTGAGATCATGACCTGAGCCCAAATTAAGAGTCCGACGCTTAACCAGACATGCCACCCAGGTGCCCCTACAAATTGGTCTTTAATCCTCATTTTTACTGTGTTATTTATTTATAAATGACTTCGATATTAATAATTAGACAAAATTCTGACTATTGATGCAATGTCATCACAAATGATTATTTGTTTGAAAAACAACTTTGTATCTAAAATGAATAATCACAAATAACTTAGTTAAACCAATTCAATAAAGGAGGCAAGGAGATTTTATAGCTTCAGATAACTGATTTTTTTTTGAACATATCTAAAATCATTCCAAGTGTAAGTAATAGTTATATTTTGTGAATTTTTGTAATTTAATTTAAAGAACTAAGTGCAATTTGACCTGACAAACCTCCTGTTTTGCTTTGCTTTGTGTTTGGTGAAGTTCTTGTCATAAAGGAGGCACTCAATAAATATATGCTGAAACTACAATTAAGGTCAAGAATAAGACCCAGATACCTGGTATCACACCTGCAATTCATTATTTTACTAGAAGTCTTAGCCAATGGAATAAGATGACAAAAATAAATAGATATAAAATTTAGGGAAAGAAGACAAAATCACTGCAGACACTGTGACTCTCCTTGCAGAGACAATTAGCATTATAGACTAAGACAATTTGACAAAGTTGCTAAATATAAGAACAATATACAAAAAAAAAAATCAAACCCCAAAACAAAAAAACAAAACCTGAAGTCATTCCCACATACCACCAACAATCATTTAGAAAATGTAATGGGAAAAAATTCCATTCACAATGAATACAAAAAATACAGGATTTCTACAGGAAATCTATACAGTTAGTAGATTTTTTTTTTGAAGAAAAATCATACAACTTTGTCAAAGAACATATAAGAAGACCCGAATAAATAGTAAGACTATGTCATGTTCAGAGTTGGCAAGATGAAAGGTCATCAAGCCATCTACAAAATTCCATGTAATTCCAATAAAACTCCAATGGGAGTTGTCATGGAACTTGAAGAAACTTCTAAAATTCGCCTGGAGGAGGTAATGTTTAACCAACCCCTTTGGGAATAACCAAAACATTTCTAAAGAAGGAAGAAGAGAGACTTTCTTTAGGATGCGTGAAGACTTAAATGGTCATGAGTAATACCAGGGCAAGCGTGCACAGGTAGACGAACGTGAAATAAGGAAAGCCCAGAGACAGACCTCGGTGTAGGTGGAAGCTTATGTCCTAGAGGAAATACTAAAACTGGAGGGGAAAGGTTGGATCATTCAACCAAAAGTGTTGAAATAATTGACCTTTTGGAGACATTGAATTCCTGCCTCATGTCATACTCACAAGCAAACTCTGATAGAAGAAAATGCAGAAAAGTATTCTTTTGACCTCAGAGTCATGAGCGACTTTGCGAATAAAATACCAAAGCAGACCGATAACTTATTACATAAGAGTCAAATGTTTTTATACTGTAAAAGATGCCATGAATAGAGCTGAAAGACAATCGGCATGCGTGGGGCATATATATAGCAAAAGCTTGATGTCTTGCCAATCTTCTGCTTCCTGGAAGCAGCTGACACAGGAAGTGTACCCCTCGCACGGCCCTCCTGCCCCCAAATAGAGCTGAGCAGGGGAAAGACAGGGGTGGAGCTGGGGGCATATGGGGTCAGAAGCAGCACAGATACAAACAGCCCATTCATGAAAGAGGAAGTCCAAATGGCGAGTAAGGACATGCAAAACTGCTCGATTGCACTAATGGCGTTGAGGTACCATTTCATACTCATCAGATATGGAAAAATTGACAAAGGTGACATTATTAAGTGTTGGCCATGGTGCTGCTAGGCAAGTAAACTGGTACAACCGTTAAGGACAGAATTTTGGGATAACGAGTAAACTTGAAAATGTGCATGCCCCCCGCCTGACCTAGGTAGCATCCTTACCAAACATGTGTAACCTGATAGCCATGAGGAAACAACCAGACCAATCTAAATCGAAAGGTATTCTGCAAGACAAATGGCCTAGACGAAAAAAATATCAATGTCATAAAAGACTAAATAAAAAAAAGATGGAGGGGGGCGCCTGGGTGGCACAGCGGTTGGGCGTCTGCCTTCGGCTCAGGGCGTGATCCCGGCGTTACGGGATCGAGTCCCACATCGGGCTCCTCCGCTATGAGCCTGCTTCTTCCTCTCCCACTCCCCCTGCTTGTGTTCCCTCTCTCGCTGGCTGTCTCTATCTCTGTCAAATAAATAAATAAAATCTTTAAAAAAAAAAAGATGGAGGAATTTAGTAGATTAAAGAAGATTAAAGAAGCACAACAGATTACGACTTAATGCAATGCCTGATTCTCGTTTGGATTCTGGATGGAAAAAAGCAAAAAAAAAAAAAAATTGGACATAATGGATGTTACTTTGGCAATAGGGGAAAATTGAATATTAGACATTTTTAATGTCCATTAGATAATAGTATTACTGAATCAATGCTGAATTTCTTGAGTGCCAAAATTATATTGGGTTATGTAAAAGAATGTCTTGTCCTTAGATGGTAGATGCGGAATTCTTTAGGATAAAGTATCTGCAATTTATCCTCAAACGTGTGTGTGTGTATAAAACAGAAGTGGGACAATTATAGCAAAATGTTAACAATTGGTGAACCGAAGGGTTTATGGGTGTTCACTGTATGAATTTTGCAACTTTTCTGTAGGTTTCAAATGTTTAATTTTTCAAAATAAAATTTTGGAAAAAACGTGAAAACTCTATGACCCAACATTGCCCTTTTCCATACATACCTAAGAAGAAATCAGACCCAGAGGGACCAATATGGATTGCGTGAACGAAGCAAGTTGTGGGATATTAAGTATGCTATCATTCCATCTGTGGAAAAATAAAAGACAAAAACAACAAGGAATAATGTTATATATTGTTTATGGATCATGTATGCAGCAGGAGCATAAATTGTGCACTAGATATCAATTTCAGAATCTGGGTACCTGTGGAAGGAGAAGGAGCAGGGAAGGAGGGATGGAGATAGGATGGGAGAAAGGGCAATGAGGAATTTCCACTTAATCTGCAAGGCGTTAATTAAAAAACAAAAATCCAAAGCTAAACTGAAAAAAAAAAGAAAGAAACAACAAAACCCTGTAACAAACATAAAAGCCAATTTAGATAAAATCAAACAGGAAGAAAAAGAAAAATTATTCTTACTAGTGATTATCTTGGGTGAATATGGGGAAGTTTCACATGTCTAGATTTTTTTTAAATGATATTTTTTCCTCCTCTCTGATCATGCAAAAAATAAAATTGAATATCTGTATTGTGTCAAAGACTATAGCAGTTGAACTGGGAGTTGCCAAACTGGACAAACAGAGTCTTTCTAAGCTCACGGGAGCCTCTGGTTAGCTGTGTGACCTTGGCCACTTTCCTGGACCCACTGTCTGAAGAGCACTTCTCCCCATGGAGTTAACGTCCGTATTCAATGGGGTAAATCGTGTGTTGCACTAAGCATAGCGCCCGGCACACGGTAAGCACCCTGTAAGGGTTAATGCTTCCACTATCATTGCAGTGGCAGCTGTATTATTATTTCCCAGCCCCTGCTGGCCAGGGCAGGGAGTCCCTCTCTAGGCGGCTGCTCTGGGCTTATCCATCCATCTCTGCACTTCTCCACTGTTTTTGGTGACGTGCTCATTCCTCTGCTTGAAACTCCAAGCAAGGGGTCTCCTGCTGGCGTTCATCTCTGTACCCAGCGGCTAGCACATAATAGGTACTCAGGACATTATTTTTGAGTGAGTGTGCCCGCTCTCAGAGCTCACTACGGTACATCTGCTTCCCCAATGGCTCTAGCACCTTGCACCCTACCCGGCTCCTCCCCTGTGTTCCTGGGCATCCCGTCCCTGGGCTCTCGGCTCATGCCCCTGTCTCAGCCGAGACTGAGGATCCCAGATGTTCCGATAGCCACGTTACTTAGCAGATTGTCAGGTCCTTAGGAGAGCTCTGAGCTCAGGGCTGAGGTGGGGGGTGAATACTACAGGCTGGGGGGATTAGCAAAGGCCTTGTGGAGCCGGATAAGGCTGTGACCTGGATCATTCTGAACGCAAAGCCACCCCTGCTGGAATTCTCTGGGTCGCTGCTCAGGCCCCTCTGGTAACACCTCCAGCCCCAGGCCCTGGGGTTTGTTGGACTTCCTGGATCTGTGAAGGCGGTTAGGGGCTGAGCAGAAGAATGCCTGGCTGGGAGAGGGCAGAAGTTTCTCTCGCCACCTCCAGACCTGTCTTCATCACTTGCTCCCATTCAGGCCTTTAGGACTCTGGAGGCCAAGAGTCTACTGGGATTCGCAGCCTACGGACCCCAATGTTGTGGCTGGGGGCGGAGCCAGGAGGCCCTGGAGCCCCATGGGGCTGCTCATGACAGCAAGCCACAGAAGCAGGAGCCGAGGCCAGGCCAGAAAGGTCAGTCACGGGCATGAGGCTGCATATACCGGGAGGGGCAGACCAGCTGCCGTGGGAGAGACGGGAGAAGGAAGGGTGTGGAGAGCAAGGAGGGTCCCTGGGGAGTGTGGGCAAGGCCTAAGCCCGGCCGGAAGACTCTCACTAGGGCCCTGGGGTCCCTTTCCTGTAAGGTGGCAAGCCCTGGGAGCCGTGTGGTTCTGACGGAGGCCAGGCCCACCTGAAGGGAGCCGAGATCACCCAGAAGGTTGTCCCTGAAACTGGGGGCAAAGCCAGGCACAGTCATGAAGAGGGTTAGAGTTGGAATCTGAATTTACGTTAATCTGAGGCTTTGCCTGAATTTCTTTATAACTCAAACCACAAGAAAATATTCGTCTTTGGAAAAAGAACCATCGACAGTTCTGAGCATCCCCTGTACGCAGACACTCCGGTACACGTGGGCGGTAGTGCAGGGCCGGAGGATGCCATTCTGGCCCGAAAGGGAAACCTCTCTGGCCTCTTCCTCCAGCCCCCTGGAGCTCTCCTCTCCCGGGCCCCATGCCCAGCCCCCTTTCTCTGAAAGACAGTGTAGCTTTGGGCTGAATTTATGCAGCCTCGGAGGTCAGATCCATCAGGTTTGACTCACGGCTTTGCTGCTCACCAGAGGCGTGATATGTGTGAGCCGTTTCCGTTCCTTCGATCCTTGCTGTCCTTGTGTGCAAATGGCAGATGATGGCAGCACCCACCTCCTAGGATCCCTTTAAGGGTAAAATGGGATCAGCCATAAAGAGCTCAGCATGGTGTCTGAGCTCCATGAGCCTTGGCTATTTCTATTAGTCATTCGACAAACATTTTTTTCTCCGATCCAGTCTGGGACAGCATGCTAGATGCTGCCAAGCATCGAGATGCAGTGAAACATCCTCACGGATTCACGGCCTAGTTTGTTCATTCACTGATGGATTTGCTCAGGCAGTCAATAAATGTATATTAAACCCTACGCTGGGCACTGGGGGTGTCAAAATAAAAGACACAGACCCCGTCCCCGGGTTGCTCGCAGTCTTGTGGGGGAGACACTGTGATAGGACACGATCATCCTGTGATGAGGGCACTCACAGGGTGCTGGGGGACAGCGAAGGGAACCCATCCAGTCCGGGGAGGGGGGCGGCGGTGGGCTCACTAAAAGGTTTTTTTTGAGGGGGGAGGGCAAAGGAAGACTTAACGTCCTTACTGTTTCTCCAACTCACAGCCACGCTTCTACTCCAGGACCTTTGTACGTGCTCTCCTCTCTGTCCGCAACGCTGCTCTCCAGGATGTCCCCCTGGCCTGCTCCCACACCTCCACCATCGGACCTTTCCTGGCCACCCTATTTAAACTGACAAAGCCCACCATCAAGCTCTCTGTCCCAACACACACCCCCAGCACTCCTGTCCCCCTTCCCTGCGTTACTGTTCTCTGGAGTGTTGATCACCCGCCAAACTGTATCTTCTATGCGGCATATTTGGGGACGAATTGGGGAACTAAAAGCGTTCTTCCCAGGAATGCACTGGGGGGCAGGTGGTGGATAAGGCAAGGCTGGAAAGGGTGGTAGTGGGTCCAGATCATAAAGGGTCACATGTCTGTGGGGGAGACAGGCACCTTTGACCTTGGCAGCTGGTGATACGTGATGACCCAGAGGTTCAGAAGATCGATCCGAGAACAGAGGAGGAAAGCAGGCTGGCAGGTATCAGGAAAGGCATCCAAAGAAGGGCACAGCTCCTGCTAGGCCCAGGGAAGGAGTCCAAATATTATTCTAGATTCATGGCATTCTAAAGGCCTGGTCTCGGTTCCCCCATCCTAACAGACTGACAATGGATTCTCGACGCTAGAGTGCAGAGGCTGGTGGACTTAGCTTTGCCTCTGTTTCCTGCAGCGCCCAGCGGGAGCTCGGCCCACAGGAGTTGCTCCAGAATGATTGCTGGGTTGCACTGGGATTGGAGGCCAGTGGAAGGGCCTGGGATTGTGCGTGTCAGGATCATGAGCCGAGAATCTCGGGCGCCACGTCGGATCTTGCCAGTCAGAGCCTGTGCTAGGTTTTCTCCAAAAAAAGAAGTGACATTACAGTGTGGAAAAACAAGTAGGCGTTTACAAGGCAAAAAAGACAATGAAGAGCCTTCTGGGGGCGCAGGGAACAACAGAAACGAAGGCAGAAAGGAAGGCTAGCTCAAAGCATGTTTCTAGAGAATGGAGACTGGTTTCTCAAAGGTAAACTGGTTTCTCAAAGGTGAAACTAGACAGGTACTTGCTATTGACGAGGTGTTTGCATTTGCATTTTCAGCAAAGGTTTTGGCGGAAATCAGACTTCAGTTTGTGATTGAAAAATAACCATTACATATGTAGGAACAGACTGAACCCCAGAGAAGACTAGCCGTGTGTATCTTTATTTTATTTTTATTGAAGTCATCTCTACACCCAACTTGGGGCTTGAACTCGCGACCCCGAGATCAAGAGTCGCACGTTCTTTCGACTGAGCCAGCCGGGTGCCCCCGTGTGTATCTTTAGGGCAGGCTGCCAACTTATCGAATGACTGAAATCCGGTGAGCCTGGCTGCTCCCTCAAGTCTTGGCTCATCCCCCCAATTATTCTTTATTCCACAGATAAATATCAAATACTAATACGTATGAGGCTCTGTGCTAGCTGCTGAAACTATGATGAACAAGACAGACGAGTTTCCTGGCCTCTAGCGTCAGGGGCAGGAGACAGGAGTCCTAAACAAGTCACGAAAGAAATGCATGAGAGGGAAAGACGATGGTCAGGGCCATGAAGGGGAAAAACAGTGATCTGAGCCTAACTGGAGGAGGAGGCGCTCTCTTGGGTAGGTGGTCAGGGAAGGCCTCCTGGAAGAGGTGGCATTGAGGATGAGACCTGGAGCTCGTACTCATGCTAAGTATTAGTATTCCCGGCACGGGGGGCAGCAAGTGCTGAAGCCCTCAGTAGAAAAGCTTGGAGTGCTCAAGGTTCATGGGATGGTAGGCACTGTCACTAGAAGGTCAGAGCCGGAGGTCCGGAGGTCATCCAGTCCGTACCCCACTCAATTGTTGCTTTTGCAACAGCCCTGAACGTGACTGTGCCATGAATCAATGTCAGGGGTGGGGGGACCCACGAGGCAGCGAGCACAGAATATCTGACAGCTCTCCCCAGGCCGTAGAGCAACTGAAGGGCTGCTGACTTTTCTCTCTGTGTTTTTTTAATTTCGCTAAATTGTCATTTTTTTTACACTTTTACCGACTAGAACTGATGCTTCATAATTGACTTAAGCTAACTTCATGTGCTTTTGACAGATTGTCCGTGTTCCTAAAACTTAAAGAAATCTCCTTCTCCGGAGGAGTCAGGTGGGGGCTGCCCCATCTCCCAAGTCCCCATCTTTTGTACTATATTCCTTGTTCCAAAAATGCGGTAAAGAAAAAGTGCCTCTAGGGGCAGGAAGCTCACCCCCCTCAGGACTGCTCATTCTATTCCCAGGACGTTTGGGCTCTTAGAAAAAACTTTCCAGACTCGAACCAAAATCAGCACCCTTGCTGCTGCTGGCTCCTTGATCTGGAACCACATGGGACACCTGTGGTCCTTTTCACCCTTGACAGCCCTTCAGAGATTTGGAGACAGAGGCTGGGTACCCCGAGCCCCCTTCCAAACACCGGTCAGCCCCTGTTCCCTCCATCTGACAGGCATTCTGTGACCCAGACACCCTCCCCCTTCAATTTTCCAGAAAGGTTCTCAGAGCGGGGATCAGACTGGGCACATCCCTCCCGATGAGGTTGGCGAGGAGCCCTCACTCTGGGCATCACACTCCTGCCATCATGGCACAGACGGCGCTGGCTCTGTGATCTGAGTGCTACCAGGCTTGGGGTCACAGGTCTGATGGCTGACCTCTGTCATCCCGCCCTGTCTTTGCGTGGTTCAGTTTTGGGGTTCTCAGGGTAGGACTTATTCATCTCTTGTTGAACTCACACCACCTTGCTCTTGCTCAAAGGCCATTCTGGGACACCATCAGGAGCAAAGTCCAAACTCCTTGGCCTGACACCCAAGGTTCTCTGTGACCTACCCCGCTGCATCTCTTCTGCCAGCCCTTCCTCAATTCCTGCTAACCACGTAGAAGTTCCCTTTTCTGAGGAATCAAGCGCGGGCCTGCCCCGCTTTCCTAGTGAAAACAGCCAATGTTTGTTGAGCCCTTACGATGTGGCCACGCAATTCTGAACACCTGCCACGCATCAGCTCGGAACACTGGGATGACGCAGGTACAATGATTATCCCCATGACCGAGCTTAGCAAACCGAGGCCACAGAGCAGTTAAAAACCTTGCTTAAGGCCACACAGCTCATGAGTGGTGGTTCCAGAACATGGGCTCCTTATCACTAGGCGGCGTGCCTCCATCAGCTTCTTGTACATCTTCCCTACTCGGCATCCGGTATCGTTACTAGTGTGAGATTGCTGACAGCACGAGTACTTACAACACCGCCATGGGCAGATGTTAAAAATTAGGGCTTATCTTCCCCTAAGAGAGCCAGTTGTTAAATATTCACTCAAATACACCTGCCTAATGCCCTCAGCTACCTCAAACATTTGTGGCTTCCCACATGAGCCATCATGACGCATGCCTGTGAGCCTTGCATAGGCTGTTCCTTCCGCCTGGGATGCCCTTCCTCGCATCCTTGCTTGGTGAACTCTGATCCACTCTTTTTTTTTTTTTCCAATTTTTTTTATTGTGGTAAAATACACACAACCTCAAATTTACCATCTCAACCATATTAAATGTAAGTTCAGTGGTATTAAATACACTTATAATGTCGTACAACCACCATCACCGTCCATCTCCAGAACTCTTTTCATCTTGTAAAGCTGAGAGTCTGTTCCCATGAAATGCTAACTCCCTATCCTTCTTCCTCTCCCCTGGCACCCCCCCCCCACTTTCTGTTTCTATGATGTTGACTACTCTAAGTGTCTCCTACAAGTGGCATTGCCCAGTATTTGTGTTTTGTGACTGGCTTATTTCACTTCGTGTAACGCCCCCAGGGTTCAGCCCTGTTGTAGGATACTGCAGAATTTCCTTCCTTTTCTGGGCCGAGTAATATTCCACCAGATGTATCTACCACCTTTTGTGTATCCATTTGCCTGTTGATAGACTGTTGGGTCTTTTCCATATTTAAGCTACTGTGACTAATGCTGCTATCAACATGCATGTGCCAATGTCTCTTTGAGACCCTGCTTTTAATTCTTTTGGGCACATACCACAGGTGGGACTGCTGGGTCGTATGGTGATTCCACTTTTAATTTTTTAAGGACTTGTACTGCTTTCCACAGCAACTGTACCATTTCACATTCCCACCAATGGTGTACAAGGGTTCCAATGTCTCCAGCCTACTTTTAAAGATGCAGTACAGGTGCCTTTTCTTCTAGAAAGCCCTCCGTGATCTCCTCATCCTGGGATAGGTGCCCCTGATGTACATTTACTGAGCAACTACTGTGTGCTAGGCTCTGAGCTCAGCACTTGAGACACAAGTTTGCACAGGAGATGATGTCTGCTCTCCAGGCACTCCCTGTCCCATTACTGGGGGACAGCCTGAGAGAGGAGGACTCAAGCCTGAGTTCTATGACAGGCCATTAGAGGGCCCTCCAGGCCGGAAGAAACCGTGAAGCTGATAGGGATAAGACAGTAAGGAACTGCGGAGACCAGGGCAAAGCTAACCACGTGTCCAGGGGATGGGTGCAGCTCTTTCTCCACTCCGGCCAGTTGTTGTCATGTAGGAATCCAGAGCTGGGATCACCAGGTGTTTTAAAGAGAAGCTGGAAATCTGGATTTCTGTCTGAGATCTCTTAAGAGATCTTAATGCTCACATGTTAACAACTAATTCCAGTGTTTGGAAAGGCAGTGTGTAGGACCAGCTCAGCACTAGCCCGGGGCTGCAAGTTCATAAATAAAGACCCAGGTCCACTCACTAAGCAATTACCAGGAATTATGAGCTCTGACTATAGCTCAGCTTTCACTTCTCCATGTACAGGAGGAGGAAATCACATGATACTTTGGTCTTTTTAGGTCTTTATTGGGCGTCAGCCCCTTTGTGGAGAGGCCAGAACATGGACCAGGGTGTCAGGCCAGGTTTTGGGTTTTGGGTCCATCTTTTATAAGCTACCTCACATCTGCTCCTCAGTTTCCTCACTTACCAAATGGGGTCCTAAAGCCCCACAAGATTTTGTGAGAATTCAAGATCCCAAATGGGGACGTTGCCTTGTGCTGGTGGCACAGTGGGTAACCCACCGAGTAAGGAGCTCCTCCCTCCTTCCTTCCTGATTGACCAGCCTCGAAACTCCCTCCAGATGGAAGAGCTAGAGTAGGCAGTATGGGTGATGCGTTCTGCAACATTCCAGAGACAGGCAAGCTTCCTGTGGAAGGAGGAATCAGGTAGAACTTCCTGGAGGAGGAGGAGAACTCAATGCGGACCATCTACCAGTGAGCTCTGGGCAATCCTGCTCTATGTGCCAGCCTCCTGAGGGGACAGCCGACCCTCTGAGGAGGCCGAGGGCCCTTCGGCAGCTCTGGTCTCGGGATGAGAGCGTGTCCAAGTGTCTCTGGCTGCCCTCCATGGGGCTTCCGCCCTGGGACGAACCTGCACAAAAGTGATTCAGCAGCTGCCAGAGAACAAGCACATTTATGACATGTTTAATTTATTCCACAGATATTTCCTGAAGGGCCCACCAGGTGTCAGATGGTACCCTAGGTGCTGGGGTCAGAAATGGCTCCGAGAAGGATCCTGCCCTCCAAGGGTCTTCCCCTCGATGGGGGTGGGAGTGGTTGGGGCATTTTCATCCCTGAGGTGTAAAGGACTGACTGGATCCAGTACCAGGCAGAGGAGGCTGGGTTGTGGGGTAGACGAGGAGTTTGGTCCTGGGGTTCCTGCGGGACTCTGAGCTACACTGTCAGGCAGGTATTCGGATTGTAAGGGTTACAGTTATTTAATCACTATATTTGCTGTGGGAGCCGGGGCAGTGGGTATGAAGCTAGAGCTGGAGGAGTCCCGCGTTCCCTCGGCAAGCCTAACTTAGCACCTGCTGTGTGCCGAGCGCCAGCAGTGCAGACATGAAGCAGACACAGCGCCTACCCTCGGGGGGGCTGGTTCTCAGGTTAGTGCGATGACGTAACGGCAATAATATTTATACTAGTTACGATTCACTGAGCACCTACGAGGCGCCTGGCACGGTGCCGAGCCTCTCTGTCTGCTTTGCTTTATGGAATGATCACAACTACAGAGCGAAGCTGGTTCCATTCTTGTCCTGTTCTACAGATGCTGACAGACACGAGACCTGAGGAGGCCAGGGGACGCAGGGGGTCGGAGGTGACACGCAGATTTGAATCCAGCTCTGTCTGACTGGAAGCTCAGACGCTTGGACCTGACATTGTACCTTCTCTTCATTCCCGTACTCATTTCCGGGAGTGTCATTGCTGTGTCAAAGCCAGTGCCAGGCACTGCACAGCCGGGCTACCCCTGGACATTTGCATGGAAATAAGATCTAAGTCTCTGACCCCCGGGGAGGTGGGAAGAGAGAGGAGCAGACTCTGAGCTCAGATTCCGTGAAACACCTGCATGCGGGAGGCCGACAGAGAGGGGGTGAGCCGCGGAGGGCGGATGGCAGAGCGTGGCCTCTCAAGGCCAGAGAGAGACGGGGGGGTTGGGGGACAGTGAAGCCCAAGCTTGGGTAGCGCCAGGCTTTGGGGGGTCCCTGGGACCGGCTCCGGGACACAGCAGAGGCTTCAGGTGGCGCTGCGTTCAGAAGGAAGTGGGTGATGGGCAAGTGGAGGCTTCTCTGTCCAGAAATGTGGCTTTTAGAGGGAAAAACAAAAGCTGGAGAGACAGGTCGACAGAGCCAGGGAGGTTTCCTTCTGTTCACTTCATTTGTTGTTGTTGTTGTTATTTTTAAAGATTTTATTTATTTATTCGACAGAGATAGAGACAGCCAGCGAGAGAGGGAACACAGGCAGGGGGAGTGGGAGAGGAAGAAGCAGGCTCATAGCGGAGGAGCCAGATGTGGGGCTCGATCCCGGAACGCCAGGATCACGCCCTGAGCCGAAGGCAGACGCTCAACCGCTGTGCCACCCAGGTGCCCCTGCTTGCTTCGTTTTGTTTGGTTTTGGATGGCGAGGGCTGAGTGTTCGTAGGTGGAGGAAAGAACTAGTGGAGAAAGAGAAAAGACAGAGAAGAGTCTTCCCCCCTCCCCCCTACCACCCCCCAGACGTATTGCGTGTTTACTTGATGCCTTTATTATCTGTTCCCTCAACACCAGGTCAAGCGCGCGGGAGCCCGGCCTCTGTCTCGTTCACAGCGGTTCCCCCGCAGCGCCTTGCGTGCAGGAGACACTCAGTAGGTACCTTCTGTATTGAACTGGGGTTCACAGGGTTCCGCTGGGTGCCCAGCCTTCAGGTCTCAGGAAGAGAAGGGCTCCTGAGGACCGGAAGGAGGGTCTTCTCTCTGATGCTGCCGTGAGCGAGCAGAGAGAGGGGAGAAAAGATGCCAAGAGGGAGGAGAAGGAGGAACTCACACCCACGTCTCAGAAAAGTGTGTGCACATGGGGGTCAGGGACAGGGCAGGGCTCGGGAGTCACAGAAGTGGAGAACAGAGCATAGTAACAGTTACCTATGCTCCTGAAGAACATTCTAGAAGGTTACTCGTCATTTACTTCGCATTGTTTGGCCACTGCTGTGTTATAAATGCATTCATTCACTTCATCCTAACAAGGACTGTCTGAGGCAGGCCAAGTCCAGCCAGCCCCGGGAGAGATGTAGCTTGTAGTGGGGAAGCCAGGATTGGAACCCAGGACTTGCAGCTCATCTAGAGTCTGTGATGTCGACAACCCCTGAGCCACACACCTCGCCACCTGGCCTTAGTTTATATACTATGTTCCTCACCACAAGCCTCTGGGGTGGCAGGGAGTCATTATTCTCCCGGGTCACAGGAGCAAACAGAGAAGTGTGGTGACTTGCCCGGAGTCACACAGCTCCCAAGTGGCTGAGTGGGGACTGCAGCTTGCATGGCTCTGCCTGCAAGCCCGGTGGGTTCTCCTTCCCAGAGAGAAGGAATGCAGGAATTCGGCAAGGAAGCCGGTGCCAAAAGGGAGGTGCCAGCTGGGTCCCAGGGACAGTTTACAGCATTTCCAGAGTGGGGTTCTCATGGGCTCCTGGGTGACCCCACCCCGGGAACAGGGCAGAGTCGGGGGTTGACAGGTCGGAAACGACAGGAAGAGGGGGTGCCGCCTGGCTGCCATGGTTGTCCCTGAGTTGAGCCCCAGGGAGACAGAATGAGATAGGAGCAGGAGTCGTGGGCTGGAGGACGGCACAGAGACGCAGGGTGGCGGGAGGAGGGAGGCTGCCCTGGGAGGGGGATTCCAGCTCTCCTGTCCCCGCTGGAGAACCCTGGACCACGGGGTGGCCCAAGCCAGACCCTCCTCAGCATCTCTCCTGAATGTCACTCAGGCACTGTGAGACACTCCAGGGAATGCTGCTTCGGGACCCAGAGAGGCAAAAAGTCCGCAGGGGTCTTGACGGGGCGGGGCGGGGGGGAGGGGGAGAAACAGGGCTTCCTATGTGAGCTGTGAGGACTCCTGGAGCCAGCCCAGGCAGGAGCGTGGGAGGCGGGCAGAGAGGCCTTTAAAAACCGACGGCCCAGCCCCTTCTGCAGGCCTGAGACGGAGAGAAGGTCTCCCTGGTGAGGAATCTCATTCTGGGGGCTGCCTTGCTGGAGGTGGGGTGGTGCGCCAGGAGAGGGGCTGGGAGAGGAGGCCCCCTGATGCCCCAGGGCCTCCCCCCCAGATTGAGGGGCTGTCTCTCCCATGCCTGCTGTGCTGTCCATCCTTTGTGGCCAGAGACCTGACCTGGGGGTCCTAGAGCGTGGGGAGGGGGTGCTGCATCCTGTTCCTCCAGGGACCTGGCCACTTCCGACCCCCACGTTTTCAGGCTTCCGTTCGGCTGTCTATCTCCACTCTCTCCACCTCTCATGACTTCAGCCACCACTTTACTCCAAAATTATCTCGTGGCTGTGCTCATTTCCCTCTGTGGTTGCTTGATAAAAATAACCAGCCCCACATCCTTCTCCCGGGGGCCGGCTCTGAGCTCCACCAATGGGCCGCTTTCCTGGCCCGTGGGGCGGCTGTGTCCATGCCTCTGTCGCCTTCTCGGTGAGACCTCTCGGCATCATTCGGACCCCTCTCTACGGGGCCTCGCGCTGCTCCCTCACACCAATGGCCCTGGCCCAAAGTGCCCTAAAACGTGCCTGGGAGTTTGGTTCCATTCAGATACAGTGAGGCCAAGAGATCAGGAGCCGGGTGCCATTTAGAAGACAGTCTGTTCCTTACGGTTTCTGAGAGAAGGGGACGCACTGCACGGCGCAGGGCCCCACGGGGGAACACCAGGGTTGCTCAGGAGGCACGAGAAATGAGAGTGAGCTCGCCCCAGAGCCTTTCTTGTGTTTTCCACGGGCAGGGCAGGGGAGGGCAAAGGGTTTGGGATTGGCCAGCTCGAAGGATTTCAGCAGACTCTGGGCTGCAGGGGTGGTCGGTCCCTCGCTGCCTGCTTCCTGGCCCTGGGGTGATTTAGGGCAGGGGAAATACTGGCTGGGAGTGGGAGAATTAGACAGGGGGATTGGGATGTGAGTTGAGGACTGGTTGGTTTACATAGATGAAAGCCGTGCTCCTCGGGGAGTCTTGAGTTCCCTCCAGGAATTAGCTGCTTCTGGGAGGGACTGTGTCTTCCCAGCCCCTCAAAGCATCCACAGGACATCAAAGCATCCTCAAATACGAAAAAGGAACAGCATGAATGGTACACAGGGCTGCTCAGAGGCAGAGGAGCAGAGCAGATTTACGGTTCTGGGCTGACTCGTTGGGCAGCTCACGTCTCTTCCTGAGCCTCAGTTTCCCCATCTGTGAGATCAACGACTGCTATCCCCTCCTTCAACAAATTGACTGTCGAGAGGACGGACACTGTGCCAGCAGGTTTAACAAGAGCCACCTGCCAGGGTCCTCGGCAGGCTTAAAGAGACAGGGGACAGAACCTGGTACACCGTGGGGGCCCCGTGCGTGTGGCGGGCCCCTTCCTCCTGTTGCAGCTCCAGGAAGCAGCCGAGGAAGGCTGGTGTGGAAGGGTAGGGTCTAGAGCCTTTTCCCTTGGCTGGTTAGAGCTCTTGGAGTAGAGGCCATGTGTGGACAGAACCCTCAGGAATGTTCTTGGAACTCAGAGGGGCTGCTGGACAAAGGGTGGCAAGGAGAGGCCAGCCCGGTAGCCAGGAGCCCCGGGGCGCGGGGCAGAGCGCTGCACAAGTGACCGCTGAACTCAGGGATCAGACACAGCCAGGCACCGCAGGGGAAATCCTGGCAGACCATCAGCCAACCGAGCAGCTGTGGATAAACAAGGACTTTGGGATCCAGACAGGGAGGGGACGCAGGCAGCCGCCGGTAAGGAACCTCCGAGAGGCCAAGTTAGAATCAGGCACTGGCCCAAGACACATGGAATTTCCTCTGCCTTCTGGGTGTGAGTTTTCAGGACTCAAAGGCAGTGATTCATGTGTTTGCCAAAGGCAGGTGCTGGGGAGGGAGGCTGGGGTCTCCAGCCTCCACGGCCTCCACGGCTCAAAGGCAACTTACTCGTTTGTGAAGGGAGGCTGTGTTGTGCAGTGAGAGGTGCGCAGGCCTGGGTTTGAGCCCTTCTTCCACTTCTTACTAGCTGTGTGGCTTCTGGAAAGTTCCATGAGCTCTTTGATCCCCCATTTCTCCACTGGAAAAATGGGAGAAGTGATACCTACCCTTCGGAGCCCTCATGAGTACCCAGGGTCGCCTTATTCTTTGGGTAGGCCCAGTGCCTGGGGCCCATGGAAATGATTGAACTTGAATTCTTTTAGAATCAGGAAGAAAAAATGAAGGTAGAGTCACAAATATGTAACACCACGTCCAGCCTGGATCGCGTTAGTTTCCATACCAACACAGTTGTAAAATATCACTTGAAAGAATATTTTTTGGAGGAAGGGGCCTACGAAGGCAAAAGTGCTCAGGACCCACAAAGCCACAAAAAGGCCTTGAAAGGTGGTCACACTGTCTGCAGAGGGGGGCAGTTGCATTGGGGCATTTGTGGTGGGAAAGTCCTCTCCCGCCTCTACGGGGGACCATACCCCACGAGCGCTCCACTGCCCTGAGGGACCTCTGGGATCCACTCTTTGAGGTTTTTGCGTCTTTTCCGACCGAGGTCACCCTTGTGCTGCCCATAAGGAGCGGCTGGGGCCTGGCGGGGACCCGGGGGTGGGGTCCTAATGTGTCCCCTGAGAGGCATGTCACGGGATGTGTTTTCTTTTCCAGAACCCCAGAGATGAATGCCCTTCTCACACTGGCTTGGTTCCTGGTTTGCAGTAAGTGCTGGCCCCATGACCTCTGAACTTGTGACCTTCCACCCCTAGGAACAGTAGTGTAGTGAAAAGGAGGCTAGTCTTTGAGGTAGAGACTTGAGTTTGAAGGTCGGCTCTGCCCTTCCCGTGTAGACTTGGCAAGAGCCTTCGCCTCTCTGGGCCTCTGTCTCCTCCTCAGTGACACAGGATGATGGTCAGCCCCCTGGTGGGACTGTCGCATGATTCTAGGTGGTGACGGGTAAAGGTTGTGCTGCGGGGACGATATGTGGCTTGCAAATGTGGGAGGCATTATTTCTTACTTCGGTGCAAAACAAAACCAGACATAGCCCAAATGAGAACAAGACCCTTCTGTAACTCTTCTGTTCCTGGGTTGTTCTCTGCGGAGGCCAGCCCCTCCTGTGGCCACCTCCCAGCTGGAGGTTACTGCACAGCACAGGGGAGCCCCATCACATGTACAAGCCCCCGACAGGCTGTCCTAATCTTAATGTCTTGCCAGATCCCTGGAGACTCATGGGGGCGGGGGGGTGGGGCAGAGGTGGGAGGTCTAGTGCAGGGAGGGAGCCCTTGGCTCACTGTGAAGCCCTGAACCTTTCCCTCCAAACTACTGTTTCCCAATCTGGAAGGCGAGGGAGCTGGCTTCAGTGATCTGGAAGGATTCCCCCCCCCGCCCCGCTAAGGTCCTGGGCCTTGTGTTCTAAATGGTGCTATTTGCGGGGAGGGACGTATGCACCTGTCTGCCTGCTTCCTACAGCTGCCGTATTCAGACCTCCCATTTCTTGGTCATTCACTAAGTGTCGGCCACTGTGCTCAAATCTCATGTACTTTCTCTGATTTTAACCCTCAGGATAACTCCAAAATGTAGGCTTTCGCTTTAGTGCCCCTCCCCCAGCAATTTGCAGATGAGGGGGCAGAAGTTCTGAGAGATTAAGTGACATGTCGACATCATGTTGTGAAACGAGTGGCAGAGGCAGGATTTGAACCCATGTTTCCCATTCTCCGAGTCCGGACTTTTAGCTCTACTGCTTGCCCTCCCCTTTCTTGCTCCCATCCCACTAATGGGGAGAATAAGGAGGAGACGCCTGGGTCCCCGCAAGCCCCAGGGCAGGAGCAGGGGCAAGTGCAAGCTGGGCAACCGTGTTCACCGGGGTCCGGGGGCTGTCTTCCAGGTGTTCCTGCTGTGCCCGGGAGCTTGCTGGACCTCAGGTCCATGATTGAGAAGGTGACTGGGAAGAACGCCTTGACGAACTATGGCTTCTATGGCTGCTACTGCGGCTGGGGCGGTCGGGGGACCCCCAAGGACGGCACGGATTGGTGAGCCGATTATCATGATTATCCCTTACGTTCAGCATCTGTGCCTGCACAATCTCATATGATTCCACGTCAGTTCTGGAAGATGAATATTAAAGTACCATTTTATTGGTGAGAAAACTGCATGTCAGAGAGGTTAACTGACTTGCTCGGGATACATCTAGTAACGTCACGCGTCTCAGTGACCACACGTGTCAGGTGGTCCATTGCTACATAACATGTTACCCCCAAATGTAGTGCCTTCAAGCCACCATGACCATTTATTTTGCTAAGAATCTGCCTTTGGGGCCGGTCTTGGTGGGATGGCTTGTCTCTGCTACACCCGGCTTCAACTTGGGCAGCTCAAATGAGGCTGGACCATCCAGTTTCCGGATGGCTCACTCCCGTGGCCGACATGCTGTGGCCGGGCTGGCTGGGGGTTCAGCGGAGGCTGTGGCCCGGGGGCCTTGGTTCCTCTCACTTTGGCCTCTCCAAGGCTGTTGGGACTTCCCCACAGCACAGTGACCACTGGGTTCCAAGAATGAGTGTCCCAAGACTGCAAGACGAAAGGGTCTAACCTCAGAAATTCTATGGTGTCGGTTGGTGGAGGCAGTCACAAAGGCTTTTAGAGGAAGGGGACCTAGATTCCATTTCTCGATTGGAAAACATCAAAGTTCTAGAACATGTGAGAAGGAGAGACGGTTCTTTGGAAAATTCTGGGACCTCTGATGTGGATAATGGGATGGGGTCATTAGGTAAATGGATGGAAGATGGTGGGAGCCAAGTTTCCCACTGCTGAAGGGGGAGTTCACTCCCTCTGGTGATGGATTAGAGGTGGGGATGTCAGTATGAACTCCTGTTTAGCTTAATACAGGTGCGGGTGTTTACATACAGAAATAGGTACAGATGTGTGTACAAACACAGGTTAATATAGACACATTTCTTGCTCTGGCAGCTGAGAGGACCTAAAAGAAACAACATCCCAGGGGCCATAAGCAACTCGTAGTGCCCAGACCTGGTCTCTAACATCATTCTCCGAAAAACGGAACCAAGGTTCCTTGGAGACCTGGCTGATTCTAGGACCAGGGCAGAAAATGTACAAGATGAGCCTGGAGTCTCACGTAAGGCCAAAAGATAAGGCAGGTGTTTGAGAAGAACCACCTGCCATATTGGTGGAGGTATGTCGGGAGGGCAGGAGCCAACTGGAAGGGCTCCCAATGGCCAAAGCTGGAGTAAGTAGAGCAGCGAAATAAACCCATAGCCCCAGTCTTATCATGAGAGACCCCATAGAGGGGCATCCTTCAAAATGCCTACCCAGCGCTCCTCCAAACATCAAGGTCATCAAAACCAAGGAAAACGTGAGAAAGTATCGCAGCCAAGAGGAGCCTAATGAGACGTGACAATTAAATGTAACAAGGTGTCCTGGATGGGATCCTCACATGGAAAAAGGACGTTAGGTAAAAACTGAGGAAATCTAAATGAACTATGGACTTTTTACAATTAATGAATCAATAATGATGTATTGTGATTTAGCTGATTAGTTATTTAGTCCATGACATCAATATTGGTTTGTTCATTGTAACAAGTGTATTGTACTAATAGAAGATGTTAATGATGGGAAAACTGGGTGTGGGGTAAAAGGGAACACTCTGTATGACTGTCTCTATTTTTCTGTAAATCAACTTTAAAAAATGCCATCTGCCCCACCTAACATACTGGACATTTGTCTTTTGCTTACCTAACTGTTCCACGTGAATTACGTGTTAATGCCAGGACCCAGGTTCCTTCCCCCTTGTGGCTCTGCCATCCCCTGTGGCCTCAAAGTCCTCTGCTGGGTGATCTCCATCCAGCTGAGAGATGGAGAAAGAGGGAAAGAGGAGGACAGTGTGGGAGGGTTTCATGGGTAGGTCTGGAGATGGTGGGCATCCCTTCTGCCCATGATGCCCTGGCAGAAACCTAGTCATGTGTCCACACCCACTTGCCAGGGAGGCTGGGAAATGGAGACCCACTGTGAGCCCTGGAGGAGAAAGTGGGTCAGTGAACCTCTAGCCAGTGGCAGGCAGCCCCAGTGGAAGAGCAGAGAAGGACTCAGCCATATCCCTAGATTCTTTCTTTGCCAGACCACACCCACCCAGGTGGCCTCTGCTAAACTGACACACCCCTTCCACTCAGGACCTCCGTCTCTTGCGTTGACAGGTGCTGTTGGGTGCATGATCGCTGCTATGGGGAGCTGGAGGAGAAAGGCTGCCACATCCGGACACAATCATACAAATACAGATTTGCATGGGGACTGGTCACCTGTGGTAAGGCTGGGGCTTCCCATTTGGGCCGCTGATAGAACCTGGGTCTTTGCTGGTTCTGAGTTCAGTGAATGCTCAGTCTGTGATGTTTCCGCCCTACCCCAGAGGTCAGACACAGCTGCAGTAATCCTGCCCTTCTTGCCCCCAGCTCTGCCGTCCGAGATATAGGCTGGCTGACCTCGAGGGGCAGCTGAACTCATGCCAAATGCTTTGCATACCTCCATTGACTTGCTCCCCCAACTATCTTTTGGGGTGTGTTTAGTCTCCCCATTTTACAAATGAGAAACCTGGAATGCAGAGCCTTGCCAGGGTACACAGCTGGAGCTGGGATTCAAGCTCAGGTCCATCTGAGTTCAAAGCTAAGTCTGGGCGGGGGGTGTCTCCTTTGCGAGAACTGGAGTTTCTCCGCAGCAGGGGCTGTCTCCACCATCAGAGTGGGAACTCCCGGCGAGAGAACGTGTCTCCGCAGTCAGATTGGGAACTCCCAGAGGGCAGGGGCTGTGTCTGCCTGAGCAGAAACCTCCCCCTGGGGCAGCAGCTACACCTCTTCCATCAGCTCATGCATTCCCCAGTGTGGAGGCTGTGCCTCCCTCATCAGACTGAGGGCTTCCTGGGGTAGGAGGCAGCCTGGGGCATCCGCTCAGACTAGCAGCAAGCCCGAGAGGCAGTGTTGGCACAGCCTTCCCTTCCTCATTGCGCTTGGGGTGTCTGGTTTGCAGAGTTCGGGCCCCTCTGCCAAGCGCAGCTCTGTGCCTGTGACCGGAAGCTGGTCTATTGCCTGAAGAGGAACCTAAGGAGCTACAACCCTCTCTACCAGTATTTTCCCAACATCCTCTGCTGACCAAGACATTGTCCCCTTCTCCTACACCACAGAGCTCACCGACGCTGCTGGGCTCCTGAGAGAGGCTGCCGGTCTCGGACCTTCTCCTCTCTCCACGCTCCTTAGGGCTTGGAGGAGCCCCACGGCCCCTCTTCACAGTCCACAGTGTCCCAGGAGAGTGACTCTGGTCATAGGACCTGGTAAGGTCAAGGTCCCTGACCTCCCCTGGCGAGGTCGGCCCCTCTGATGCCGGGAGCTTGCCCTCAGCTCCAGGCCAGCTGTCTCCCCCTTGCCCTACAGACGGAGCCCCTTCTCTGGCAAGATGCATTTACTTTTCAGTTTCTGCAATCGGATTCTCACTACCACGCTCTAGGGAATTACGACTCAAGGTAGAAGCCAAATTGACCCCATAAGTCTGCCATATAGATATTAAATAAAATTTATTCTGAAGACAAATAAAACCATACAGGCACTTTCCTCTGCTCTGGGGATCGCCCTCACCTCTTCTTCCTCTGCCAATGAGGCGCTGGACCCCAAGTCAACCCCTGACTCTCAAGAACAGAAGGGGCAGATTCATAAATGGAAGGTTTTCTGGGACCAGAGCCAAGCCTCCTTTGGGGTTCATCTCCTTACACCTGGGGGTCCTCTCCAGCCAAGCACTGGGCTTCATTCTTCCTTGAGGGGGTGGGGAGAAGGTGCTGGCAATCATACCAGCATGGGCTTCCGGGCCAGAGAGCATCACGGTCAAATCCCAGCACCGGCTTCTCCAGCCGTGTGGTCTCAGGCTTGTTACTGAAATCCTCTGACTTCCAGTTTCTTTAAAAAAGAAACTAGATCGTTTCTTGTAATGTAAAGTGGGTAATGCGGAGGGCACCTGGGTGCTGACACGGGAACGGTGAGGTTCTGGAATGTCACCGAGCAGGACATTAAAAAAAATAGGGTTCAGCGGAGGGGTTTATTTTTACCAAGCAAGGATTCTAAAAAACCCACCTCATCTATCAATTCATAAGAGAAAGGGCCTTCTAATACCAAGACTGCAGGAAGAAAGCACACATTCCAAAACAGAGGAGAGCTCTTTCCAAGAAAGGACCTTTAGTTTCCTTACGCAGACAAACCCCAAAATAACCACACAATAAATGGAATCTATATTTAAAAAGCTCCAACGCTGAACGTTTTCAAAATAAAATTTAATTTTATGAGATGACTCTGAAGGTACAAATGTCTTAGAAAAGTTCACGTCTGTATTTGACAGTGTTACAAAGAATGGGGCTCAAATGTCCCATTTGCTCATTAAATTTTTTTTATTTTATTTTTATTTATTTATTTATTTATTTTTTTTTTTAAAGATTTTATTTATTTATTTGACAGAGAGAGACAGCCAGCGAGAGAGGGAACACAAGCAGGGGGAGTGGGGGAGGAAGAAGCAGGCTCCTAGTGGATGAGCCTGATGTGGGGCTCGATCCCAGAATGCTGGGATCACGCCCTGAGCCGAAGGCAGACGCTTAACGACTGCGCCACCCAGGCGCCCCACATTAAATTTTTTTTAAATCAAAACCACTTCCCAAGTCCAATGTTAAATAGGAATGTAGGAGAGTCAGAAGCTTCCCTCTGATGCCATCTCTCCCCAGTTGCGATATCCTGGCTGATGGAGAGCCCAGCCCCAGCTTCTCCCGCCTCCCATCAGGGTCAGGTGGCAGGCGGGGGTGGTCTGGCTGCTAGCTTCTGCAGGCTGTCATCTCTGGGCATCCCAGCTCGGGGCACCAGCATTCAGACAGGCGCAGGCAGGCATTTGTGGACAAGGGAAGCTGCGAGGTTACAGAAGCAACACAGCAGGCTGAGATGGGCTTGAGCAGGAGGGGCCCATGGGGAACTTTTATCTACCAGGAAATTGAGGTTCAGAGAGGTTAGGAGACTTTCCCAAAGTCACACAGCACATCAACAGCAGAAGGGAGAGTTAGATCTCAGATCCTGGTTCTAAGCACTAGACTCTGACCACTAACCCCACTGTCTTTGGCTCCAGCCCACACAGAGAGAACACAGAACCTGGGGTGGCTCAGGGACTTGTCCATATTAGGAGTTTTCAGGAGGAGCCCCTGGTTTCCACCTGAGGGCCAGGTTCTTCTCTGCTCTAACTGCCTTGGATAACGGAGGCCGTCCCTGGGTGGTTAGTCTGGTTGGGGCTCTGGCTTCGTCTTCTGTAGAGGGGGACCCCACGGAGGTCCTCCATGGTGGCTGCCCTGGACCCTCTCTCGCTTCTAGGAACAGTTCTGAGGAAATGAGGAAATCCGGGAATCGCCAAAACCTGGCTTGAGGCGGTCTCTTCGACTCTGTTATTTGACCAGCACTTGGGTGACGGGAGAGCCATCAGGGAGGTCGTCTCTCCAAATCTCATGGCCCCCCAGGGGGTGGACTGTCCTGGCCCTGTCACTCGGGCCACAGGATTTCAGGCAGCAGCACCAGCAGTACAAGAAACAGCCTCTCACAGAATGGTTTTCTTTACCGGCACCCACCATCGTGGAAGTCCAGGGCCCGTGAAAAGTCCCTGGATTTCTATATGGGTATCTCCTCGCCGTTCTGGGGCTCCAATCAAACCCTGGTTGATAAAGCCGGCTTCCTGGGGCCTGGCAGCATGCCTGACACCCAGTAGGTGCTTCACAAGTGTGTGTTGACTGAGTGAGGGACCGGATGAACGGGTGAAGGAAGGGGACATAGTCCCCGTGCTCGAGGTGTTCACAGACCAGGGTGGAGACAACTGAGGAGCTGGGCAGCAGTACAGCGGCTGTGGCGCATTGACCTCTCTGGTGGCGCAGTCTGGACGAGTGCCGGCTCATCCTTGTCCCTTCGGCCTCCCAGTCCCTGATGAGTCCCTGGTCGGGGCTTGTACTGAGTGAGGGGATGGGCCCTTCATCAGACAGCCATGCTGGGACGGTATCCTCAGGGGCCAGGGGCCAGAGGGCAGGGGTGATGACTCAGTGCCCCGAAGTCTAGCAGGGGTGTGGTCTTCCTGCGTATGGCTTGCCCTGAGATGAGGTTCCAGCCTGCTCTATGTGTCCAGCCCCTGCTCAGACACAAGGCCAATGCTGGTCACACTTGCACATCTGTTTCTGGCACTTGCTCCCAGGCCCTATGCCGGTGCGGGAAGGAAACCGGAGTGCTCCCTTCTGCTACCGTCAGAGAGACCCATTCTATCGCACTCAGATGGCAAGAGCCTACCTGGGGATCCTCAGAAATCCTGCCACCTCCTGCAGGCCCCTCAGGATGGTGACCCTGCCCTTCCCTGCTGAATTGAAAGCCCACGACCATGGCATAAGTCAAGCCCTGGTGGAGGTTTGTTGTTCTCAGTTGAGGGTCCTTGATCCATCTTTTCTTTCACAGACTCCAATTGCGCCACTCCCTTCCTCTAAGGCCTTCAGTGGCTCCCCATTGCCACGTTCTTCAGCCTGATGTTCAAGGTCTTTCTGCGGCTGGGCCACACTGCCCTTCCACTTGCTCTCCCAACCATTCTCTTCTTCCCCAGACCTCCACGCCTCCCATCTTGCCCTGTGTGTGCCCCTCTGCCTCTGCTCTCATTGTTTCTTCCCTTCTGGGATGTTGTCCCCTCTCCTTTACCTGTGAGTTGCTTTTTTCCTTATTGGTAATAAAAATCATGAAAGCTACCGCTTCCTGACCACCTGCCACGTGCCAGGGACTTGCCTACGGGTTACGTCCCTTCATCCTCCCAACAACCCGACAGGCAGGTGTCATAATCCCGCTTCATGGGCGAGTCGATTGAGACCGAGCATGGAACCTCGGCCACATACCCCGAGAGAGGCAGAGTGGGGATTTGAACCCGGGACCATGCAGATCCAGAGCCTGAACTCCCCGGGGGCAGGGCCTGTGCCTCACTGCTGCCGGCTCACCTTTCCTTGCTTGGCACAGGGTCTGGCGTGGGGGGAGTGCTCAGCGAGTGTGCCCTGCGTCAGAGCCCCTGCATGCTGCTGCCTCTGTCAGCGCTGCCTCAGATCAGAGACACCGAGGGGGCAACATCTTCTCGGAAGCCACAGCCAGGAGGCAGAATTACGTCAATACAGAAAACCTGGTTTTGGGGGAGCCTGGCCGCCGAGACTCCCACTGGCTCAGTGAGAACCGACAGCCACAGCCGGGACCCACAGACGCTGCCGTGCCTCCCGAGCACTCAGAGAAGCGCGGGGTTAGACCCTGGCCAGCTGTAGCGGCTTTGTACCCCAGATCATCCGAACACCCCCTCCACACTCAACTGGGTTAGCATTCCATTGACCGGAATTTAATTTGGGGTAACAAAAAGGATGGGAACTAGATACAAGGTTCTAGTGCTGACTTTGCACGCGTCCCGGGTGACCTTGGGCAGCCCCCTTCCTGACCTCAGCTTTCCCATTTTATGAGAGCAGTTTGACAGATAATTGGAACTGTAGCCCTGGTCGGTGAGTGGGTCATGAGATCAGTTTAGAGGGTTGCGCACACGTGTGTGTGTGTGTGTGTGTGTGTGTGTGTGTCGTGTGTGTGTGGGGGGGGCTTATGCATGTGTTACTATATCACAAACAGTGAAGTGCTGCTTCAGCAAATTGTGTCTCCGTGGTGTGTGTGTGTGTTGGGTGACTGGGTCCGGGTGTAAAATGTATTACGTTCTGTGGGTTGCCATTAAAAGGATTTGAGAAACCCTTGCTCACATGACCCCTCAGGGCCTGCCTGGGTCTGAAGCTGCCGGCATCTGAGTGGCTTCTCTGTCTGAGCCTTAATTGCACAAACCCCCAAAGGCTCCCCTGGGGTCCGCTGCCCCTGGACTCCCTTATCCTTCTCCTCAAGCATTAGATCAGAATGGGGCTTCTGGCTGTGGATCTTCAAGCCTGGGATGGCATCAGTCCCTGAACGTGCTGGAACCGCCCAGCAGAGGAACTGGACATAAACTCAGGTGTCTGGCTCCTGGAAGCCATGACTTTAAATCCTGGGGGGCCAGTGTTTAAGGGCTTTGGACCAGACGGGGGCTCAGGTGGTAGCTCTGTGTATTTCCTCCCCTGTGACCCCAGGCCTATGATTCTAATTCTCCAAGCCTCAGTTTCTTGGCTGTCAAACGGGCTAATAATACCTTCCTCACTAGGCTGTTGGGAATATTTGGTGTTATGATGCCCTTAAATTATCTGTTGCAATGCCTGGTAAATAGTAGGCACTCAGTAATGGCACCTATTGAGGGAGAGGACCACCAAGCCCAAGCCCAAGAGTTTGACTCCAACCAGTTGGCTCTAAACACAAGCCCTGGGGCGGAGGTTGGTGTCCAGGGCGGAAGATGGCCCCGGGCTGCCCCATGAAGCACTTACCACGTGGACGTGGGTGTCGGTGATGCTGTGGGCGTGGTGATCCTGTGGGGAGCACGGCAATCTCTCAGGTGGGCGTAGCAGCACTCACAGGTGAGGCAGCACCTGTGGGGAGCCCCAAGCTGGGCCTGGGGCAGCGGGCCCGGCATCCGGTTAGAGGCTGCACGTTTCTGCACCTCCAGCCTCCGTCTGCGCGCTACCCCGTGTCACCTGTCCACTGACCCCACTGGCTAAATCCCTCCCACCTGCCCAGGCCAGCTGTGTACTCCCTCCAGGGGACATCTGTCCTAGCATCCCCAGCAGAGGTCACCATTCCTCTCCAGGGCTCCCATGGAGTACCAGTCATTTGTCCACTTGAGACCCCCCCCCCCAATCAGGCCTTCCCTGCCCATCTGGGCGAGGCGTGGGAACGCAGAGAAAATAGCAACCACAACACAATATGGATCTCTCGCTCAAGAAGCTCAGTCCAGGGAAGGAGACAGGTACTCCCCACCGCGGCAAGAATGAGACGCTCGATGAAGGAGTTTTGAGTCGAACCAAGAGGCTACTGTCTAAGCAGGAAGGTGGTGGGTGACGCTGCCGCCAGCCTCCCTCCGCACAGATCCTCTTGGCCCAGCAGGGACGGCTGTGCACCATCGCCACCAAAGCCAGCATCGAGCAGCGCGCCCTGCACACGAGGTCCCCGGTTCACACACGCTCAGGCCTTGGCGAGGTCACTGGGCCACACCACCAATCAGGGGGACCGTAACTCTAGCTCGACCTCCTAGCGCCGTGCGTCTCCTCTGCTGGGATAGAAGGGTTAGGAGTTGAGTCCTGGTGGAGCTGGGAAAGCTGGGCACCGATGCATCCTAGGGCTGCCCTCTGGCCTGGCAGGTAGAGGGGCTGCTGCAGAACTACCTGTCCTTGCAAATACAAATCCCGGGGCTGGACCACAACTTCTCTCCTGGGGACCAGAAATCTGTGTTTGTAGACAAACACCTGGATACACAAAGCAGTCAGGCGTAGGGACACCGGGAGGCTGCGCAGGTGACAAAAGATGAGCAAAGCCCACTTGGTACACTCGCGTATACCCGTGCGGACAGCCTGCTGACACCCGCAGAGGCTCAGATGCCCGGTGGTTCCAGCCCTAAGTTTATACATTTCTAATTTCGAGACAGCGTCTCCAGGGGTAGAAGTGCAGGACGTGTGCCCTCCTGATAAGACTGAGTTACAGATGACCCATTCTAGTCTATTTAACATATGTACATTTTATAACTTCCCCTTTTTATTAAAATTTTATTTAAAACATTTTTCATTTTGGGGGCACCTGGGTGGCTCAGTCTGCTAAGTGTCAGACTCTTGATTTCTGCTCAGGTCATGATCTCAGGGTCGTGAGATTGGACTCTGTGCTCAGAGGGGAGTCTGCTCCTCTCCCTCTGCCCCTCCCCCCATGCTTTCTCTCCCCCAAATAAATAGATCTTTAAAACACTTTTCGTTTTTTATGATAGAATATTTTCTTAAAATGTGTCACTCACCTCTCCACTGTTTAAACCAAGAACACCCCTGTAAGTTTGTCAGGCTCTCTCCCTACACAACCTTTTACCCAGGCTCGTCTAAGCCCTTGTTTGGGCCCTGTCCCTGAGTCTCGTCCTGAAGGGCAAGAATCTTGTTAAGTCATCTTAGCGAGGATCATTAGAACATTGCTGGGTCTCTAACTTTCTATTTTCCAGCTATAACGAACCTCTTTTTCTTGTCTGGTAAGTCGTCTGTGCTCATACCACTCTAGTAGACTATACTTTTGTGAACAGAAATGAAATATTTATGTGGTCTCCTTACCTGCTCCCTCCAACATCCAGAAACTCTTCGTGAGTATTCTTATTTCCATGGCAATATAATTATTTGCCTGAGTCCACTAAGAATCAGTTCTCCTTGCAACAGATCATCAGTGGAAACATTGGTTATATAACCAAGGCTATAATGGAAATGTCCTATTTGAGAATGATGCCCTTAGGATCAGATATGACCAGATAGTTTTATGAACTTAAGGTTGATTTTATGGAGCCGATGTTCACAAAACCCTCTTGAAAAAAGTGTTTTGGTACCTAGCTTTATGGGGTTCTTAGCCTTGCAGGTGAGTCAGGAAGGTCACTTCCTGGCGGACCCAGGGAACTCAGGGTATCTTGGGGACCTTGAGAAGAGAAGAAGTCACCCAAATCTGTGGGTACTGAAGGTGAAGTCTGGTGGTGAGTTCCTGGCTTGGCTTCCTAGGCTCCAGAAGTTTCTTAAGTGTCTAATCTGAGATTCCCTGTGAAAGCTTCTAGGACAGCAAACTCAAAAAGGCCTATGTGGCCAATCTCTGTTTTTACTGCCCTTATGTAAATAATCATGTCCAATTGAATAACGAGACCAGAATAATTTTGTAAACAAGAACAGCCGTGCTTAGATTATCTTTGGTCAGAAAGGGGAGTGACTGTAGAGAGAAATTTTGTGTTTTAATGGAAAACTATAGCCCACCCGTGGGGTTCTCCAATATCCAGCTATAATTCCCCAGATTAAAATTTCCAATTATTCTCCCACCTCCCTGACTCAGCATCGCTGAGAACTAAAACCGCCCTTTTCCCAATGTCCGGGAAACAGAAGGGGGATGACTTGTCATAAACTTCAGAGAAGTTACAATGGACGGTGTCTGCTGTTGTGTGAGCCTCTCAGGAAGTCTACTGGCACGCCCGATGCCATCGCCAAAGACATTCGAACTGCAAGCCAACAAGGCTGTCGGATCACCGTTGCTGTCCTCACTCCATCCTGTGGACGCCTCCAGCCCAACATCTAGAATTCTTCCGACTGGTTGCGTTTGGGTCTTAGAAACCGGGCTCCCAATGACTAATCTTTGCTTTTCTATTATGTTCATAGAAATTCCCCCATTTGATGCCTGACTGCTCACACCACCCAGCAAATAGCCATAGGACCATGTCCCAAGTGGTGGGTTAGTCGGTCCTTCACGAACAAAAGGCAGTGAAACAATCAATGGATTCATGCTGTTCAGAGGAAAGAATGTTTCTTCTTTCCTCGAACAAGAAGAGGGACTGATGAAGACTCTTCTTGACCAAATTTAGTCAGGCTCCTCTCAGACCTTTTTTGACTCAGCCTCATCCTTAAGAATAAGAACCCCGTCAGTAGGCTCAGCCAAAATCCTCACCCTCAATATCTGATCACCTTGGTATCTGATGAGGTTCCTCAGCCCTCATCATCGTCCAGGTGAGGTCTGATCACCCAGGCCTGCCTTTGGCAAGAATCCCGTTGGGTTGGCTTGGCCAGAATCTTCCCCCTTACCTCAGATGTATATCCTCTTGGCGATTTTCCACCCCCACCTGCTCCGTGGCTGTAGATGCCCACATGTCCATGCTGTCTTCAGAACTGAGCCCAGCTGCATATGAGGGCTCTTGTCTCCCATTGCAATCGTTCCTGCTTAGAATCTGCTTTTACCCCTTTAATACTGCCCGGCTCTGGTTTTCCTTTGATTTTACCCATTCCTGGAAGATTCCTGGTCACTGTGGGAATTCCTCTGCACTGACGTTCCCATTCTATTTCAGCTACCTCATCCTTTCTCCAGCAAGGAGCTGGAGAGAAAGGGAGATGGATCTTCTAGAAAGAAAAGTCACATCTCAAACTCATCGATCCATCAGGAGCAAAATGATAGATTCTGGGAATTGGCAAACAACTCATTTATCAGGTTTGAGAACCCCTGAGGCAGAGAATCTAAAGACTGGTTGCCATGCCTAAAAACTCTTTGAGTCATCAGTACTAAACATCTGATTTAATAAATCTGGAATGTTGCACAATTGGTTTCCTATAAATCGAAGTGAGCCAGCTGCCAGGTGCCGAGATTACTCAGGTTTCAAATAAACTTGTTGATTGTAAACCTCAAACCTCTTATTATCTTCTCTAAGGATTTCTGTATCTAGAGACAGTCGTGGTATCACACTGAGCATCCGATCAAAGTTCTAACTCGTTTCAGCTTACAGACTTCCTTTCTATGTAGAATGCTCCAGACCTTTCAATATTTTATGCTTTTCTAAGTGTTGTCAAATCCATGATCCAAAAGAGCCTCAAAACATCCCATTTTACAGAGTAGGAAACAGAGAGACAGAGAGAAGCATGTCCTGCTTGAGATCCCACCCACGTTAGTGGTGCCAGGATGGGAACCAGCTTCTCAGAAGAGGGAGTCTCCCCTCATGGGCGCGGGGACCTCTTGGGGGCTGGGACTGGCACTTCTTTATAAGCCCTATCGCCTTGCCTAGTGCCTGACACAATGGAGCAGATCCCAGTGAGGACAGTATCCTAAGTATGCTTCACCACGGTTCCATTGAATCCTCATGTTAACCTGCAAAGGAAGTACTGTGAACACCCCATCCTGTGTAAGAAGATACTGAGGCACAGAGAGGTCCAGGAGCTTGCCCCAGGAACCACAGCTGGTAAGCGGTGCAGAAAGGAATGAACCCCAGAGCCCACCCTCTTCACCCAGGAAAGGTGTGCTGAATCAATATGGCTGCCCCTGCTCAAGACGACGCCCAGACAAGGTTTCAGTTCAGACCTTGGCCAGCACACCTGCTGCCCCAGGAGGGGAGAGTTACCAGTCGCTGGCATCCACAGGCTGCCCTGGTCCTCCAAGCCACAGTGACAGCCACCGGTGAGGCGGCAAGGGGGGGTCGCTTCTCCACGGCCTGCTTGCAAATGCCACAGAGCTCCAACAAGCAGGCCTGGCTGAACTCGAGCCCTGGGGAGAAGGAGAGAAACATCAATAAAAGAAAGATGGGCGTGCCGCCAGCACAACCCACGACCACTGCTGCTAACAGTCCTTCAATAATGAGCACAACAGCAACTCCTATGTCTTCCACAGGCTGGTCTCTCCATGCCAGACAGGGTGCCAAGGGCCTTCCAGGGGTCTGTCATTCTCCCCTCACAACACCTTGTGAAGACAGCATGATAATTCCCGTTTTATAGGTAAAGAAACTGAGGCTCAAAGAGGTTCAGTGACTTGTGCCCAAGATCCTACATCCAGGAGTCAGGAGATCCCAAGAACTGGCAGACCTTGTATGTGGGACCCTGAGCCCATAGTCTTGACTACTACGTTAGAGCACTTTTCCTGCCAACTTTTCACGTAAAGCATTTTCCCCAAAGAGTCAAAATGGATGTACGGTTGTACATCTTGTTTTATCCACCTTTCCATTTAACATGAGCTTTTTCACCCTGACCACTTTGGTGTCAACGAGGAACTGCAGTCCAATGTCGGTGAAGAAAACTTTTCCTCTACCCTCTTATGTGTAGTCCAAGGGGGCCTGCAAATTAAACTAACAAAAGACAGATTGACAGGAGAAAAGCCATATGATATTTATTAATATTGACATGCCCAGGAGTTCACAGAAAAGAAGTGAAACTCAAGGAAGTGGTGAGACTCAAACGGATTCCTTTTTAGCAAAGAAGAGAGCGAGTTTGGACTTCAAGGAACATCACCTGTGGGGAAATGACTAAGAGCTATAGGGGGGAACTAATGGAAGAAAGCCTATTTTAGAAAAGTCTGTTTATGCAAACCGATCTGGGTGTTGACTCCCCAGCTTTGATGATAAGAGCTGCTCTTCCCTCCAAGTACAAGGGTTGGGGAAATCTTCCTCAAAGGGAAATTTGTGTCCTGCTTTGAGGCAGATAAGGGATGGGCAGAGAACTCTTCCCGCATCTGTGGATTCTCAATGGCCTTCAGCTCAAAATAATTCAAATGCAAAGTGGCATATTTTGGGATGGCATAATCTGATCCCTTTGAGGCCTTGGAGCAAGAGGGTAACAGAAGCTGGCTTAGCGTGGGGGTCTCCTAGCTTCCAGTCCAGCACTCCATGACTGCCTTCTTCCCCTGCTGTGCTTGTGCTCCCCAAGAGCAGACCCTGTGTTCCTCCTCCCTCGTCTCCAGAACCTTCTACAGCATCACCCAGCTGGTATCCCGCCTCCCAACCTGGCTTGGGACTTGCCAGAGAAGAGGACAGACAGTGCTGCTCACAGAGTGCCTGACCTGCTCCCTCTCTGAGTTCCTTCCAGTCCTTCAGAATACATCCGGGCGAAGGTGGTCTCCAGGTGGAGCCTGGGGGTCCTCAGCACCTCTCCTGTGCTCGCTAGTTGACCCAACTATTGCTCATGCACTTCTCTCCCCAATAAGAGTTTTATTTCCATTGCATTTATTTTTATGGTCACCGTCTGTGGATGACAAGCGATACTGATTTTCACTATACCAGAGTGGAATTAATTTCCTTCTTAAATAAAGTTGTTTAGGTTAAGAAAAGTTTAAAAAAAAAAAGAAGAAGGAAAATGAAATATCAAACCAAACATCTGGATGGTGATGTGTGAAAGGCTGGGGTTTGGGAAGCAGGATCCTCCCCCCCCCTACCTGGTAGAGGAAGCAGTGGGGGCCGATAGAGCGGGGCTTGCATGGAGTCTGATCTAGAAGGTGGGTCTCCAATCTTCCAGCTCCCTGAGCTGTGCTGGCCCAGGAGGAACAAACCTTGGTATTCACGGGCTGGTCAGCTCCACGGTTGGCCATGGGGACGGACTCCGCCTGCTCTGGATGCTGGCCAGAGGGGACGTAGGCAACGGGGACCCAGTGATAGAGGGGAGCCAGTCTGCACTCTTTTTGAAGTATGATCCCGAGCCAGATGCAGCCGAATCTCCAGCCGCGCTTGTTAAAAATACAGGTTCCTGGGTCCCATCCTAGACTTACAGAATCAGACCTTCTGCGTGTGGGTTCTGGCCCAGGAACCTGCATTTTAAACACTCTCCGCCAGGGGACTCTTGTCCACTGTGAGGTTTCAGAACTGCCCCCTTGGGGAGCGCACCATCTGGGCTGGAGAGGGTGGCACGGGGATGCAGAGGGTGGCCTGGTTCGTGGTTCGACCTCCCAGCGCTTCCTGCTGAATGAGTTACCTTGGGCGAGATAGTTTACTTATCAGCACCTGTTTCCTCCCTGGGAAAAGGAGGTCAAAATACCCACCTGGCGGGGACAGGTGTAATGAGGTGTAAATGAGATCGTGTGTAGAAGGCTCTTAGCACCAGGGAACCCTGAAAAATGGCATTTTTGCATCTCCCTCTTAGGAAGCCAGCTTATTTCCTCTTCCTTCTGCTCTGTGGCTCCCAGACTTGGGGTTTGGGGGACCGAGGAGGGACACGTGCTGCAGGCATCCGCAGAGCCAGGCCCTGTGGCAGCCGCATCTTGGGGCTGGATCCTTGAGGGGAGAGGAGAGCCTTACCCAGGCCAGTCCGGGCTCGGGGAAGGAGCTCCAGAAGAGGCAGTCCGCTTCGAAAATGACCTTTGACCACACAGTCTCCGGGGAGGAGGACCGGGAGTGGGCAGAGGGAGGGGGCTGATTTCTGATAGTTTTGAGGGAGGGGCTGGGAGGGGATAACGCAGGCCCGCTCTCCAATCTAAGACAAACAACTGTCGAATGAGTAAGTGATTAAGAACCAACAGAAAAGGTAAGCAGAGAATTGAAACAAGGCAGGGAGACCGAGTCAGGGTGGGAGGTGGTTGCTTTAGGTGGGGAGGGCAGGGACCTTTTCTTAGGGAGTGACTGTCCGCGGCGCTCTGGATGACTGAAGGGGCCAGTCTTGCAAAGAGCCCAGGGAAGTCCGTCCGGGAGAGCCCCCTAAGCCAACAAGGCTTGGCCAGGAACCTAAAGCAGAGAGAGAAAGGAGGGGAACCTCTCCACCTTGCCTTTTCTGACCTACTTTGAGTTTTCACAGACTACGTTAAAATCTCTTCTTTATTTTAAGTGAAAAAAAGAAAAAGAGAGGGGCGCCTGGGTGGCGCAGTCGTTAAGCATCTGTCTTTGGCTCAGGGCGGGATCCCAGCGTTCTGGGATCGAGCCCCACATCAGGCTCCTCCCCTAGGAGCCTGCTTCTTCCTCTCCCACTCCCCCTGCTTGTGTTCCCGCTCTTGCTGGCTGTCTCTGTCAAATAAATAAATAAAATCTTAAAAAAAAAAAAAAGAAAAGAAAAGAAAAAGAGGACCCCTAAGCTCTAGAGCCATCCAGGCCCTCACTCCCTGTTGTCCAGGCTGCGCAGGTGAGGTCTGCTCCAGGATGACCTCAGGAGTGAGCAAGGACGTCCTGCACCCCAAGGGAACATCCCCAACTGACATGGGAGTGAGAGGGGGGCTAGGGGGACAGGAGCCCCAGCTCCACGAGCACATTGCAGCAGCAGAGAGGATGTGTGAAAGGAGCATGGGTATTTGGGGAGAGGCTCCTGCTGGGAAAACAGCGTTGTGGCCCCCGGGGGCTGGCCAGCCCTCGTGCCCTGGAGGTGGCACCCTGGGTCCCTGTGGCCTGGGGATTGGATTCAGCCAGCCATGGGATTAAGGGCTCCCGATGTGAGGGCTCTATCTGAGCGCTGCTGTTACAGTCAGTACAATTATTACCCGCCACCCCTCTCCCCAGGCTGCCTCCTGCCTTGCCGCATCCCCCCCTTACCTCCTCATCCCTGGGTGTGGCTCTTGCCCACTAAGGAGCACCCAGGGCTGATTCACCAACTGTCCCAGGAAAGAGTGTGGGAGGTAGGGTGAGACACGGCCCTGGAGCCAGAGAGAACTGGGTTCGAGTGCCGGCACTGCCACTTATCAGCAAGTGACTCACACTTGAGTTTCAGTTTCTGCAGCTGGAAGATGCAGGTGACAATCCCATGCCCCCGGGAGGTGAGGGGAGTAGGTGAATGGGCACCCCAGGTGTTCAATGTCAGCTGCCCAGTGTTTGCTCCACCCCTCCCCCCCAGTTGTCCTTTTGTGAGTCTGACCCCGGAAGGAACGGGAGACATGGTGACTGTGTCCTTCTGTCTGCCTCCTACACACAAGGTACTGGAGAAATGGGCGTGGAGAACAGACGCTGCCAGTGAGTCTCTCTTTACTTCGTGCCTTTTACCCAATTCCAGGAACTGGAAATTGGCCCAGAATGAGAACTCACAGGGGGTGGTGGTGTCCTACCTTACTCTGCAGACTCAGTCCTGGATGCCCTGAGACCCATCCCCCCATCCCACCTCTCTATCCAAAGTCCCATGTCTTTACCAACCTGGGATTCATTCATTCATTCATTCATTCATCATTCATTCATCATTCATTCATTCATCATTCATTCATTCATTCATTCATAGCAAATAACTATTGATCACCTACTGTGTGACCATCAGGCCCTGCACCAGGTGCTTAGCTCACAGAGGGGAGGGCTGCAGGCACAGTCCTGCTCCTGACCCAGCCCTGGACTTGCCCACCCAAGACCATCTACAACCCCAAGAGCTCTGGTTGTAGCCGCTGCCGGCCACTAGGGCACATTAACCCTGTCTACTCTCAAGGGTCAATGAAACCTGAGGAATCGAAACTGACCAGAGTGATCCCATCACCTTGAAGCATTAGGGTTTAGGGTGATCTGTCCTACGGGGGAGGTCTGCCGGGTGGTGGCAGGAGGGTTCATTAAAAACAGACACGAAAGGGACAGCATGGTCTTTGCTGGATGTGATCACGTCCAGGTTTGGGGTCTGGAGCAGAGCTGCAGTCTGGAAGCTGGGAGGACCTACCCACAGGGCAAAGTAGCACAGTGAGCATGACCACGAGCAGGAGAGACACCTGGTGCTGATGACATCACCAAGCCACCAAAAAGCCACCATATGTACCCCTAGACTTCTTGTCATGTGAGGTCATAAATGCCCTCATTGTTGAAGTCCATCAAGTCACAGGAAGCTTCCTGACCAGAACAAATGGGACGGGGTGACAGGGAGCAGCGTGGGGGGAGCCTGAGGTGGAATCCTGGCTCTGCCTTTTGCTGGTTGTGGGACCTCAGAGGTTGCTGTCCCCATTTGGAGCCTCGGGTTGTAAAATGGGGACAATAATGCCCATACCTGCCAACACTGATCTTGTCACCGTCACAGAGCCTGGCACACGGGACAATGGACAAGCAGGTGTCACCAGCTCTTGAATAAATGAACATCGTGCATCCTGACACAGCTCGCACGGTCGTGTGGAAGGGATAGAGGAATTGGGTGGAAAGAAGGGGGACATTGATTAACTATTTTCTCCTGATGTGTCTTGATTTCAGATGTGGTCCTTACATGACAAGAACAAGAGAACTACAGGTAACATTTAAAGAGGCATTACTGGGGCATCTGGGCAGCTCAGTCGGTGAAGGGACTAACTCCTGGTTTCATCGCAGGTCATGATCTCAGGATCTCAGGGTCATGAGATCCAGCCCTGAGATGGGCTCCATGCTTAGCGTGGAGTTTGCTTAAGACTCTCTCTCCCTCTCCCTTTGCCCCTCCCCCTTGCTCTCTTGCTAAAATAAATACATCTTTTTAAAAAAAATAAAGAGGCACTACCTCGTGCCAGGCACTGTGCTAAGAGCTTCATACACATAAATCTTGTTTAATGCACTGACCTCGTCTTATTTTCTTCTAACTTTCATCTATACTTTACATGCAATGAAACCCAAGGTTCCTTAGGTGAGGTCACATGGCTAGTCAGTGGTATGACTGGAATTTGAACCCAGTGCCCATGGTTCTTAATTCCAATTACCCTGCCTCACCATGAGCCACTGAGCTTCATGTAGTAGTAGGAAACGTGCTCTGTCAGCTGTCTCACTTATGTGTGTGACAGGCTGGAGGGTGTGAGTGGCTCCTAGTGCTCCAGCCCTGTCGCTGGAGACACAGCTAATCATATACAAATGACAGATCCTTACACGAAGAAGCCACCCATCCATCCACCCATCCATCCACCCATCCATCCATCCATCCATCCATCCGTTCACCCATCCATCCATCCCCCACCCATCTACCCATCCATCCATCCATCCATCCACCCACCTGTCCATCCATCCATCCATCCATCCATCCATCCATCCATCCATCCACCCATCCATCCACTCATCCACCCATCCACTCATCCATCTCTCCACTCATCCATCTATCCACCCATGCATCTATCCATCCATCCATCCATCCATCCATCCATCCATCCATCCATCCATTCCAAGTCAGTTTCCCCAGAAGCTGAGCCTGAGACAGGATTCTTGTGCAAGTGGGTGATTTACTGAGGGTGTGCTCTCAGGAGAAACCTGTAAGGCAGCAAGAGAAACAGGCCAAACCAGGGTACGAAGCTAAGCAAAGAGGAGTTCCAGACGTTGGGCCTCAGCCTGATCCCATGAGGATCTCTGGGGCATGGAACATGCCGCCTGGGTGGTCCTGCACGGAGGTCAGGGCCAGGCAATTACGTCCTTCTGGTATTACACTCCCTAGTCACTGGTTAGAGGTGGGCAGAGGGGTGGTAGCTCCCAGCAGACAAGGAGAAGGAGACAGATGTGAGCACATAGCAGCCAAACATCTGGCTAACTGGGACTGGGGGACAGGGCAGGTGGGGACCTGGGTGGGACATCAGTGGCATCTGCCACAACCTCTATTCATCCATTATGGGTTCATTTGTCCATAAGCATTAATCAAGCACCTGTTATTTTGGGAAGCAGAGGAAACAAAGATGAGAGACAAAGCCTCTGCCCTCCAGGAGCTCCAGTCCAGTTGGAGGGGATTGGAAAAGGCCAGATATATCCCACTCAAGATCAAATCTGGTAGATTACAGACCCGTAAAGTGCTATGCGGGTTTGGAGGAGGAAACAAGCCTTTGGAGACAAGGAGGAGTCAGCCAGGGGAGGCTTCTGTTGCGAGTGGCCCTTGGACTCAGAGGAGCCTCAGTGGGGCTCGGCCACCTGGGGACGGCAAGCGGAGCACTCTGTAGAGGTCCCAGCCTGAGAAAGCTCCTGGAAGCAGGAGAGAACACACTGCATGTGTGTGTGGGCCTGAGCCTGGAGCAAGAGGACCGGCAGCTTCATCTGGCCCTTAGCTCGAAAGGGATTCATGGAGTCTCTTCTTGGTCCTGGCCACGGCTTTGGGTGCAAAGATGCAACTGAGTCCAAGACGGTCATGGGTCCTGCCTGCAAGGACTGCCAGGCCTAGTTTGGAAGCATGACATAGTGCCGAACAGTGCGAGTCCCATACTCCATGAGAGGTCCTACCCTGGGGCGGTGGGCAGCTTTGGGTTTTAAGAAGTAGAGCCACGTGGACAGAAAGATCAGTGCTGCCCTTCAGAGAGGCCACCCCGGCTGCAGCTTGGACAGTGTGTCAGACAGCGTGAGACTCGGGCAGGAGGCCTGGCCAGTGGCAGTGGCAGGGAGGACCCGCCACACCATGGCCCCCAAGTCTCCCAACACCTGTGGCTTCGGCCCAAACACCATCCCTAGGGGCTCCCTGGCCTTGGCTTCCCCTCAGATCTCAATCGACCCTCAGAAGAGAGCTGCTGCCTTGGTTGGAAAGACTTGAAAGGTCCAAGAGCAAGAAGGAGGGTGGGGCGTGGTTGAGACCCTCCCAGGCCGGTTCAGGGGGTCAGACGCTGGGGAAGGGGTGGAGTTGCAGAGCCGGAGATGCTGAGGAACAGGGGAGGGAGCATGGGGCAGCCGGCTGGGCTCCTCCTAGCACATAGGGGTCTGGCCTTTGCAGCGGGGCCACCAGTAGTAAAACAGGTGCCTCTGGTAGGTATCCAGGTTCTGCTTCAGGCAGAGGGCCACCGCCTTGTCACACGCGCACAGCTGCTGCTCGCACCAGTTCATCTTGTTGGCTGCGGGGGGAGGAGATGGGGGCTCAGCGTCTGTCCCTTCCCGAGGCAGAGCCCGGGGTGGACTTAGGGTCCCCGGAGGGAGTTTCTGAAGGCAGCCCCATCCTTGCGCAGCTTTAGGTATGGTACCCTTCCCAGCTGCTTGGACTCTAGCTGCATGACCTTGGGCACGTCCCGTGACCCCCCTGTGTGCCATTGCTCCTTTAGTTATGTATTCATCCACTTAACGAACAATTGAGCACCCATCCTGTGGCAGGTCCTGGAGGGACAGGACTGACCCAAACGGATGCGTGAGGTTCACACACACACACACACACACACACACACACACACACACCCGTGGGGGCAGCAGATATGTGTGAACCACAGAGATGAGGATCCCAACCTGTTCCTCGTGGAAGTAAGGGATGATGCAGGGGCTATAAGATGGTAAAATAGGGGGACCGGACTCAGCATCAAGAGCCATGTGAGCTGAGGTGGGAAGGTTCTGCTCCCCCCGTGGAAAGCCAGAGTGGCAAAGGGGACGTGTTCCAGGCCAATGGAACAGCATGTGCAGAGATTGAGGCTGTAGGGACCTTGGTACATCAGTTTCATTATCTGTATTTGGGGTGAGGGTAGGGGCTGCCTCAGGGCTGTCGAGAGTACTGAAGAAGCAAAGCACTCCGCACACAGTAGGTGCTCAATAACTGTTGGCTATTATTGTTGCTATTACTTAAAGATTTTATTTATTTATTAGAGAGAGAGGGAGAGCAAGCATGAATGGGGGAAGAGCAGAAGGAGAGGGAGAAGCAGACTCCCACTGGGCAGGAGCCCAGCATGGGACTCGATCCCTGGACCCCAAGATCATGACCTGAGCCGAAGGCAGACGCTTTTAAGCCTTCAATGAACAGGGACTGATGTGATGAGCCCACTTGATTCCCAGCCCTGGGGGCTCCAGGCATGCACCCAGGGCCAGGGGGGACCAGAGATCTAGCCCAGGCTCTGTCACCTGCGGCTGGGGGACCCTGGGCAAACACCTCTTCACTCTGGTCCCACTTTCCTTTTCTATTAAATGGAGCTCATCAGGGCCATGCAGCTCCTGGCTGGGCTGCTCTGAGGACCAGTAACAATGTAAATTGTAACAATGATACCATAGTCCAAGTGATTTATGAGATATGCTTGGCAGTAGGCATGTGGGAGGCTCGTTCTGTCTGCTCTCATTTAGTTGTTGAATTAACTTTAGGGGGTAGAGTACTGTTACCGTCCTGAGTTTACAGATGAGAATACAAATGTTCAGAGGCGTTAAGCAACGTATTCAAGGTCACACAGCTGGTTGATGGTGGCTCTGGGATCCAAGCTGAGGTCTGCCACCCTTCTAAATCCTAAAGGGGTCAAAACCCCCATTGGACCTCTCCATACTCCTAGCCCCATTCCTCCACAGCCCCGCTGCTGTCACTGGGCTCTTGAGAAAAACAGAGAGGTTGAGCGGCGCGTGCACTGTCACAGAGCATGTGAGGGCAGTGAGAGCCAGAGCTCCCTTCCTCAGCCTCTAACTCCCAACCCGAGGCCCCAGGCACTCACAGCACTGGATGTCCCCGTGGGAAAAGGTGTAGTCATAATGGTCTGTGTGGACACGGCATCGGTCCTGCCTCAGGTGAGCATAGCAGCAGTCATGCTTCCGACAGCACCTGGAGGGAGAAGACAGGAGGAGGGACCGGCAGGAGGCACAGCTGCCCAAGGGTGGAAGGCGAGTGCCCGCCTTGACTCCTGCAAGGGGAGTGAGCAACCTTCACCACCACGACGTGACGGGGGCGCTAATGTAATCCCCATTTCACAGATGAAGAAACAGACTCAAGGAGGTCAAGCCACATGCCCGGGGTCACACAGCCTAGCAGTGGGGGATGAGGGAAGTGACTCCAGGTCACTCTGGATGGCTCTCCCCCATCCTGGCCGACTCCTGGGGGGTGTGGTGAGGATTGAATGAGACAGTGGCAAAAGAGGTAGGGATTTAAACACAGCAGCGTGCGATGGCAGCACAGAGTATGTGTGGGTATTTGAACTAAATCAGGGGTTGGAAGTGCAAGGGGGCCTTCGGAGACTCTAGAAGGCAAACTCCAGGAGGGCCAGGCCGGGACTGGGCCTCAGCAGAGCTCTTAGCAAATGGCATAGAACGAATTCATGGAATGATACGTGGGGGAACAGGAGAGTCCTGGGGTGGGGGCAGGACAGGACTGCCACCTGTGGCCCTGCCTGGGAAGGGATTACCAGTCCGTGGCATCTTTGGGTTGGCCTTTGCCCCCAGGTCCGCAGTGACAGCCGTAGGGCCAATAGGAGAAGATGGGTGTCTTCCCGGTTACTTGTTTGATCATCTTGTTCAGGTTCAAGATCCCGCCCTGGGTTGGCATCACACCTGCCAAAGGGCCCAGCAACAGAGAGAGGACATGAACGTCAGAGGTGGCCCGTGGACCACAGGCCTGGCACTTGGGCCCTGTCGGACCAAACCAGTGACCTTGGATAATAAAATGACAATAACCACTATGGCTATTAAAAATACAACAAGAGGGGCGCCTGGGTAGCGCAGTTGTTAAGCGTCTGCCTTCGGCTCAGGGCGTGATCACGGCGTTATGGGATCGAGCCCCACATCAGGCTCCTCCGCTGGGAGCCTGCTTCTTCCTCTCCCGCTTCCCCTGCTTGTGTTCCCTCTCTCGCTGGCTGTCTCTCTGCCAAATAAATAAGTAATATCTTTAAAAAAAAATATAACAAGAGTGAGTACTTATTATGGGTCTTTTTTTTTTTTAAAGAGAGAGAGAGAGAGAGAGCAGGAGCGGGGGGAGGGGAGGGGCAGAGGGAGAGTGAAAAGCAGGCTCCCCACTGAGCAGGGAGCCCAACAGGGGGCTTGATCCAGGACCCTGGGATCATGGCCTGAGCCGAAGGCACACGCTTAACTGACTGAGCCACCCAGGCGTCCCTAGAGGTCTTTTCGTGTAGGAATTTATTGACTCCATTCAACCCATGAGATAAATACTCATTCCCCCCCCCCCAATAAATACACTTTTTATTTTGGTACACTCTGGATGTACAGAAAAGTTGCAAGGAGTTAGAGATCTTATACACCCCTCACCTACTTTCCTCCGATGTTATGATCAGCTTACATGATGACGGTACTTACGGGAACTAAGAAACTGACATTGGTACCACAAGAACTGTGCTTCATGCCCGGTTCATAGGTGAGCAGCCTGAGCCTGGTACCGGGTCACAGCGGCCGGTACGCGGAGGAGCTGGGATTGAAGCCCAAGGCAGGGTGGCACCATTCCCTGCTGCTGCACTGAGTTCCCATTCTGTAACAAGAAGACTCACCCTTCTCCCTGCACCCCTGCCCTGCCCCCAGCTCTCCTCCCCCCTTAGAGAAAGCTACAGATTAGAGCACCGCGTGGCTCCCCTGGGAGGCAGTGTGATGTAGAAAGCAATGATTTTCATGCATATTTTTCACTTCAGTCATAATTGCTACTAGTTGGAATTGGTCATAAGGGGATTTTATTTTATTGGGGGATAGGAATACTTAATGTTGAGAGAGAAGAAATAAAATATATGAAGTTGATGAATTCAGGGGAGAGCCTGGGAGGAACAGACCCAAGTGCACACGTGTACAACATCCAGAGACGATTCGAGAACCCAGATGGAGCCGCATCTCAGGAAGACATGGCCAGGGGGGCCCTTCGAGTGACCTCATTATGGACCTCCCCTCCCATTCCCAGGCAAATAGTATTATAATGAAAGCTCTGCATGCAAATGAGGTTAATAGCCAAGTGGGAGTGAGCCCCAAACTGGGGAGGTGGAGGTGAGAAGAGGGGGTTGGGGAGGGGCTTGTGCAATGGGCCAAGGGTGAGATCCTGAGCAGGGTGCCCTGAGCTGCAGCTAAAAGTGACCAGGGTGTCCGGTAACTGCAGGCCTGTTCTGTCCCCAGTGTGTCCCTTTAATGTGCAGGAAGCCACGTTGTCACTCCTGTTTGACACGGTGGCTCCAGCTACACGATGTGTAGGAGACCCTTGCTAAGCCTTGAGGGGACTAATGACTGATTCTAGGCCCACTGGAAGCCCAGATTCCGCGATAAGGAACCCAGAGGCAACCCACGGCAAAGAGAGTTATTACCCACCTTGTGCGCCAACCAGGGACCTGAATTCAGAATCTTGCCTTTCTTGTCTACCACCTCCCTCTTTCTGCCCGAAGTCTGGCCCTTTCCATGTCAGCTTAGCAATACACAAATAAACTCACACTGGAATGATGCAGCACTCCCTTGCCAGGCAAGCAATAAGTTTAGCTTTGATCAGAACGCTTTGGGATGGTAGTCTTATTTCTTATAATTTTACGTGAGGCAAAACCAGCCCTGAGACACCGAGGAGCTCCATTTGTGGTCGTGAGCCCTTTGGTGAACTGGCTTAGCTTGTCAGTAATTCCTGTCCTGGTAGCTCTTTCTATCCTTCACTGCCACGGAGGGGGATGGACCCCCTTCCCCCAAGAGTTAGCACGGCTACCAGCTCATCACGCATGTGCTGTGTGTTAAGCTATGGTTTGCTCACTATTACTCACGCTTGCTAATCACTTTGGATACATTTTCTCATTAAAGTCCTAACAACCTTATGAAGAGGGTGCTACTGTGTCCATTTTACAGATGAGGACATAGAGAGGTAGGATGACTTGGCCAAGGTTGTCCTGCCAGGAGACAGCATTATAATGTAGGTTCCCCTGTGTATTTTATCTCTACAGTGCATTATTGCTTCTTTATGTCTGAGAAATTAGTTTCTGTAGCTTGACTGCAATTTCCCTAATGGTTTTCGCTGTAGCCCTGGAGATGTGTTCCTTGAAAAAATTTGGTAGTCCCAAGATAACATAAAACCACATTTTAAAGTACAAATCCTTTCTAACACTACATACTTGGATGGATCGAGACACAAAAACATCAATTTGCTAGCAACCACATTTTTACATTTGATCTGTGGAAGATCAAATGGAAACCGCCCCATCTCCCACCACCATCAACAGGACCCTCTTCCCAGGTTCAAGGCAGACAATGAACATGAAAGAAAGGGTTCTGAAAGCACACAGTGCTGTGTGTAAGTGAAAGATTGTTATTATCTGGTCAAGGTGACAGAGGGGAACAGGGTGAGGTGGGGAGATCCCTTTCTGTAACTTGTGTCCAAAGTACTGTAGACATCTGCTCAGCCAGCCCCAGGGTCTGAGCCTCTCTAGCTGCTTATCCTCAAGCCCAACCAGAGGCATGCTGTGCAGCGTGGCAGCCCAGAGTTCCCTGGCCGAAGCCAGCATTCTAGGCAACCAGTGGCTGCTGCTGGCTCCTTGCAGGGGCAGAAGGATCGAGGACTGGGGGGCCAGGGCAGCGTGGGGGTCAGAGCAGAGACTCAGTCTAGGAACGAGATACAGCACCTACTCACATCCCGCCTTCCCTTCCCAGCTGTGGGTCCTGCCCCACTCACCAGCAAACACCAGCAGTGTGCACAGCAGGGGAAGTTCCATGGTCCCAGCGCAGAGCAGTGGGCGCAGCTGCTGGAAGTCCCCTTCCATGCAGGCAGCCTCTTATATCAGCGTAGCCGCACCCAGCAGAGCCCACCCCTGTCCTTCCCAGCTCCCGCACGGGGGCACGCTCTTTCTAATTCCTGTTTCTAGCAATGGGGGAATTTTATTGTTCTTATTTTTAATACCTATTTTTTTTTAACTTTTTGATTGCAAAAGGAACACATTCAGTGCAGGAGATTTGAAAATCATAGACAATAAAACAATTTAAAATCGCTTGTGAATCCAGCACACACCATTCACTTTTCTTAGAAATGTATCTGACATAAAACATTGTGTACATTTCAGGTGTACAACATGTGGGGTGGACACATTTATATATTATACCATGACTGTCAGCGTAGCAATAATTAGTACCTCTGTCACGTCCCATAACTATAATTTCTTTTTAGTGGTTGGAATAAAGATCTAATCTCTAGCAAGTTTGATGATCACAACACAATATTGTTGTCTGTATTCACTAGCCTGGGCATTAAATCTCTAGGACTTATTTACTACTTGCTGCAAGTTTGTACCTATAAATGATATCTGCCCTATTTCCACTCCTCCCTGTCCCCTGGTAACCACCATTTTGCTCTCTGTATTTATGAGTTTGGCTTTTTTTTTTTTTTTTTGTAAGCTCCATGCCTTATGTGGGCTTGAACTCCCAATCCTGATATGGAGAGTTGCATGCTTTACCGACTGAACCAGCCAGACGCCCCACGCAGGTGCCCCATGCATTTGTCTTTTCAGGCTCCACGTAGAAGTGAGATCAAACAGTATTTGTTTTTCTCTGTCTGACGTATCTCACTTAGCATAATGTCCTCAAGGTCCATCCACGTTGTCACAAATGGTGGGATGGCCTTCTTTTCATGGCTAAGTAATATTCCATTTTGATATCTCTACCACATCTTCTTTATTCATCCGTTGAGAGGCACTTGAGCTGTTTCCACCATTAACATTTTGGTATATGTTCATTTGGTTCTATTGCTGTACGGACCTTTCCACACTCTTCCCTGACCAAATGAGAAGAATGTTACAAGCAGTACTTTGTAGTCTGTCTTTTCATTTACTCATCTAACTTGAACACATTTCTGTGTCATTAAGGATTCTTCCGTGGTAACAGTTTGCAAGGCAACCCCATATTCCTTTATGCATCTATGCTGTTCACTAATGAATCCCCTATGGATGGACATATGGGTTGTTTCCAATCTTTTTTTTTTTTTACTCTTCTCTTCCATACAGTGGTACAGTGAGAGAAATCCTTGAGGCTAAATCTCAGTTTGTGTGCAGAGTTATTTCATAGGATCGATTCCTAAAGTGAACCTGAGCCTCACAGCACAGGCACAATTCGAAGACAACTGGCGTGTGTTGACATCTTACTCCGCAGGTCTGCCTCGGTTTACATAGGAGAATCCTAACAAGGCAGATGGTGTGGACTTAGCCCAATAGGGTGGAGGTGCTGGTGGCAGGACACACAAGCATTCTAGAGAGGGTCTCCCACAAACGCTCCACTGGTAACCTTTCAAGTTGAATGGAAGGTCCATTGGTATGAGAGATAGGTTTTCTCCCATGAGATGGCTCTCGAGGACATAGTCCACAGACTGACCTCCTTGCTGCCAGTTCACCCAAAAACGTGTGCCAGCAAGAGTTGCTGCTAAGAGTTCTCTCGAATCTAATTTTTCCTTGGTTCCTTGACTCAGTCACCAACTGACCACCTCATCTTTGAGAAAATAATCCGCAAATAATGCAAAATAATTAAGCAGCGAGCACACTCTATGTCCCTGGCATAGTCTTTTACATGCCTCCCTCGTGTGTGCTCTGTGCTCATTCCCTTACACGCCTCTCAGTGTGGGGCTTCACCATACCATCTTCCAGATCTGGGCTCCTGATTGGGCATGTGGGTACCTCCCAGAGTCCCAGCTGCTCCTGATCCGGTTATCATTTGGGTAGGAGCAAAAGCAGCCAAGAACACAGGTCCTTTGTTGATTCCAGAAAGCTTTTCCCTAATGGGACAGAAGACATGCCACTCATGCTACAAAAAGGCCTCAGAACCAGCTGTCCCTGACACTCCCCAGACCCCAGGGCACACCTGAAAGGCTAGGTTTGGGGCCAGAGGGACCTGCTTCAAATTCTGGCTCCTTCTCTTACCAACGGTGGGACTCTGAGCCAGTTGCTCCCCCTCCATGAGCCTTGGTTTCCTTATGGGGACAATAGTCCCTCCCTCCTTTGGTTGCTGTGGAGTTTAGAGGCCGCATGCATCCAGCACATTGTACCAAGTCCCATCCATGGAAAGAAAGTTAACACATTGAGTCCAGCTGGGAAGGGAAGAGGGTGGGAGGTGGTGTTCAAACCCAGACCACCTGGATTAAGGCTAACCTCCCTGGTGCTCCAGCAGCCTCACCTGGAGCATCGTGTCTTCCACTTCCTCCTGTGTAAAATAGGGACAATGACAGTACCTACTTCGTAGGCCTGTCACGGGAATTAAACAACATGGTAGGTGAGCAGGGCTTGGTCCGTAGCTAGAGATCAACAGACATTAGCTATGATGGTTCCCATCATCATTGCCATCTTTATCATCACCATCACTGCTTACGATGAACAGAAAACAATAGCCTTTTCTTCTGTGTTGTCAAATCTGCCTTAGTCCTGTCCACTGTTCCTTTCCTCTGAGTGTATTCCTTTTTCTCTAGAAATTTGACGTGGGTTAAAATAAAAATGTCTTCTATGATTCTTCTTGCCCTGCTCAAGCTTTCCTCCATCTTAAACATATTGAATATATTTATCATAAGTGTTATAATAGCTTTATCTACTAATTCTATCTTTTGGGTCATTTCTGGGTTTGTTTCTATTGATTGTTTTTTTCCTTATTATGGCTTTCAGGTCACCGTCCCTCATTATTATAGTTAACGCTGGGATGATAAATCTTTGTTTATGTTTAAAGGGTAGTCGCTTTAAAATAGATTTCCAGAAGTGAAATTGCTGGGTTGGAACACACAAAGGTTTTAAGCCTCTTCAATTCTCTGAAGGCTGTAGGAATTTAGAGACTCCCTTGCTTCTGCCTCCATCAGCACCTATGAGTTTCCATTGGGCCTCGTCATTCCTCAGGACTTGTCAGCAAGTCTGTGTGCTTTTACGTCCCTGGAAATGGTAGGAAAAACACTTGATGATACCATTAGGCCACAATCTGTCAAGATCTCCAGGTGCTGGGTGGAAAGGAGCAGGAAGTGCTTAGATGTTGGAGTACAAATTCTGTTAGGAATATTTACCATCAGCCGAGCCTCCTCCGTGTGTCGGGCAGTGGGTTGTTGTCTCATTTAATTTTCACAACCACACCATGAGGAAGATACTGCTATTCCCATTTTACAGGTGAGGAAAGTGGGGCTCAGAGAGGTTAGAAACTTGCCTAGGGTCACACAGCTGGTAACTGGCAGAATTTGGGTTTGAAGACAGATCTGCCAGAGCCACTCTTATTATGAGCTGGGCACTGCTTTAAGTGGTTTGCACATAGTCACGTAAGTTACTGCCCTCATCCCCATGGTACAGATGAGTCACTGCACGCAGGGGCTCCGCCATACTTTCTTGCCTTCCCCACACTGATGGAGGCGGAAGTGAGGAGAGCTGGCAGAGTCTGGAAAACTGCGGCCCCAACCTCACTGCAGAAGAAAAGAAAGTGGAGCCCCGTCTCCTAAGAGGTACTCCCACAAGAGAGAGCATGTCCTTCTAGCCAGTGATAGACTACTTCCCTTGACCCTTCCCTCCCTGTAAAGCTCCACTCACTGAAACGGTCCCATGGCCTGGATTCCATCCACGGGAACCTACAGAGGGTATCAGAGAGGAAGCTTGGAGTTACCGAAGGTTTGCAGGAGAGGGTGGGGTAACGGAGCTGGCTTCCCTGGAGGTTCTGAGCTTTATCTCTGATCCCCTGCGCGGGCTGGGGGTTGGTTACCTGAGTGTGCTCACATTGTGAAAATTCCTTCAACAGTTTGCTATCAGACTCATGTGGCTTCGAATTCCAGGTTAACAGCAGCATTACCCTGATTCCAGTACTTCAGTGTTCTGAGCCTCAAGTTTCCCATCTGAGAAATGGGACCAGCCACGCATTCCCTGCTGGCTTGCTGTCATGAGTTCAGGTGGAATGATGGGGAATACAGGCACACAGGTGGTGATCAGTAAATGCATGGCGCCTGGTGACCCCTCCTCCCAGGAGGACAGAGTTTGAAATTCTGACCAAAGCAAGGGGCTGGGCAAACTGACCTCCCCATTCCCAGAGTCTCTTGTTTCTAAGTGATGCAGAGTTGGTCACACAGCAGGGGGCTTTCCACTCTGACCTCTCAGTTCATTCAGAGTGACCTAAACTCAGACTAGTGGCCATGGAATGTACTTTCAGAATCACTCGAAATCCCCACACCCAGCAGCTTCGTGGTGGTCATTGCCTGAAGGTTCTTCCGTTCCCAGCCTCGGCCCAGCCCCTGCTGCCTTCCTCAAGCACCACATCAGCCTGGGAGGTGGCGGAGCCTGGGCATTCAGAAGGAAGTGGGGCCAGACGGGCCTGACGTGGATTCTCTCTGCTCGTCTGTTTCCTCATCTGTTGAATGGGGTGGAGGGAAATGAGAACGCCCCCCCACCGGGGTTTTTGTAAGGATTCCAAGGGGTATATACGGTGCTTAGCTTGTACACTGTAAGCACTCCATAATGGCAGTGGGTGTTGTTATTAATATTAGCTTATGGGAGGCAAAGACCGCACTTCCAAGAAATCCCACAGGAAGCCTGCAACTGATTCCATTCAACAGGCGTTTCCTGAGCACCTACTATGCGCTAGCTGCCAGCACACGCAGCACGCTGTGTAGGGTGCAGAGAGCAAGGAGTAAGGCAGATCCCACTAGGGACTTATGATGTCCCCAGAGCAACCAGACACTTTGGAGCATTTTGGAACTTGGGCTGTGCAGACCCCTAGCGCCCCATCTCTGGGTGGGGGCCTCACACCAATTTGCATGAGATGATTTGCATGGAGGTGGGTTGATCTGCCTGAGGAGTCAGAATGGGGGGATGACTGTGGACACCAAGATATTCGCTTGTCGGATTTGGCCGGAGCCCAGTGGAGAGGCCCATATAGAAGCTTCATGTAGAGGCTACGGTCACAGGGTAGGGCCCAGGGGACAGGAGAGCAAACACGGCACAGTGCGGAGCTGGAGGCATGCCCGCTCCTCTGTGCATGGCACAGTGTGGCTCTGAGGCTGGAAGGTGGGGTGGCCCCACCGGGCGTCTGAGAGCCTGCAGCTTTGGGGTGCTGAGGCCTCCATGATCAGTTGCGGGGGTCACACAGGGGAGCAGAGGAGAAGACTAGGAGAAGCCTGGGGCTCTCAAGGCTCCTATAGAGACTCCCAGAAATAACAGCAAGACTTTATTTGGGAAGTAGGGGCTCAAGGGGGTTCCGACTTACATGGGCTGGATAATAATCCAGAGGCATTTCTTAGTGTTAATATGACCCCCCAGGGGCCCACAACCCTTGTGAGACCTGGTGAAAGGGTTGGCCCAGAGGGATACACCATTAGTTCCGAGGGAAATAACAATACTTTGCTTTGCACGAAGCCTTTGCTCTCACTCCCTCCTCAAAGCACAATTTATAAGGTGGTATTATTTGCCCCACTTCCAGAAGGGTTAGTGGGACTTTAAAGGGTCAAGTCTCTCAAACAGAGGGCTGACCAGACCCAGTGTCACTCCCAAGTCTGGTTTTTCCCAATGGGCTATAGCAGTGGGCTGTGGACAATGGCTGAATGGTGCCCTCCCTCAGTTTTTATGCTGAAATCCTAGTCCCCGCTACCTCAGAATGTGGTCATATTTGGAGAGAGTCTTTAAAGATGTAATTAAGTTAAAATGAAGTCATTAGGGTAGGTCCTAATTCAATATGACTCCTTATAAGAAGGGGAGCTTGGGACAGGGACAGGTCACAAGGAACGACCACGTGAGGACCCAGGGAGAAGATGGCCCTCTGCAGGCCAAGGACAGAGACCTCAGAAGGAGCCAGCCCTGCTGACACCTTGATCTGCAACTTCCAGCCTCTGGAAATGTAAGAAAATAAATGTCCGTTGTTGAAGCCACCCAGCCTGTGGTATTTTGTGATGGCAGCTGGAGCAGACTAATGCACGTGTTACAAGAGCCCAGAGAGAAGAGATGTCCTGGCAGGCTCCCTGGAGGAGGTGAGCTGCCGTTAGTCATCATCCTCTTTCTGCTGCTTGCTCCCCTTCCCCGCCCGCCACGTACACACACACTATGCCTGCAGTTCAGAGATCTGATCTGAGGGATTGGCCTCGTCCTCCGGGCGCTGCCTGTAGACGGGCCTTCCCTGACTCCTAAGGCTGAGACACATGGCTCTCCAGCTTACTGCCTCAAGTGTCCGCCTCCATAAAATGGGAACAATGTCCTTTGATGCCTCACTCCTCCACCGTCAACTGCTTAATGATTAGGGATGATTTGGCAAAGCAGTCATTATAGATAGGGATATATAAAACATTTTTGTTATAAATGTAGAAGCCGTCCGTCTGTGTTTTCTTAGAAACGTTCTTTGTTTCTTTTAAAGTCAACTTGACTGAGGTACGATGTACCTGGAATAAAACACACCAATTAAAATGTGTCAAGTTCAGTGAGTTTTAACAGATGTGCACATCTATAGAGCCCGCCCCCAGCCACCGCAAGAAACACTTCCATTCCCCAAAAGAGTTCCCTCGGGCCCCCCTCGAGGTTGCGTTTTCCCAGGAAAAGGGGTCCCCTCCTTTCAGTATTCCATTGTATGAATGTATCACAGTCTGTCCTTTCTGATTTGTAGGTGTTACGAATAGCGCTGCTACGAACATGTGTGTACGTCTTTGCACGGACATGTGCTTCCTTTTCTCCTGGGTAAAAAAGCAAGGGGTGGGATGACGAGGTCACATGGTAGGTGTATGTTTAATTTGATAAGAAATTGCCCAGCTGTTTTCCAGAGTGGCAGTACCATTTCTCGTTCCTCCCACAAGTATGTGAACGTTCCAGTTGCTTTACATCATCCCCCAAATTTGGTATGGCCAGTCTTTTAAATTTTAGGCACTCGAATGAATGGGTGGTAGAATGTCACGTGGTATCAACTTTCATTTTCCTGATGCTTCATGATCCCACGCATCTTTTGTATACGCTCATTTGTCAACCGCTATCTCCCTTGGTGAAGAGTCTGTGCAAATCATCTACTCCTTTTAAAACATCGTGTTGTTTTCTTATTATTGAGTTTTGAGAGCTCTTTATATATTCTGGACCTAAGTCCTTTATCAGATATTTGCAAATATTTTCTTCTGGTCTGTGACTTGTCTTTCCATGCTCTTAACAGTCTCTTTTAAAAAGCAGAAATTGAATTTTCTTGAAGTTCAGTTTCTGGGGTTTTTTTTTTCTCTTATATATTGTGCTTTTGGCGTTGTACTAAGAAATCTGACTCATGTGACACAAAGATTTTCTCCTATGTGTTTGTCTAGAAATTTTATATGCTTCGGTTTTATATCTAGGTCTATGATCCACTTTGTAATATTTATTTTAAAAATTTTTGATAAGATATACAAAAGTGACATTTACAACCCTCATCATTTTTGAGTCTACTGGTTAATGGCGTCCAGTACATTCACACTGTTGCTACCGTCACCACCGTCCGTTGGTATATTCACAGTTATGCAACCAACACCACAATCTAATTTACCACATCCCCCTAAAAACCCTACCCACTAGCAGTCACTCCCCAACCCCCTCTGTCACATACTCCCTCCCCACCCGTCCTAGGCAGCCACTAATTTACTTTTTATCTCTATAGATTTACCTATTCTGGCCATTTCATGTAAATGAGATGATATAATATGTGGCCTTTTGTAACTGTCTTCTTTAATTTCACATAATTTTTTAAGGTTCATTCATATTGTAACATGTATCATCAGTATTTTATTCCTTTTAATTGTTGAATAATATTCCATAGTATAGATATTCCACATTTTATGTGTCGGTTCATCAACTGATGGACATTTACGTTTTTTCTACTTTTTCGTTGTGATTATTATTATTATTATAAATCATGCTGCTATGAACATCTGTGTGCAATTTGTGTGTGTGTGTGCTTCGATGTTTTCATTTCTCTTTGGTATATACCTAGGAGTGGCATGGCTAGGTCACATGGTAACTCCATGTTTAACACTTTGAGAAACCGCTGAAGTGTTTTCCAAAGTGGCTGCACTGTTCCACATTCCCACAGGCAATGTATGTGGGTTCCAATTTCTCCACATCCTCACTAATCCTTGCTATCATTTGTCTTTTTTATTATAGCCATCTTAGTAGATGTGAAGTGGTATCACGGTATGGTTTTTATTTGCATTTCCCTACTGACCAACAGTGTTGAGCTTCTTTTCATGTGATTTTTGGCCATTTGTTTATCTTCTTTGGAAAAATGTCTATTCAAATCCTTTGCCTATTTTCAAATCGGGTTGTTACCTTTTTATTGTTGAGTTGTAAGCGTTCTTTATATATTCTGGACACGAGTCCCTTATTAGACTTATGATGTGCACATATTTTCTCCCATTCTGTGGGTTGTCCTTTTACTTTCTTGATAGTATAGTTTGCAGGAAAAAGTTTTTAATGTTAATGAACTTCAATTTATCTTTTTTTTCCACTGTACTTTTGTTGCAGTATCTAAAACATCACCTAACCCAAAGTCACAAAGGTTTAATCCTAGGTTTTATTCTAAAAGTTTTATAGTTTTAACTTTTCCATTTAGATCTATCATCCATTTGGTGTTAACTTCTGTGTATGGTGTGAGGAAGGGATTCAACTCCATTCTTTTGCATGTGGATATCCAGTTGTCTCAGCACCATCTGTGGAAGACTTTCCCTATTGGATTATCTTGGCACCTTCATTGGACTGTAATCCGTTCAATAAATTTTTGTATGTAATGAGAGGTATGAATGGAAATTCTTTTTTCTTTTCTCTCTCTTTCTTTCTCCCTCCCTTCCTCCTAATCTCCCTCTTTATCTTTCTTTCCTTTTCCTTCCCTTCCTTCCTTCCTTCCTCCCTCCCTTCCTTCCTTCTTCCTTCCTCCCTCTCTCTTTCTCTCTTATGATAGTCAATTATTCTAGCACCATTATTGAAAATCTATTCTTCCTCCATGGAATTGCCTTTGCATCTTTGTCACACACACACAAAAATTATCCAGGGGTGCCTGGGTGGCTCAATCAGTTAAGTGATTGACTCTTGACTTTGGCTCAGGTCATGATCTCAGGGTCCTGGGATTGAGCCCTGTGTCAGGCTCCATGCTCAGTGGAGTCTGTTTGGGTTTCTCTCTCCCTCTGCACCCCCCACCCCACTCACACACTCTTTCTTAAATAAATAAGATCTTTAAAAAATAAATTTTCCATAATTGTGTAGCTTTAATTCACATCATCTATTTTGTTCCATTGCTCTCTTTGTCTATCTTTATACCAATGCACACTGTCTTGATTATAGTAACTTTATAAGCCTTAAAATCAAACGATGTAAGTCCAACAACTTTGTTCTTCATTTCAAAGTTGATTTGATATTCTAGGGATTTTTTAAATTTCCATATGAATTTTAGGATCAGCCTGCCAATTTCTATAAGAAAGGTCTATAGTATTTTAGTTTGAAGTGCATTGGCTTTATAGAGAAAATGGGGAGAACTGACATCTTAACAATATACAGTCTTCTGATTCATGAACATGGTATATCTCTGCATTTATTTTGGTCTTCCTTGATTTTCCTGAGCATTGTTTTATAGTTTTCAGTGTACATATCTCCATGTATTTTATCAAATTTATCCCTAAATATTTCATATTTTGGATATTGTTATTAATATTTCATATTAACACCAGTCTCATACAACTGGTGTTCTTCAATCTCAATTTCCAGTTGTTTGTTGCTAATATACAGAAGTATAATTAATTTTCTTACATTTTCGTTCTTCTATTATGTAATGTTCTAAACTCATTTATTAGTTTTAGTAGCTTTTTAAAGATTCTACAGAATTTTTTACATGGACTACCATGTTTATGCCAATAGAGACAGTCTTACTTCTTCCTTTCCAATTGAATGCCTTTTATTTCTTTTCTTGCCTAGCCAAAACCACCAGTACAATGTTGAGTAGAAGTGGTGAGAGTAGATATCCTCACTTTGTTCCTAATCTTAGGGTGAAGAGCAATTAGTCATTCACCATTAAGTATGATGTTAGGTGCCAGGGGTTCTTGTAGATGATCTTTTTCAAGCTAATGAAGTTCCCTTCTATTTCAGTTTGCTGACATTTTTTAAAAATCAGGAATGGATGCCAGATTTTGTCAAACGGCTGTTCCTTTGCATTTATTAAAAAGATCATATACTTTTTCTTCTTTAATCTGTTAATATGGTTAACTACATTGATTGATTTTTAATGTAAAGCCAACCTTTCTTTTCTGGGATAAACCCCACTTGCTCGTGGTGTATTTTCCTTTTTCATATTGTTAGACTCTTGGCTAACATTTTGTTAAGAAATTTTGCATCTAGGGGTGCGTGGGTGGCTCAGTTAGTTAAAAGTCTGACTCTTGATCTCAGTTCAGGTCTTGATCTCAGGGTTGTGAGTTCAAGCCCTGTGTTGGTCTCCAAGCCCAAAAGAATTTTTGCCTCTATGCTCATGAGGGATATTAATCTGTAGTTTTTTCTTCTTGTAATGTCTTTATCTGGTTTTGGTATCAGAATACTGGTGGTTACCAGAGAGAGTTAAGTGGAAGCATTTCCTCCACTTAAATTTCCTGGACGAATTTGTTTATAATTGGTGTCATGAGCTGAATTTTGCCTCCCCTTCCATTTATATGTTGATGCTAACCCCCAATATCTCAGAAAGTGACTGTATTTGGAGATATGGTTTTAATGGGGTGATTAAGTTAAGGTAAGGTCATTAGGGTGGTCCCTAATCCAACTGGACTGGTATCTTTATTTTTTTAAAGATTTATTATTTATTTGAGAGAGAGAGAATGGAGGGAGTGGGGGAGGGAGAGGGAGAGAATCTCAAGCAGACTCCCTGCTGAGCATGGAGCCTGACTTGGCTGGATCTCAGGACTCTGAGATCATGACCTGAGCTGAAATCAACAGTCAGACACTTAACTGACTGAGCCATCCAGGTGCCCCTAGACTGGTATCTTTATAAGAAGAGGAAATTTGGACACACAAAGAAACAAGAGGGATGTACACATACAGGGTAAAGACCATGTGAGAACACAGAAAACAGATGGCCATCTGTAAGTCAAGAAGAGAGCCCCCAGAAAGAAACCAACCCTGCCAATGACTTGATCTTGGACTTCTAGACTCAAGAACTATGAGAAAATAAATTTCTGTTATTTAAGCCACTCAGTCCATGGTAGCTTGTTATATAGCTCTAGCAGTCTCATACAACTGGTATTATTTCTTCTTTATGTATTTGGTCAAACTTACCAGTGAAATCATCTGTACCTGAAGTTTATTTTAATTAATTAATCAACTAATTAACTAATTAATTAATATGTTTTAATCTACATATTCAATTTCTTTAATAGATACAGGGCTATTTCCAGATATGTGCGCTTGTGTCTTTCAAGGAAATTGGCCATTCCATCTTGGTTATGGAATATATTGTCTTACATTCATTTTAATAAAAAAATACAAATAAGAAAAAAAAAACCCTCCACTTACCCTACTGTCTAAAAATAACCATTACTCATATTTTGCTATATATTCTTCCAGAAAATTTTTATACATGTGCACATCAACTTCCTTACTTCCCCTTCTCCAACCCCTTTTTTAAAATAAAATTGCTATTACCCTTAATATCCAGGGCTTTTGTTTTTTGTTTTTTTGTATCATCAGATCTTTGAAGACACGATCACGGATGGATGTTTACTAATGTGCTTAGCTCATCCCTTAACTTATGCTGCTTCTGATTTTGGGAGGGAATATCGCAAAGAATGCCACAGTCAATACCCTTTGCATCTGTTGGTGGGAACAACTCAGGTGTTCATCCAGGTTTACAGGCTTAGAAGTGGAATTACTGGGTCAGCCAGTTTATTGTTGACTTCTGGTGTTGAGTACCCTGTGCTTGAGGGGAGGTGGGGGGAGGGAAGAACCCATCCCATCCCACCCCTCTGCCCACCCGGGAACTCACTGTCTCTGGAGAACAGCCCAACCAGCACAGCCAATGGGAATGTGAGATGGGAAAATGGCAAGAAGGCAGTTCAGAGGCTCTCAGAACGCTGGCTGTGGCCTCTTGGCATAGATCAGCAGGTTGGAGGCTGTATCTTCAGTGTGTGGGCTGTACTGGGCCTTACTTCTTGGTTCTTTCTTCCTCCTCTGGAGTGAGTGATATCATTAAGAGGTGTTTGCAAAAACGGAAGCCAAGCTTTGTGCAGACAGGCGAAGACCAAGACCAACCTCATCCTCCCAGCTCTCTTGGTCCTCAGGGAGTTCCCAGGCTGCCAGGGCAGATGCAGCCCTTGTCCCATGGGGAACCCCCAGATTTTTGTATAAAATTATAGTCCCCTGTTCTCTGGGATTCCCAGGCTGAGTGAAGTGTCAAGATCCACAAATCAAAACACGTGCAGGTACCTACAAAGGAACGGTAAGGAAGTGCACCTTTCGAGCAGGCACATGTGAGTGGAGGCAACAGAGTTTCGGTAGAGTAACTTCCTGGGAACGAGGAGGCCTGGGATCCACAGAGAGGAAGTTGGGCCAGGAAGTGGAGGCTGGGAGAAGGGGAACGATGGCCACCTGGTTTGGTAGGGCCAGAAGAGGAAGTTGGAAAAGCTAAGGGTAGGAAGGGAAGCCCCAGGGGATTACTTCTGTCCCTTGTCAGCAAGTTTGGGGACCTTGGGGGACAAGGGCTGATGTGAAGGCAGGGGTTGTATGGGTTAATTTCCAAGAGTACTCTTCTCTCCCTCTTCCTTGTTCCCCTTCCCGCCATCTCAATTCACCTCAAGGGCTGGAGAACAGGCTTCTCTCGGGATCAGTCGGATCTGTAACTGGGCACTTGCCACATGCCCCAGATGACTCACACCTGTCACCTGTCATCTGTTAGCGTGATCCTTACTCTGTGAGGCCCGGTTATATCATTCTACAGCTGGGGACTTAGAGACCAGGGAAGGGAACTCTTCTGTTGGGCTCTCAGAGCCAAGAAGAGGGGGTGCTGGGGTTGGAGCCCCTGTCGGTGCAACTGTCCAAACCTCCAGGGACTCCAGGGCTCCAGCCCCTTTCTGCTTCCCTCCTATCCCTCCCCCACACACACGCACACATGCCACCCTCACAAGAGGCAAATGGCAGCAATTCGCAGGCCACCAGACTTTCAACCAGAGAAGGCTATGCCCCCAAGGATACCTCTAGAAATGTCTGGAGACATTTTTGGTTGTCACAACTTGGCAAGGTTCAGGGACAGGAGCATGGGGAGGGGGCTCTTCCTGGGTCTTGTGGTGGAGGTCAGGGAGGCTGCTCAGCGTTCTTGATGCCCAGGACGGCCCCCACCACAGAGAGGTGTCAGGCCACGCATGCCACAGTCATGCTGTGGCGAAGAAGATGGGCTCGGATCAGCTGGGCTCGCCCATTCAGATGCCAGCTGGGGGCTTCTTCCTGTCTTAGCCAGGTGGGGGCACCGAAGTGTGGGCAGAGAGGTCCCCAGAGACTCCGGACGAACTCCCTTCCAGCTGCGGATGGATGCCTTACAGACATGGGCATAGCCACAAGGAGGGCCCCTGGCAAAGACTTTCTCTTTGACCAAACCCTGCTTGGGGTCCCTTGAGCTCTTTTCCAAGAGGCCTGGACTCTCGGACTCCTGTGTTTGTCTCTGCGCTGTCCTGCATTCTCTCCGAAAGCCCCTGTGAGCCAGCTCAGCCAGGAGCCCCCATCCTCGATACCTGATTACCCCAGATGTCTGATGGGGCTCCTCATCAACCTGCCACCCCCAGGTGATGTCACCCTGGCCTGTCGTCTGCAGGAGTCCTGCTAGGTGGGTTTAGCCAGGATCCTCCCACCCCCCCTTAGTAATTTTTCCACCTGCTGACCCCCATCCTGCTCCTTGGCTACAAATTCCCCTTTTCTTTGTTGTATTTGTAATCGAACACAGTCTCTGTCCCCCGCTACGAAACCCCACTGTGGTGGCCCCGCCTCTCTCCAATGCCACCTTGAGTAAAGCCGGCCCCACTGTGCTTTAACAAATGTAACTGAACAACTTCTTTGTTTCACATCTGTTTCAGGTGGGAACAGGGAGCCCTCTGGGTGAATTTCCTTCCAGATGTGCAGGGAGGGTGCAGCTCCTGGGCAGGTGTGCAAACCCCCACCTGTAGGCCGAGGGCCCTGGGGCGGGGACTGTACCAGGCTGTGGGCCGGGCGGTGGCTGTGGGAGGGAGGAGGTGGAGTCTCCTTTTTCTAGGGCAATGTCACCTGCGTCCTGCCCAGGGGCACTGCCCCGGCGCTACCCTGCCAGCACGTGTGGCCCCGTTGAGCTGGAGCCTGCTCCCCGGAGCCTTCAAAGCAATCGCAGACCTTACGAGCCCTATGTCGCTGGACCCCCAGAAAACAGAACATGGCAGATGGGGCGCAAGCCAACCCCAAAGTGTTCAGGAAGAAGGTGCTGGTTAGGCACCCCTCTGGGTGGAGGAGCCCAAGTCTCAGGGCCTCTTCTCCTTGGAGAACTTCCAGGTACGTGCCTGCTACCCTGGGATGGAATCCTCTGTGGAGAGCAGCAGGGATGGGGGTGGGGAACTGGTGCCTGGAGTCCATTTCTCCAGAAAGAAGAGCTCTAAGTCTCTGAGTGATGGCTGAAATACGTCACCGCATTTTCAGCACCAGAAGGGCATTAGGGATCATCTAGTCAATCCTCATGAGGCACCTGAGGCCCAGAGAAGCTAAGGGATCTACCGAGGTCACACAGCATTTTGGAAGGAGAGCAGGGACTAGAATCTAGGGACCCAGGTCTCTCGGCTCCAAGTGCAAGACCCAGCCAGCAAGTTGGGTCATGTGACTGACTTCCCGGAGTGTGTTTGGAAAAGGGGTTGGTTCTGATCTGTGACAGAGGCCTGACCCCATGAGACAGTGAGCTTCCTGTCTTGGAAGCTGGTGCAGGAAGGCCATTCCTGCTCAGGGTAAGAAGGAAGGAGGCTCCTAGTGACTCCTGGCTCTACCATCCTGGGGACTGTTCTTTCAGGAGCCACAGGGCAGGTGGGAGGTTCTCGTCACAGAGCCCGGGGAAGCAGGAATGGGGGCCTAAGGGACAGCATTGATGGGGCCTCTGATGAGGCCGGGAGCTGCAGGCGAGTGGAAGGGACGGACTCGGGACTTGGATTTTCTCCTCTCTCAGATCTAGCTTGGGTATGAAGAAGTTCTTCGCCATGGTCATCCTGGCCGGCAGCGGTGAGTAAAGGCTCTGGGGACACTCCTGGTTCTCTCCCACTCTCACACTTTCTCTGGTGGCCTTGGGCAGCTAGGTTCTCGAGCCACTGGCTGGCAGCAAGACCGTGGGCCTGCACTGCCTCTCTGGGCCTCCACTTCCTCGCTCAGGCCCTGGCGGCCTTCCTTGCCTTGGGGCTGTCTGCACCCCCCCCCCAGCCATAAACACACAGAGGCCCCTCTGCTCGGCATTTACGAGCCTCCGAGGCGGCAGGGCCCAGAGCTGAGCAAGCATCGTAAAACGGTGGTGTTTGCTGGGCCTCTGGCTGCCCCGGGAAAACCTGGGCGTTTGTGTAGATAGGAGTGTGTTTGTGTCCATGTGTACATTAGGCAAGAGCTAATGAGTCTGTGTGTGGCCGTACGTGCGTACATCTCTGGGTGTGGAGGTGTGTCTCAGCACACGTCTGTAAAACGTGTAGGTGGATGTTAACTGGGGCACCTGGATGTGCGTGAGTGTGTGTGCAGCAGGTGTCTGGGAGCGCACAAGCCGTCGGCGGGGAGGGTCTGGTGGCTCCTTTCCCCGGGCTGCTGCTCCTGACGCCGATCCCACCCCGCACACAGCCAGGTGTCTCGGGAAGGTGGGAGGAGGGAAAGAGATACCAGAAACAAAATAAGGTTAAATGTGGCCAGTCGTGAAAAACGGGGGGTTGACGTGGCTGCTAAAGTGACTGTTGTTTGGAAGACAAGCATCCGCGTTCAGCCCCAACCGCTGGCCGGGGACAGCAGCAGCCTGACCAGGCGCGGACTCCCTTTCCTCTGCTTGGAGCGTGTGTGTGGGCGTGGCCTTGGCTTCCCGGGTTCGCCGTGGGTGCTGCATGTGTAAGTGTGTGCTAACGTGCGACCGAGTGTGTGAGATGGACGTATGAGCGTGGGTGTGAGGTATGTGAACGCGCGAGGTGGTAGCGGGAGAGTGTGGGCACAACGGTGTATATGACGGCGTGCACCTGTGTGGGAGGTGCCTGTGAGGGTATCACGGGCGCGTGCTTGTGAGCATACGCGGTGTGTAGAGGAAAGAGTGAGTGTGCATTTTGCATGAGCATGCTGTGTGTGAACGTGTGGGAGGGAAGTGTGTTTCTACATACACTCTACACGGGTGTGTGACTTGTATGTGTGTCTGAGTGTGAGGTTGCTGAGTATGACCACGTGACTGCGCGTACGAGGTATGCGTGTTTGTGGGTGCGTGTGCGCTCCAGAGCATGGTGCGTGGAGGAGTGTCTGAGGTGTGTGTGCCCTTGTGAGTGTAATGGGGTGTGTCCCCCCGTGTGTGAGGTGTGGAGGGCTCCTGTGATAATGTCCACCCCGTATGGAGCTGCTGGTCAGAGGGCCCTGGTGATGAAAGCTGCTCCCCTCCCCCCTCCCCAGGGAACACCTGCACAGCCAGACTGTGGGAGGCGGGGCTTCAGGCCAGGGAGCCTCCTCCTCACAGCCTGGGCAGGTGGCGCCCTGCAGGAGAGCTGCGTTATCCCTGGATTTGGCAATCGATGTCAAAGAGCTTAAGCAACCTGCCCATGGGGCCGCAGTGCCCACGGAGAACTTGTCTGCAAACTCATGGCTCTCTGGGTTTGACTCGCGCGGTCCCATTCCAGATCAGAGTCCCAAGCAGGTTGGCACGCAAGTCCTCCAGCAGCCAACCGCCAGCACAGTGCGGGGTGGGGGGAGGGAATGGGCTGGGGGAGAGAGCCTTGTGCAGCTCAGGGATGGGCTCAGGCCCATGGGACATGGGGTCCTGCCTCTCCCTGCCCCGGACCCCGCTGAGACATGTACGTCTCTCTACAGCATCCTCTTAAAGTCATTTGTCCCAGCTCCTTCCCTGTTTCCTTTCCTGTTTGCTCCTTATTTTCTGTAACGACAAAAATCAAGAAGCCAATAGACATGACTCAGGCAGAGCAGGATTCCCCAAACCCATTAAATGGGGCTACAGCGGCTCTCCTGCCTGCGTGCGGGGCGGCCTCACCCAAGGAAGGACTAAAGCACCAGGCTCAGGTTGACTCAGCAGTGAGCCGTGAGATGCCGAGTCAGCACAGGCCCTGGGGCCCGGGAGGCAGGGAGCAGGGGAGAGGAGGAGAGGAGGATCTGTCTCTGGGGTAGGCCAGGCTGGCAGGTGCGGGGATGCGGCTGAGTTTGCTGGTGTGGGAGGGGGTCATTGCGCTCTTGCTGCTTGTGAGACATGGCCAAAGGGAAAAGGGGTGTGTGTGTGTCTGTCTGTCTGTCTGTCCGTCTGTCTTTGCTGAACAACCAGAGCACCGAATTGTCTCTGGATTCATTGTGATTTGCGAGTACTGTGGTAGGGACACAAAGTCCCTGCTGGAGGCAGAGGAGCCAGACCAAGGCCCAGGGCCCAGAATCAAACCCCTGTGTTCAGAAGACCACGTGGCATTTGTGAAGCCCCTGATAGTGGCCCCGGCACTTGGGATCTCACTGCCTGGGTCCAAATTCTAGCCCTACTACTTTTTGATAGCGTTCTCGGGCAAGTTACTAAATTAAGTGCTCTGGACCTCAGTCTCCTCATCTATAAAGTGGGGATAATAACAGCACTCAGGGAGTTAATGCATGGGAGGGGTTTAGGGCAGCCCCTGGCACAGAGCCCTCAGCAAATAGGAACAATGATTATAAGGGCCCTAGTGCCTCACGTTTTTGCTTTGTTTTTTTAAGATTTCATTTATTTATTTGAGAGAGAGAGAGTGCAAAGCAGGGAGAGGGGCAGAGGGAGAGGGACAAGCAGACTCCCTGCTGAGCAGGGAGCCCCACGTGACCTGGGGCTCGATCCTGGGACCCTGGGATCATGACCTGAGCGGAAGGCAGATGCTTCACTGACTGAGCCGCCCAGGGGCCCCTTCTCGCAGCTTTTTATACACTGCTTCCATCCTCCCCCACTCTGCTCACCCTCCCCTCTCCCTCCCCCTTTCCCTGGCCCCAGGGTGTGGGGAGGTAGGTCAGACAGGAGGGGCCGCCCAGCAGGCAGGACGCTCACAGCACCCTCGGTTTTCTCGCAGTCCTACCCGAGGCCGGCAGCAGCCTGCTGAACCTGAAGTCCATGGTGGAAGCCGTCACGGGGAGGAGCGCCGTCCTGTCCTTCGTGGGCTACGGCTGCTACTGCGGGCTGGGAGGGCGCGGGCTGCCCATGGACGAGGTGGACTGGTAGGTCCTGGAGCGCCTGTGCTGCTGTCATGTCGGGACTGGGAGGGGGGCAGTGAGGGTCAGACTGGTCTCCGTCTCTGATGGATGGGAGAGGACCCTTCCCCCAAAGGATGAGGCTGGTTCAATGAGTTAGTGACCGGGAGCCTGGCCTTGACCCGTGTCCTCCTCGACTGTCTTAGATGGTTTCTATTGTCCTTCTGCAAGTCTTAGGCTTGGAGGCATTTGAACTCCCGCTCTCGCCAGGAAGGAAACATCGACCTGCCCCCAAAACACATGAGAGCAACAGACATGCAGCTCACACTCAGCAAAAGGAAGGGCTGTGACCCCTCTCACCCCATCACCCTGGAGGCTCTGATGGAGCTTACTTTCTGCTCCTGTCTCCCCAGAACCAGCCAGCACCAAGTCGGGGTATCACGGGGGGCTCAATAAAGGCATGTTGACTAATCGCCTTCCTCCACTAGAGGGGATGGCGGTGACCACACTACATTTGCTTCCTGTCCTTCACCCCCAATCCGTACTCACCCCTGCAGACCTTTGTCTCTCCTGGCCATCCCGCACAGCCAGGCATGGCCTCTTGATATAGTCAGGCTCCTTTGACACTGACTGAGGCCTGACCCTCCTTCCCATCCTGACCACATCGCCAGACAGCCTGATGCTTCCCGCCTCCTGCAGCGGCAGCTAGGGCTCTCAGGGGGGAAAGCTGGGAGCCCTAGGCATAGAACAGGAAGGCAGGATCATAGGCAGGAAACTGGGGCACTGGCCGGGCTCTGCCTGGCTGTGTGACCTCAGGCAAGGAACTGCCCCTCTCTGGGCCTCCGTCTGAAGGTCTGATCTAGAAGGAACTGGAACAGATGGTTGGGGTCTCTGCCACTGGGGGATGGGCCAAGCCTGGTTATGGGGGCCTGCTATCCTCTGTCTGCTCCTAGGTGCTGCCATGCCCATGACTGCTGCTACCAGAAACTCTTCGACCTGGGCTGTCACCCCTATGTGGACCATTATGACCACACCATCGAGAATAATACTTCGATCATCTGCAGTGAGTTCTCCCCCTGCCACTCCCCCCTCCCCCACCTAGGAGAAGGGCTTAGATTGCCAGTCCCCCTGCCCTGTGCTGGGGCTGTGCACAGGGTTGCCAGACGACATACAGGACGCCCAGTTAAATTTGAGTTTCAGATAAACAACGAAAACTATTTTCACGTAAGTATATCCTAAATATCGCATGGGACGTCCTCATGCTAAAAATTAAATGTTAGCATAAAAATCAATTACTGTTAGTGTAACATTAAGAATTAGCATAAGTATATCCCACATAATATTTGGGACATACTTATACTAAAATATGTACTGTTTGTCTGAAATTCAAATTAGCCAGGCCTCTTGTTTTTGTTTGTTTGTTAAATCTGAGAACCCTAGCCGTGGCTCTCCTCCTGATGTGCTCTGATCCTCCAGGCCTGAATTGGCACCCTGATTCCCAGGTCCTTGATTCTTAAGCTTCACAGAGGTTAGGGAGTGGTTCCGATTCAGTGGTTCCGATTCAGTGGGTCCGGATCTGTTTTTAACCAGATCCTCCGGTGATGCTGAGACTTTGTGACATGCTGACCTGGGTTCAAACCTGGATTCTGCCAGCATTTCCTGCTGTGTGTAATCCTATGCAGGGTGCTTCCCTACCTGGCCTCAGGCTCTCCATGGGCCCATGGAAGGGTGTGGATCAGAGCAGACCTGTTCCTTTCCGGTTCTATCTTGGGGACCCCACCAGAAGGTGGCCTCATTCCAGGACGCTCAGTGTTTCCAGGATTCAAGCTATGAGAACCAGGCCGGGCGGTGTTCCCTCGCTTACCACGGACTCTCCAGGCCATTCCTCCACTGAGGGATGTGGTGTCCGAGTTAATGGCCTGAGTGTCCCTGCCCTGCCTCCCCTTAGGTAGCAGGTGCCCCTGGCCCAGTCCCATGGGCAGCCCCGGGCTCCCTTTGTCACCGTGTCTTAACTAGGTTCGTCTCACTGTCCCTCACTAAAAGCTCACAAGCAAGCCCAGCTTTGCAAAGAAACCCCAAGTCTCCTGTTCTCTGGGGAAGCATTTGCTGGGGAACTGGGAACGTCTGGGGCACCTCGGGAGCCCAGGGCACTGAGGTCCCCGTATTCTGCAACATGGAATGGAGGGGCTGGCTTGGGAGAGGGGGGTGTCTCCTCATTAAAGCATTTCCCCAAAGGGCGGTGGACTAACTCAAGCAGTGGTTTTCACATTGGGTTCTGGGGGTTACTGGGGTCATGGGGGTCAGGTGATGGGGAGGTCCCTGAGTGGTCCAGCTGGCCCTGTGAACTCATTTGATAGTTTAAGTGCTTCTCTTTTGGCCGTTTGATATATTAGCCTCCTGCAAAGAGTTTCATTTAAGAGCAAGTATTCTGCTGACAGAAAGTTTGAGAAGTGTGCCAACCACTGAACTAGGGAGGGGTTCCCCGAACCGGCACCATCTCCATCACCTAGGAACTTGTTAGAAATGCAGATTATCAGGCCCCGCCCAGACCCACTGAACCTGAAGCTGGCGGGCTGGGGCCCAGCAGTCTGTTTCAACAAGCCGCCGGTGGATCCTAGTGCATCCCTAAAGTTGGGAACGGTCAGGGCGGATGATTTCCGGAGGCTCAGAAAAGTAGCAGCAGCTGCAGCCACAGTGACTAGGTCTTAAGCATTTGCTCATGGGAGGCCCTAGGCCAAGCTCTTTAGGACCCCCTCCTCAGGAGCTCCTTATCACCAGCTCCCTCCAGGAGTCAGGGGGGGGGGGTGGTCCTGGGATTCTGTGATGGGAGAGACGAGGCCCTGGGGCAGGGGATTCCTGACACCTGAGTGTCTGTCCCAGCCCTGCCTTGGGTTGGCTTGGGTGACATTGGTAAACCCGCCCCCCTTTCTGGGCCTCAGTTTCCCCTACTATAAAGTGGCACGTTGGACTTCAGGGCTTCCCTGATTTAAGCGCGCCCCAGAGCCCCCAGGAGGGCGGTGGACACAGCCGGCGGGGCCCATCCCGGAGCTTCTGAGCTGCCGGCCTGGGGTGAACCGCCAGTGATGCTGCTGCCCCCCACCCACCTTCTGAGGCCCACTAGAACCTCTCTGCCCCACACAGGTGAGCTCAACGAGACGGAGTGTGACAAGCAGACCTGCGAATGTGACAGGAGCGTGGTTCTGTGTCTCCGGAACCAGACGTACAACGAGAAACATCGCAACTACCTCAACATCTACTGTCAGGGCCCCACGCCCAACTGCAGCATCTATGAGCCGCCCCCGGAGGAGGTGGCCTGAGGACACATCTCCTCCGCTCCCCCTGCATCTCCCTAGTGCCCTCTAGGGACCAGACAGATGGAGCAGGGGGAGGTGGGGGGAAGACTGGGAGCCTGGGGTCTGCCTGGCTCTTTCCTCCCTGGAGCCGCCCCTGCGAGACCGGCCCCAGAGGACTCAGGAAGGTCTGGGCCCTGACTGTGGCCCCCAGGCTCCCAGTTTCCCCTGAGTCCGGGGGAATGTGGGCAGAGGTGGGAGAGGGTTAGCCTCGGCAGGGCCATGTCCCGCCAGGGGCCCTAGACTTGGCAGGGAACAGGTGCCTTGTTGGGGCCTCTCCTGAGTGTGAAAGCCAAGGCCTGAGAGAGAGGAGGTGGGGGCCTCTGCGTGGGGCCTCTGCCCCTGGCCCAGCCTGACTTCCTCAGCCTGACCCTCACGGTTGGAGCCCGGAGACCTAGAGACCAAGACCCTGAGCTACCAGCTCAGCCCCAGAGCCTGGTGTGTCCTCAGGCCGCTCCCCAGCCCACCGGCGTGCTGCGCCCAAGGCCTGGGCTCTGGGGGCCTCTTGGCTCCCCTAGGAGATGATTCAGGGTGATCCTTGCTTTCTCTCTAGAGCTCCATGGTGGGGGGCGGGGGGTGGCCCAGAGTCTAGGCCCAGACATTAGAGGATGGCCACAGTGTCAGCCCCAAAGTCTGGCCTCAGAGCAGTCTGCAGGGCACCCACAGAACCCACGTCTCCAGCGGCACTCCCCTAGGTGCAGGGTGACCAAGACGGGGGCACAAATAGGTCCCCCAACACTCAGGTCTTCCCCCTCCTCCCTCCTGAGCCGGCCCTACACTATTGCACTGCTCTGAGGAGCACCCAACCCCAGGCTCCTGGGACCCTGACAGACGTGGAGGGGACAGCCCCCCCCCACCCCGCCCCGTGCCTTCCCTCCTGCGGCAGCCAGGCCAGTGGGTGGAAGGACCCCAGAGCCGTCTCTCCCTGCCAGGGAGAGGCGAGGCTGCACGCTGGGGTCGGAAGCCCTCTCAATGGGGAAGAGGCCGAGGGCTGGGACCCACCTCCGTGAAGGGGGAAACAAAGGCAGGAGGGACCAGGTCCAGGAAGGAGGCTGTGGGGAAGGTTCAGGAAGGCAGTGGGGAGGGAGCAGCGTGCAGAGGGAAGGGAGGGGAGAAGGTGGGAGAGAGATGGGACAAGAGTGGTCTGGGCAGGAGAATCGGGGTAAAGGAGCCTGGGGCGCAGGCCCTCCTTGGGCCCAGGTTCCCCCTGAGCCCGGGGGAGTGTGGGCAGAGGTGGAAGAGGGTTAGCCTCGGCAGGGCCAGCTCTCTTGACTCCGCGCCAGCGTGGCTGTTTCTCCAGGTGCACCCTCCCCTGTCCCGCCTGCCTCACCTCTTGACCTCAAGCTCAGCGGCCTCCAAGTAGCCAGCATGCCCTGCGTGACCCCGAGGACCCACTGGCACAGCGCTGTGACCCACCTGGACACCAAGAACAGCCACCAGGAGCTCGATCCGCCCTGCTAGTACCTTGTAGACCACTGTCACCAGGGATGGTTGAGAAAGCCGGAGGCAGGAGAGGTGTGGGGGTGGGGAGAGAACGTCTACCCCCAAAATAGCAGCACTGGGCAGAAGCCTTGCCAAGCTGCATCTTCTAGAACACCGGCGTTGGGCACCGAGGATGAAGCTGTTTGTTGACGTCGGCTGTCACTGTGCGTGAGAAGAAGCCCCTCCACGGCTCACCTCCAGCTGACTGTCGTGGCTGACTGTCGTGGCATGGCGGCTCTGGTCCCCTGTGAGCGTCATCACTGACATCTTCCAGCTAACAAACTACCCTTTCCTGGCCGTCTTGGGAGGGCCCATTATCTCTGAGCTGAAGCCCCCACCAAGCCAGGGGTGGAGGCAGGATGGGGCACCTGGAGTCCCTGCCTCAGGTGGGGTCTGCAGAAGTCTCCGCCCCTCACCCCTGGGAGCCCAGGTTTCAGGCTGGGCCCCTCCAGCTCCCACACATGTCCACTCCAGAGAGTCTGGGTCCGTGTGTTGGGACGAGATTCTGCTGCCAAGGAGTCTTGCCTGCCCCATCCCCCACCTTGCCCCGGCCTGTCCAGGATGCTGCACCCCAGAGACTCTCCATAGGACTCAGCACCCCCTCCTCAATCTAATAAAGGCCTCCTGCCTCAACTCCCCACGGCTGGTCCTCCTTGGCTTGGCACCCACTGGCCAGCATCAGGGGAGGGCACAGAGACTCCCTCCAGGGTCTGCGGCTCTGGGGAGAGCAGGTTCCTGACACCCAGCAGCTGGCATGGCCTGTCCCCTTCCTGCCCCGGGGCCTAGATGATGTTGCCCTATTCTGGCAGAGAGATGAGTGTCAGGAAGGCTGGAGAGTGGTGTGTTCCAAGGGTTGGACAATGATTTGGCCTGGGTGCTTGTCAGGCATCAACCTCCACCCCGTCCTTTGCTGTTGAACATCTCAGAGAGGGGAAGTAACTTGTCCAGAGTCACACAGGTTGTCAGTGATGGGGCTGGGTCTGACTCCTTGGGATCTGACTTTTTTTTTTAAGATTTATTTATGTATTTATTAGAGAGAGAGAGTGGGGGGGGGAGGAGCAGAGGGAGAGAGATAAGCAGCATCCAAGCTGATTGCAGAGCCCGACTCGGGGCTCCATCTCACGACCCTGAAATCATGACCTGAGCCGAAACCAAGAGTCAGACACTTAACTGACTGAGCCACCCAGGTGCCCTGCATCTGACTTTTAACTACCCTTCCTTGCACCTGCTTCATGATGACCCACCCGGGCAGCTGGGGACAGTGGGGCCAGCGACTGAAAACCCAGCAGGGCACCAAGTCCTGGTCCTCGCCCCGGCCCCTTCTCTGACTTAAGTCCATTCCCTGTTGGGGGCATCAGTTTCCCCATGAGCAGGGGGACCAGAGACGCTGTTTCAGGCGTTCCCCAAAGCCCTGTGTTTTCCTGGGCACATCTGGGATGATTTCTGGGGCGCCGCTCCCCCACTTCAATCTCCACTTGAGCAGCTCTGCTTTTCCTGGATTATATACTGAACGTTCCCACGAACTACTGTAAGAAGAAAAAGACAGTCTTCAGTAACTTTGGACAGAATCATCCATTGGTTCATTCATTCAGTAGACCTGTACCGATGGTCTTCTACAGCCCAGGGGGGACACCTCCGATCAGACACAGAATCCACCTGAGGGAACCCATAGGCTGGGAGGGGGAGGGGGGCATGTGACAGCCTTGCCATACGTGCCAAGCAGTGTCATGGGGAGCATAGGGAGCATGGAAATTGAAGCCCCAAGTATGTCCATGGCAGTCCCGGAAGGAAGGGGCCCCCAGGGGGCTAGGGGGTGGAGCTGGGATGGCTTGTTTGAGGTCTTTGGAGGTGGAGAGAGGAGGTGAGGGGGTCACATGTTTTGAGGAAGAGGCCCCTTGCTTCTGTAGTCTGGGCAAGGGTAGGGGGAGAGTGTCTCTCCTTACTCAGGACTCCTACCAAGTTATGAGGTCTTTTAGGCTAAGGCTTGAGGAAGGGACCGCACTTGCCTTGCGCTGGTCTGGGGCTGCCATCCACAAGACTCTGTCCTTGACCCCACTTCAGTTAGGCTTCCTTGAGACCTTTCTCAACCAGGCCTTGACCTCAGGGTTTCCGTATCCATCTCAGCACTGCCCCGTTTTAGCACGAATCCCGTCCCACCCCCGATATCTGATCAAATTCCTTACCCTCCACCGTTTCCCAGGCGGTCCCTGATCACCCGGGCCTGCCTTCGGCCAGAATCCTGTTAGGTCCATTTAGCAAGGATCCTCCAACCCTCAGCCATCTTCCAGCCACCAGCCTCTCCCTGCTCCTTGGCTGCACATGTCCGCCTAATAGCCGGGACGATTCGTAATTGTTGTATTCAGAACAGAGGGCCCAGTTCCATAAGGGCCCCTGTGATTGTTCTTGAATAAATTTTTTTTTTTTTTACCATGTAAACAACTGTCTGGGTCTAGTTTTCTAGCAGCCGTGGTGCCATAACTCATGTGAGATCCAATTCATCATTGGACCCCTGGCCATGTCATCCAGGACCCCAGGTGGACATTCTGAGGCCTTTGTCTTCCGTCCTGCCTGATTTTTTTTTTAAGATTTTATTTGTTTACTTATTTGACACAGAGAGAGAGAGCACGGAGGAGTGCACAAGCAGGGGGGGTGGTAGGCAGAGGCAGAGGGAGAAGTAGGTTCCCCGCTGAGCAAGGAGCAGGATGTGGGGCTCGATCCCAGGACCCTGGGATCACGACCTGAGCCAAAGGCAGACACCCAACCAACTGAGCCACCCAGGCGCCCCGGTCCTGGCCGATTGATCGGGGACCCGTTGTGAGCCCGACTCCCGAGCCCGGGCTCCGGGTGAACGTCCCTGAAGCACAGCCCGGGTAGGTTTTGGCTCTTAAGGTTCCGAGTACGTTCTGTGAAGCTGGATGAAGAGTCACAGGCGATGTTGTTTGACAGATTCCTGCTGGGCTGGAAGTCTTTCTTCCTGGCCCTTTCTTTGAGAGGGGATTCACTGCCTGACTCCCGAGGCTGGAATATTTCTCCTGGCTCTTTGGGAAGCCTCTCTATTCTACTTGATCCTGCTTCTTCCAAGGAAACGTCTCAGTTGACTGAAGCCCCCCCCCCCTTCAAGACCCTCTGCTGAATTTGGAACTTCACTGCTTCCTCTAAGACGTCTCCTTTCCCACGTCCCCGCCTACCCTTTTTGATCTTCCCTTCAGTTCCCTTGTATCCCCTGATGGGACCCCTTCAAACCCTGCCTGCTCCCTCCCTCTGCCTGCCCCTGCCAGACCTTTTCCCTGCCCCTGCCAGCCCGTTGGGCCCTTGAATAATTAGCTCCCTGTCTCCATCAGGGTTTCTCAAGGGACTCAAGGACCCCTGAAAGCAGCTACCTGAAGCTAAGACGGAAAACTGCTCTTTGGAAACAGACTGGATAATTTACTCACTTAGATGGGATTTGGAGACATCCAGGCAGGTCCCCTCAATCTCGCCCCTAAGATATATTCCACGGCCTCCTTAAAATTACATATTGGGGTGGGGGGTGGCACCTGGGTGACTCAGTCGGTTAAGCCTCCAACTCTTGATTTCGGCTCAGATCACGATCTCAGGGTCCTGGTGATGAGGTTGTGGGATATACGTGAGGTTCAGTGGGGTGGAGTCCGGAGCCGATGACCAAGAAAGAATTCTTGAGACATCTTTGGTGCAAAATGGTGGTTTATGAAAGCACGGGGAGAGGACTCCTGGGCAGAAAGAGCTGCTGCCCCAGGCTGTGAGGGGTGGCTGATTATATACTGTGGGGTTGGGGGAGGTAAGGAAAAAGAGAGGTCGAGAAAATACTTTCATATGTTAAAGAAGATTCTCAGGATACCGGAGGCCTTGCCGTTGTCAAGTTAAGGTTGTTTTTCCCTCTAGCAAGGCGTTAACATTAAGATGGTTGGAAACTTCCTGGAGGCTGCGGGTTATAAAGACATTTAATTGTATCTACATTCCCTTCCGGAAGCTCGGTTATTGATAGAAATGCTTTGTTCTTGTAAACTGCTAAGACATTTGTAAACCGAGGGAGACTCAAGTCTTGCAGGATTGTGGTCTCTATAGGTTAACTACTTCTTTGTCCTTTAGGGCAGCCAGGAGTGCCTGAGGAATGTCACCTACATCCTATGGGGGGTGGCGGGGCGGGTTGCAGGGTGTCAGCTTATGCCTTGTCTTCAGCCAGCCTTCTGCTCCCTCATCACTGGGATCGAGCCTCATACTCAGCGGGGACTGTGCTTCTCCCTCTCCCTCTGCCACTCCCCTGCTCGTGCTCGCTCTCTCTCTCTCCTTCTCAAATAAATAAATAAAATCTTTTTTAAAAATTACATACTGGGGCAACTGAAAAGCTTAAAAGTCTCCTCCACAAACACTCGTAAAAAACTTTAACTCTTATACTGAATAAACCACCTCAACTTGTCCCATCTGCCAGAAACACAATTCAGATAAAAAATCCAAAATGGAGCAAAGACGAGATCCAACTATTTTTCTACAAACCAGGGAGACTGCATCACTCTGTTTTGCTGATCTGTGGCTAAAATTTTAGAGTGAAACCTGTAAGATCTCTGTCCGCATCTGTCCGTTTGTGTGTGTATGTACGCATGTACTGTGCGTACGTATGTGCCGTGTATGTACTGTGTATGTACGTATGTGCCGTGTATGTACGTATGTACTGTGTATGTGCTGTGTATGTACGTATGTACTGTGTGTACGTATGTACTGTGTGTACGTATGCACTGTGTGTGTACGTATGTGCTGTGTGTACGTATGCACTGTGTATGTACGTATGCACTGTGTATGTACGTATGTACTGTGTATGTACTGTGTATGTACGTATGTACTGTGTATGTACGTATGTACTGTGTGTGTACGTATGTACTGTGTATGTGATATTGTTCCACTCAAGATGGCATTGCCAAATTAATCCATGAAATCCCTTCACGGAGCTCTCTTCAAAATGGCTTAGATACAGGGGCGCCTGGGTGGCTCAGTCGTTAAGCGTCTGCCTGCGGCTCAGGGCGTGATCCCAGCGTTCTGGAATCGAACCCCACATCAGGCTCCTCCGCTAGGAGTCTGCTTCTTCCTCTCCCACTCCCCCTGCTTGTGTTCCCTCTCTCGCTGGCTGTCTCCTCTCTGTCAAATAAATAAATAAAATCTTTTTTTAAAAAATGGCTTAGGTATAAATCAGCCCTTCTATTAATTATCCCTAAAATACCCAGAAATATAGAAACTACCCCAGATATTTTTCAAGCCCATATGATTTGAACAAGTCTGGATAACTAAGGACAGTTTAATAGCCCTGGTTGGACAAAAAACAGCCGTGTCTTCTGAGTTACCAGCGATAAAGGACAATCGGAGCGTATGTTTTATTCTACTGAGGTTTAGTAGTTAAATAAGGTAAGGTCATATCTACCAGATGTTGAAGACCATAAAAAATTATAAATTGAACCTAAGAGCAAATGTCTAAGGAAAGGTGCAGTGAAAATGAATTGCTTGATATCCATTACTTCGTGCAGCAGAAAACAGAAAACCCGTGTCTTTAGGTTTTTTTAGGCTCTTGCTTTCACGATGCTTGCCTAACATGCATGGGCTGTAAAAGTAGTTAACGGAAGTAGCTCGAGATGCTGGATAGTTTTGCTTCGGGTTCTAATATGCTCGCCGAAGAACAGTTTCCAAAATTTTTTTAGTAGCCTGCAATCTTAACAGTTATGCCAAATTAAATTAAGTAAAAATCGTCATTAGCTATCTAAATCATTTCTAAGTCAGATAAACCACTAAGACATTAATTACTAGGCACAAGTGTAAGCTTATATATGTTTGGCTTTTTATTTTTATACGGTATAAAGAAATATCTTTGGGCCTATTGTATTAGAGGAAGTATATGTTTCTAGAAATTGTGAGATGGTATATTCATAAAACTTACTCATTTACTGTAGAATGTTGATATACAGCCGACAGTTAACAGTCGTTTACTTCCTTGTTTTCACTGGAAATCAAGATTACTGTGGCTTAAACATTCTAAGCATATATAAGTGAATTGCTAGAAATTTCTAGGAATAAGAAGGGTGAAGAAAAAAGCTGCATGCCAATTATGCAAGAATGTGGGCTATATTTCTGTTAGGGAAAAAGGAGAGTAATTTTGTCTTCAATGTCCAAATTGTTTAGAGGTTGTTTAAAAGTTATTCCAGAATGAGAAAGAGGAAAATATAGGACAAAAAAAACATTTCAGTGGATATAGAAAGTTGTAGAGGGTTTGTGGAAAAGGAATTTCATGTGTGGTCAAGCTGGCTCAGATTGAATTGATTTATTTATACGGTTTTTAAAATGAGCCTGTAGTGTACAGATGCAAAACTAGAATTTGGTTTTCTTTCTGTTGAAACAACAAACTTTTCTTGGATTATTGGTCTGCTCTTTCTTAGAGATTGTAGAAAGTTTTTCTTTCTTTTTTTTTTTTTTTTTAAAGATTTTATTTATTTATTTGACAGAGACAGAGACAGCCAGCGAGAGAGGGAACACAGGCAGGGGGAGTGGGAGAGGAAGAAGCAGGCTCCCAGTGGAAGAGCCTGATGTGGGGCTCGATCCCAGGCCTCCGGGATCACGCCCTGAGCTGAAGGCAGACGCCCAACGACTGAGCCACCCAGGCGCCCCTGTAGAAAGTTTTTCTTTACCTTTTAAGTGAAACTGCCTAGGAAACAAAGATTTTGTCTTATCCGAATAATTTCCTGTGTTTATGTTAACCATATCATGTCATTGATTATTTAAGAGAATATAGACTTTTCACTTAAAAAAAATTATTTATTTGAGAGAGAGAGAGGGAATGTGTATGCAGGACTGCAGGGAGGGGCAGAGGAAGAGGGAGAAGCAGATGCCCTGCTGAGCTCGGGCCCTGGAAGCAGGGCTCCATCCCAGGACCTGGAGATCATCACCCGAGCCGAAGTCAGAGGCATAACCGACTGAATCCCCCAGGTGCCCCCCAGACTGTTTACTAGGGTTTTTTCATTTTCTTTTGTTTTTACATTTTTGACAGTCTTGCCTTCCCCCAAAATCAACTCCTAAATGAAATCCTGATCTTAAACTGACCTTGAACTGGGTGCCTGGAAAACCTCCAAGGATTTGTTCTTTCACCCTGTAAAAAGAGATGTTAAAAATAATCTGGTTTATTTGACATGTTGGATTGCATGGCAGGCACTGTCAAATCAGAAGTGCTTTAACTTTTCCTGTTATATTTGTGTGGGTAAATATTTTAAATTAACATAAATATTTTAGAAATTGTATGAAGTTCCTAGAAATTTGTCAGTGCTTTCCTGCTTATGTAATCTCCTGACATAATGTTATCAGTCATAATTCGAGTTATTATCTTAATGTGTTGTATGTCACAAAGACAATTACATTCCTTTGTCAGTTAATTGTTTTATAATGAGCTCTCATCAGATCTTTTAACCACGGGCCGTTTTAAGCCTTTCATCATTTACAAATGGTACGTTTTCCTCTGATGCTTTCCTAAAAGGTCATGCCAATCAGCGGGCAGCCAAAATGCTCCATCTTCTTTAGCAAGGACAATTTCAGACACCCCTGGAAAGGACTAGGGCAGGTATTCTGGGGAAGAGGCTTCTGGTGACACTGAATAACCTTTAGATCACGTCGCTGACCTGAGTAAGGATTTCCAGAACCAGTAGAGAAGCCGATGGGTTCATCAAATTGCTAACCCAAGATCAAGAAGAACAAGAATTAATTACATGGGACTGAATTAACCAGTGAAGGATGATTTTAGTTTTCGCTTCGAACGTTGCTGTTTTTTTTTTTTTTTTTAATGTTCTATTTTCTGGTTTCAAAGAACTCCTTTCCCTTTTATCTCAAGCTGTCTATAACTCATGACAATTTAGTAGATGGTAATTTTGCAAGCAGAAACATAACAGGTATCTTTTATCTCTGCCTGATCTCTCCAGAATTTGGAAACTTATACTGAGTATTTTTATTTTCATGGCAATATAATTATTTGCATACATTCAAGGAAAATCTGTTTCCTTATGACAGAACATCACTGGAAGCTGGTTATATTCCCCAGGCCTTGGCTGGAACGTCATATTCGAGAATGATGTGCATAGCACACCATGGAAGGAGCTAAGGTTGATTTACGGAGCCAATGCTTACAAAGCCCTTCTAGAAAAACCAGCCTGGTACCCGCCTTGCAGGTGAGTAAGGAAGGTCACTTCCTGGCAGACCCAGGGACCTTAAGATATCTTGGGGACCTTGAGAGGCAAGGAATTCACCCAAATCTGCAGGTATTGCCAGAAAAACCGGGTGGTGAGTTCTTGTCTTTGCTTCCTAGCCTTGAGAGGCTCTTAAAGTCTAGCCTGAGATTCCTCATGAAAGTTTCCAGGAAAGCCTTTTTTGCTGCCCTTGTGTGAAAAATCATGCCCAATCTAACGAAATCAGACGTATGGTATAAGCAGGAGTCAACAAGAGAGGTGTCTGTATGGTGAGGGAACAGAAAGCTAGCTGAGGACAAAGGAGAAGCTGGCACCCCCCGCCCCCACGTGATGTATGTGACATTCCTCAGGCACTCTGGGCAGCCCTGAAGGAAAAACAAATGGTTAACTGACAGAGATCACGGTCCTGCAGGACAGGAATCTCCCTCAGTTTACAAATGTCCTAGTGATTTACAAGGAAGAAGCTTTCTTATCAATAGCCTAACTTCCGGAGACCCATAACTCAGTTTCCTGAAGCCCTAACATCACCCTCCCCTCCATAAAATGGAGGAAGGCTGAGGCAGAAGGAAATGCTAATAAGACTGAATTTCTTTTAAACCTGCAGCCCGCGGATAAGGACGTGTGATAGGAGGAATGTACGTACGGTTCCTCCAAGAAGCTCCCAACTATCACCATGATAACACCTTGCTAGAGGGGCAAACAACCTGAACTTGGCAATGGCCAGGCCTCCGGTATCCCGCGAGTCGTCTTTAACATATGAAAGTACTTTCCGGAAACCTCCCTTTTTCCTTACCTCCCCCACCCCATAGTATATAATCAGCCACCCCTCACAACCAGGGGCAGCAGCTCTTTCTGCCCAGGGGTCCTGTCCCCGTGCTTTCATAAACCACCATTTTGCAGGAAAGAAGCCTCAAGAATTCTTTCTTGGTCGTAGGCTCCGGACTCCACCCCACTGAACCTCACCGATATCCCACAGCCTCATCACAGTGACCGATGAGAAACGGACTCATATTGTTCAGAAAGGAGAATGTCTTTTCTTTTCTCAAACAAGAATGGGGACTGACGAAGACTTCTTGGCCAAACTTCAGTCAGGCTCCTCTGAGACCTCTCCTCAACCAGGCCTGAACTTTGGGCTTCCATCTTTGCATCTCGGGCATGTGGCAAGAAACCTGCCAGGTCAGTTTGGCAACAGCACGCACCCACCCTTAATATCTGGACAAATTTGTCACCCTCACCCCTCTTCCCCGCCCCC